>NW_027671946.1:0-404000 GCF_964165515.1 Mesoplodon bidens | reverse complement strand
ATAGACGTTTCTTCAAAGAAGACACAGAGATGGCCAAGACGCACATGAAAACCTGCTCAACATCACTATTTCTTAGAGAAATGCAAATCAAAACTATAATGAGGTAAGACCTCACACCTGTTAGAATCGGCATCATCAGATAATCTACAAACAACAAATTCTGGGGAGGGTGTGGACAAAAGGAACCCTCATCCGCTATTGGTGGGAATGTAAATTGATACAGTCACTATGGAGAACAGTATGGAGGTTCCTTTAAAAAACTAAAAAGAGAATTACCATAGGGTCCAGCAATCCCACTTCTCGGCATTTACCCAGAGAAAACCATAAATCACAGAGACACATTCACCACAATGTTCATTGCAGCACTATTTACAGTAGCCAGGTAATGGAAGCAACCTAAATGCCCACAGACAGACGAATGGATAAAGATGTGGTACATATATAAAATGGAATATTACTCAGCCATAAAAAGGAATGAAACTGGGTCATTTGTAGAGAAGTTGACGGATCTAGAGACTGTAATACAGACTGAAGTAAGTCAGAAAGAGAAAAACAAATATTGTATATTAATGCCTATATGTGGAACCTAGAAAAATGGTACAGATGAACTGGTTTGCAGGGCAGAAATAGAGACACAGAGGTAGAGAACAAACGTATGGACACAAAGTGGGGGAAGCCATGGGGTGGTGGTGGTGGGATGAGTTGGGAGATTGGGATTGACCTGTATACATGTCTATGCATAAAATAGATAACTAATAATAACCTACTGTATAAAAAAATAAATAAAATTAAATTTCAAAATTTTTAAAAATAAAATGTAAAAATAAAACAGAAAAAATGTTCTTCCATTCACACTGATGTATTTATAAGAATGAATTATTTCCATGCTTATATCCATAAATACATAAAAGAGGAATAAAATATAACTTGAACCAAAAAAGAAAAAAAAAACCTGAACCTAACAGTTATACAGAGGGAAACACAACCAAGGCACTTGCTCCAGTGGTAAACAATTCTGAAATTGGTCAGAGGTGGGGAATCATCCCCCATACAGCCAGCATCCCCGCCAGCCCACGCAATCAGCGTACTTATTGCAAAGCTGGGGGACCGTTCCGAGGACTCTGTGAGTAAACGTGAGCTGAGCCCCAGGCCAGCTGCTGCTGAACTGTTCCCACCCTTATCAGGTGAAACACCTGAATATGTACAAGGGCTTGAAAGCCTAGAGGAAGGGCCGTGGAGCCACACCAGCGACAGCACGCAGGCCAACTTGGTGCCTGCAGGTCAGCCAGGATGGTCCTGGCCACGGGCGCTCTTCTCGAAGCTTTCCATTGCCCTGCCTGAGCTACCCCTCCTGTCCCGGCCCCCACTCCTTTATTTCCTTCCTCACCTCAGCCCGGAGAGATATTCCAGTGGAAGTTATGGGTGACACATCCTCTTCTTTACAGGTGGCAGCCTGGCAACTCCTGCAGAAAGTCCAGAAGAGCCCCACTCACAGCGGGCCGCCCACAAAGCCGTGGACCCTCACACCCTCCCACCAGCACAGCCCCGAGACTGCTGACGGGGCAGAGAATATGGATTCAGGCACAGCTGCAGGGGCTACTGCTGCCTGGAGTGCTGTTTCTATTGACCTCAACCCAGGCACACCTGGGGAGGGCTTGCTGGCAGGGTCAGGCTGCCCATGTCAGCTAATCCTCAGCCCTCAGGGAATCACATTGCAGAAAATGGACCTCGCTAAGACAGAATATTCGCCAAGGAAAAAAAGGACACAATGCCATTTGCAGCACCGTAGATGAGTCTAGAGGTAATCACGTGACTTGGAGTAAGTCACAAAGTGAAAGACACATATCATATCATATCACTTATAGGTGTTACCTATAAATTGATACCAGGGCAGATATTTCCACGGAGAAGGGCAATCACAGATTCATTAAACAAACTTATGGTTCACCAAAGGAAAGGTGTGAGCATTGAATTCATTACGATATTGGGGTTAACAGACATATACAAACACAGTAGACGTATATAATCACCAAAGACCTATGGAGTACGAAGAGAAGACTACTCAATATTCTGTCATAACGTACATGGGAAAAGGATCCCAGGAAGAACAGACATATGTATATGTGTAAAAGAACCACCTCTTGCACACCTACAACAAGCTAAACGTTGTACTCAAACTTGCTGTAATAAAAAATAAAAAATTAAATTAAAAACACGAACAAGAAGTAGTGAGACAAACTTGAGGGGCTTTCTCATGGCACATTCCGTTCTACATTCCAATCTAGAACGCGACTTCCATTGAGGCTCTGCTGCCCTAGTAACCAGATTTGGTAAGGGAGAACTGCTGCCACCTTGTGGCCGTTTCACACAACAGCAGCTTTAATCCCAGCGCTAATGGTCAGTGGATATTCCAAATCATTACAGGCCTGTAAATGACACCTGCCCTGAAAACAAATCCTGGGGTCATATATCGACCAAAAAATTCAAAAGACGTCCATATTTCAAAACGACAGTTTCAAGAGGCATATTTCACGCACATTAGTGTTCTGCTTCTTTTCCTTTCTTTCTTTCTTTGTTAAAAAAACGGGAATGGAAAAAGGCAACCCTCAGAATGGGCGAAAAGGTTCACAAACGAATCAATGGACAAAGGTTTAATCTCCAATATATATAAACAGCCCATGCAGCTTAATATTAATAAAACAAACAACCCAATACAAAAATGGGCAGAAGATCTAAATAGACGTTTCTTCAAAGAAGACACAGAGATGGCCAAGACGCACATGAAAAGGTGCTCACCATCACTAATTATTAGAGAAATGCAAATCAAAACTACAATGAGGTAAGACCTCACACCTGTTAGAATCAGCATCATCAGATAATCTACAAACAACAAATTCTGGGGAGGGTGTGGACAAAAGGAACCCTCTTCCGCTATTGGTGGGAATGTAAATTGATACAGTCACTATGGAGAACAGTATGGAGGTTCCTTTAAAAAACTAAAAAGAGAATTACCATAGGATCCAGCAATCCCACTTCTGGGCATTTACCCAGAGAAAACCATAAATCACAGAGACACATTCACCACAATGTACATTGCAGCACTATTTACAATAGCCCGGTAATGGAAGCAACCTAAATGGCCACAGACAGACGAATGGATAAAGATGTGGTACATATATAAAATGGAATATTACTCAGCCATAAAAAGGAATGAAACTGGGTCATTTGTAGAGAAGTTGATGGATCTAGAGACTGTCATAGAGAGTGAAGTAAGTCAGAAAGAGAAAAACAAATATTGTATATTAATGCCTATATGTGGAACCTAGAAAAATGGAACAGATGAACTGGTTTGCAGGGCAGAAATAGAGACACAGAGGTAGAGAACAAACGTATGGGCACAAAGTGGGGGAAGCCATGAGGTGGTGCTGGTGGGATGAGCTGGGAGATTGGGATTGACCTGTATACATGTCTATGCATAAAATAGATAACTAATAATAACCTACTGTATAAAAAAAATAAATAAAATTAAATTTCAAAATGTTTAAAAATAACATGTAAAAATAAAACAGAAAAAAAGTTCTTCCATTCACACTGATGTATTTATAAGAATGAATTATTTCCATGCTTATATCCATAAATACATAAAAGGGGAATAAAATCTAACTTGAACCAAAAAAGAAAAAAAAAAAGCTGAACCTAACAGTTATACAGAGGGAAACACAACCAAGGCCCTTGCTCCAGTGGTAAACAATACTGAAATTGGTCAGAGGTGGGGAATCATCCCCCATACAGCCAGCAGCCCCGCCCGCCCACGCAAGGAGCGTCCTTATTGCAAAGCAGTGGGACCGTGCCGAGGCCTCTGTGAGTAAACGTGAGCTGAGCCCCAGGCCAGCTGCTGCTGAACTGTTCCCAACCTTCCCAGGTGAAACACCTGAATATGTACAAGGGCTTGAAAGCCTAGAGGAAGGGCCGTGGAGCCACACCAGCGACAGCACGCAGGCCAACTTGGTGCCTGCAGGTCAGCCAGGATGGTACTGGCCACGGGCGCTCTTCTGGAAGATTTCCATTGCCCTGCCTGAAATACCCCTCCTGTCCTGGCCCCCACTCCTTTTTTTCCTTCCTCACCTCAGCCCGGAGAGATATTCCAGTGGAAGTTATGGGTGACACATCCTCTTCTTTACAGGTGGCAGCCTGGCAACTCCTGCAGAAAGTCCAGCAGAGCCCCACTCACACCGGGCCACCCACAAAGCCGTGGACCCTCACAACCTCCCACCAGCACAGCCCCGAGACTGCTGACGGGGCAGAGAATATGGAGTCAGGCACAGCTGCAGGGGCTATTGCTGCCTGGAGTGCTGTTTATATTGACCTCAACCCAGGCACACCTGGGGAGGGCTTGCCGGCAGGGTCAGGCTGCCCAGGTCAGCTAATCCTCAGCCCTCAGGGAATCACATTGCAGAAAATGGACCTCGCTAAGACAGAATATTCGCCAAGGAAAAAAAGGATACAATGCAATTTGCAGCAACGTAGATGAGTCTAGAGGTAATCACGTGACTTGGAGTAAGTCAGAAAGTGAAAGACACATATCATATCATATCACTTATAGGTGTTACGTATAAATAGATACCAGGGCAGATATTTCCACGGAGAAGGGCAATCACAGATTCATTAAACAAACTTATCGTTCACCAAAGGAAAGGTGTGAGCTTTGAATTCATTACGATATTGGGGTTAACAGACATATACAAACACAGTAGATGTATATAATCACCAAAGACCTACGGAGTACCAAGAGAAGACTACTCAACATTCTGTCATAACGTACATGGGAAAAGGATCCCAGGAAGAACAGACATATGTATATGTGTAAAAGAACCACCTCTTGCACACCTACAACAAGCTAAACGTTGTACTCAAACTTGCTGTAATAAAAAATAAAAAATTAAATTAAAAACACGAACAAGAAGTAGTGAGACAAACTTGAGGGGCTTTCTCATGGCACATTCCGTTCTACATTCCAATCTAGAACGCGACTTCCATTGAGGCTCTGCTGCCCTAGTAACCAGATTTGGTAAGGGAGAACTGCTGCCACCTTGTGGCCGTTTCACACAACAGCAGCTTTAATCCCAGCGCTAATGGTCAGTGGATATTCCAAATCATTACAGGCCTGTAAATGACACCTGCCCTGAAAACAAATCCTGGGGTCATATATCGACCAAAAAATTCAAAAGACGTCCATATTTCAAAACGACAGTTTCAAGAGGCATATTTCACGCACATTAGTGTTCTGCTTCTTTTGCTTGCTTTCTTTCTTTGTTAAAAAATCGGGAATGGAAAAAGGCAACCCTCAGAATGGGCGAAAACGTTCACAAACGAATCAATGGACAAAGGTTTAATCTCCAATATATATAAACAGCTCATGCAGCTTAATATTAATAAAACAAACAACCCAATACAAAAATGGGCAGAAGATCTAAATAGACGTTTCTTCAAAGAAGACACAGAGATGGCCAAGACGCACATGACAATCTGCTCAACATTACTAATTATTAGAGAAATGCAAATCAAAACTACAATGAGGTAAGACCTCACACCTGTTAGAATCGGCATCATCAGATAATCTACAAACAACAAATTCTGGGGAGGGTGTGGACAAAAGGAACCCTCTTCCGCTATTGGTGGGAATGTAAATTGATACAGTCACTATGGAGAACAGTATGGAGGTTCCTTTAAAAAACTAAAAAGAGACTTACCTTAGGATCCAGCAATCCCACTTCTGGGCATTTACCCAGAGAAAACCATAAATCACAGAGACACATTCACCACAATGTTCATTGCAGCACTATTTACAATAGCCAGGTAATGGAAGCAACCTAAATGCCCACAGACAGACGAATGGAGAAAGATGTGGTACATATATAAAATGGAATATTACTCAGCCATAAAAAGGAATGAAACTGGGTCATTTGTAGAGAAGTTGACGGATCTAGAGACTGTCATACAGAGTGAAGTCAGTCAGAAAGAGAAAAACAAATATTGTATATTAATGCCTATATGTGGAACCTAGAAAAATGGTACAGATGAACTGGTTTGCAGGGCAGAAATAGAGACACAGAGGTAGAGAACAAACGTATGGACACAAAGTGGGGGAAGCCATGGGGTGGTGGTGGTGGGATGAGTTGGGAGATTGGGATTGACCTGTATACATGTCTATGCATAAAATAGATAACTAATAATAACCTACTGTATAAAGAAATAAATAAAATTAAATTTCAAAATTTTTAAAAATAAAATGTAAAAATAAAACAGAAAAAAAGTGCTTCCATTCACACTGATGTATTTATAAGAATGAATTATTTCCATGCTTATATCCATAAATACATAAAAGAGGAATAAAATCTAACTTGAACCAAAAAAGAAAAAAAAAAGCTGACCCTAGCAGTTATACAGAGGGAAACACAACCAAGGCACTTGCTCCAGTGGTAAACAATTCTGAAATTGGTCAGAGGTTGGGAATCATCCCCCATACAGCCAGCAGCCCCGCCCGCCCACGCAAGGAGCGTCCTTATTGCAAAGCTGTGGGACCGTGCCGAGGCCTCTGTGAGTAAACGTGAGCTGAGCCCCAGGCCAGCTGCTGCTGAACTGTTCCCACCCTTCCCAGGTGAAACACCTGAATATGTACAAGGGCTTGAAAGCCTAGAGGAAGGGCCGTGGAGCCACACCAGCGACAGCACGCAGGCCAACTTGGTGCCTGCAGGTCAGCCAGGATGGTCCTGGCCACGGGCGCTCTTCTGGAAGCTTTCCACTGCCCTGCCTGAGATACCCCTCCTGTCCTGGCCCCCACTCCTTTTTTTTACTTCCTCACCTCAGCCCGGAGAGATATTCCAGTGGAAGTTATGGGTGACACATCCTCTTCTTTACAGGTGGCAGCCTGGCAACTCCTGCAGAAAGTCCAGCAGAGCCCCACTCACACCGGGCCGCCCACAAAGCCGTGGACCCTCACACCCTCCCACCAGCACAGCCCCGAGACTGCTGACGGGGCAGAGAATATGGAGTCAGGCACAGCTGCAGGGGCTACTGCTGCCTGTAGTGCTGTTTATATTGACCTCAACCCAGGCACACCTGGGGAGGTCTTACCGGCAGGGTCAGGCTGCCCAGGTCAGCTAATCCTCAGCCCTCAGGGAATCACATTGCAGAAAATGGACCTCTCTAAGACAGAATATTCGCCAAGGAAAAAAAGGACACAATGCCATTTGCAGCACCGTAGATGAGTCTAGAGGTAATCACGTGACTTGGAGTAAGTCAGAATGTGAAAGACACATATCATATCATATCACTTATAGGTGTTACCTATAAATTGATACCAGGGCAGATATTTCCACGGAGAAGGGCAATCACAGATTCATTAAACAAACTTATGGTTCACCAAAGGAAAGGTGTGAGCATTGAATTCATTACGATATTGGGGTTAACAGACATATACAAACACAGTAGACGTATATAATCACCAAAGACCTACGGAGTACCAAGAGAAGACTACTCAACATTCTGTCATAACGTACATGGGAAAAGGATCCCAGGAAGAACAGACATATGTATATGTGTAAAAGAACCACCTCTTGCACACCTACAACAAGCTAAACGTTGTACTCAAACTTGCTGTAATAAAAAATAAAAAATTAAATTAAAAACACGAACAAGAAGTAGTGAGACAAACTTGAGGGGCTTTCTCCTGGCACATTCCGTTCTACATTCCAATCTAGAACGCGACTTCCATTGAGGCTCTGCTGCCCTAGTAACCAGATTTGGTAAGGGAGAACTGCTGCCACCTTGTGGCCGTTTCACACAACAGCAGCTTTAATCCCAGCGCTAATGGTCAGTGGATATTCCAAATCATTACAGGCCTGTAAATGACACCTGCCCTGAAAACAAATCCTGGGGTCATATATCGACCAAAAAATTCAAAAGACGTCCATATTTCAAAACGACAGTTTCAAGAGGCATATTTCACGCACATTAGTGTTCTGCTTCTTTTGCTTTCTTTCTTTCTTTGTTAAAAAAACGGGAATGGAAAAAGGCAACCCTCAGAATGGGCGAAAAGTTTCACAAACGAATCAATGGACAAAGGTTTAATCTCCAATATATATAAACAGCCCATGCAGCTTAATATTAATAAAACAAACAACCCAATACAAAAATGGGCAGAAGATCTAAATAGACGTTTCTTCAAAGAAGACACAGAGATGGCCAAGACGCACATGAAAACCTGCTCAACATCACTATTTCTTAGAGAAATGCAAATCAAAACTATAATGAGGTAAGACCTCACACCTGTTAGAATCGGCATCATCAGATAATCTACAAACAACAAATTCTGGGGAGGGTGTGGACAAAAGGAACCCTCATCCGCTATTGGTGGGAATGTAAATTGATACAGTCACTATGGAGAACAGTATGGAGGTTCCTTTAAAAAACTAAAAAGAGAATTACCATAGGGTCCAGCAATCCCACTTCTCGGCATTTACCCAGAGAAAACCATAAATCACAGAGACACATTCACCACAATGTTCATTGCAGCACTATTTACAGTAGCCAGGTAATGGAAGCAACCTAAATGCCCACAGACAGACGAATGGATAAAGATGTGGTACATATATAAAATGGAATATTACTCAGCCATAAAAAGGAATGAAACTGGGTCATTTGTAGAGAAGTTGACGGATCTAGAGACTGTAATACAGACTGAAGTAAGTCAGAAAGAGAAAAACAAATATTGTATATTAATGCCTATATGTGGAACCTAGAAAAATGGTACAGATGAACTGGTTTGCAGGGCAGAAATAGAGACACAGAGGTAGAGAACAAACGTATGGACACAAAGTGGGGGAAGCCATGGGGTGGTGGTGGTGGGATGAGTTGGGAGATTGGGATTGACCTGTATACATGTCTATGCATAAAATAGATAACTAATAATAACCTACTGTATAAAAAAATAAATAAAATTAAATTTCAAAATTTTTAAAAATAAAATGTAAAAATAAAACAGAAAAAATGTTCTTCCATTCACACTGATGTATTTATAAGAATGAATTATTTCCATGCTTATATCCATAAATACATAAAAGAGGAATAAAATATAACTTGAACCAAAAAAGAAAAAAAAAACCTGAACCTAACAGTTATACAGAGGGAAACACAACCAAGGCACTTGCTCCAGTGGTAAACAATTCTGAAATTGGTCAGAGGTGGGGAATCATCCCCCATACAGCCAGCATCCCCGCCCGCCCACGCAATCAGCGTACTTATTGCAAAGCTGGGGGACCGTTCCGAGGACTCTGTGAGTAAACGTGAGCTGAGCCCCAGGCCAGCTGCTGCTGAACTGTTCCCACCCTTATCAGGTGAAACACCTGAATATGTACAAGGGCTTGAAAGCCTAGAGGAAGGGCCGTGGAGCCACACCAGCGACAGCACGCAGGCCAACTTGGTGCCTGCAGGTCAGCCAGGATGGTCCTGGCCACGGGCGCTCTTCTCGAAGCTTTCCATTGCCCTGCCTGAGCTACCCCTCCTGTCCCGGCCCCCACTCCTTTATTTCCTTCCTCACCTCAGCCCGGAGAGATATTCCAGTGGAAGTTATGGGTGACACATCCTCTTCTTTACAGGTGGCAGCCTGGCAACTCCTGCAGAAAGTCCAGAAGAGCCCCACTCACAGCGGGCCGCCCACAAAGCCGTGGACCCTCACACCCTCCCACCAGCACAGCCCCGAGACTGCTGACGGGGCAGAGAATATGGATTCAGGCACAGCTGCAGGGGCTACTGCTGCCTGGAGTGCTGTTTCTATTGACCTCAACCCAGGCACACCTGGGGAGGGCTTGCTGGCAGGGTCAGGCTGCCCATGTCAGCTAATCCTCAGCCCTCAGGGAATCACATTGCAGAAAATGGACCTCGCTAAGACAGAATATTCGCCAAGGAAAAAAAGGACACAATGCCATTTGCAGCACCGTAGATGAGTCTAGAGGTAATCACGTGACTTGGAGTAAGTCACAAAGTGAAAGACACATATCATATCATATCACTTATAGGTGTTACCTATAAATTGATACCAGGGCAGATATTTCCACGGAGAAGGGCAATCACAGATTCATTAAACAAACTTATGGTTCACCAAAGGAAAGGTGTGAGCATTGAATTCATTACGATATTGGGGTTAACAGACATATACAAACACAGTAGACGTATATAATCACCAAAGACCTATGGAGTACGAAGAGAAGACTACTCAATATTCTGTCATAACGTACATGGGAAAAGGATCCCAGGAAGAACAGACATATGTATATGTGTAAAAGAACCACCTCTTGCACACCTACAACAAGCTAAACGTTGTACTCAAACTTGCTGTAATAAAAAATAAAAAATTAAATTAAAAACACGAACAAGAAGTAGTGAGACAAACTTGAGGGGCTTTCTCATGGCACATTCCGTTCTACATTCCAATCTAGAACGCGACTTCCATTGAGGCTCTGCTGCCCTAGTAACCAGATTTGGTAAGGGAGAACTGCTGCCACCTTGTGGCCGTTTCACACAACAGCAGCTTTAATCCCAGCGCTAATGGTCAGTGGATATTCCAAATCATTACAGGCCTGTAAATGACACCTGCCCTGAAAACAAATCCTGGGGTCATATATCGACCAAAAAATTCAAAAGACGTCCATATTTCAAAACGACAGTTTCAAGAGGCATATTTCACGCACATTAGTGTTCTGCTTCTTTTCCTTTCTTTCTTTCTTTGTTAAAAAAACGGGAATGGAAAAAGGCAACCCTCAGAATGGGCGAAAAGGTTCACAAACGAATCAATGGACAAAGGTTTAATCTCCAATATATATAAACAGCCCATGCAGCTTAATATTAATAAAACAAACAACCCAATACAAAAATGGGCAGAAGATCTAAATAGACGTTTCTTCAAAGAAGACACAGAGATGGCCAAGACGCACATGAAAAGGTGCTCACCATCACTAATTATTAGAGAAATGCAAATCAAAACTACAATGAGGTAAGACCTCACACCTGTTAGAATCAGCATCATCAGATAATCTACAAACAACAAATTCTGGGGAGGGTGTGGACAAAAGGAACCCTCTTCCGCTATTGGTGGGAATGTAAATTGATACAGTCACTATGGAGAACAGTATGGAGGTTCCTTTAAAAAACTAAAAAGAGAATTACCATAGGATCCAGCAATCCCACTTCTGGGCATTTACCCAGAGAAAACCATAAATCACAGAGACACATTCACCACAATGTACATTGCAGCACTATTTACAATAGCCCGGTAATGGAAGCAACCTAAATGGCCACAGACAGACGAATGGATAAAGATGTGGTACATATATAAAATGGAATATTACTCAGCCATAAAAAGGAATGAAACTGGGTCATTTGTAGAGAAGTTGATGGATCTAGAGACTGTCATAGAGAGTGAAGTAAGTCAGAAAGAGAAAAACAAATATTGTATATTAATGCCTATATGTGGAACCTAGAAAAATGGAACAGATGAACTGGTTTGCAGGGCAGAAATAGAGACACAGAGGTAGAGAACAAACGTATGGGCACAAAGTGGGGGAAGCCATGAGGTGGTGCTGGTGGGATGAGCTGGGAGATTGGGATTGACCTGTATACATGTCTATGCATAAAATAGATAACTAATAATAACCTACTGTATAAAAAAAATAAATAAAATTAAATTTCAAAATGTTTAAAAATAACATGTAAAAATAAAACAGAAAAAAAGTTCTTCCATTCACACTGATGTATTTATAAGAATGAATTATTTCCATGCTTATATCCATAAATACATAAAAGGGGAATAAAATCTAACTTGAACCAAAAAAGAAAAAAAAAAAGCTGAACCTAACAGTTATACAGAGGGAAACACAACCAAGGCCCTTGCTCCAGTGGTAAACAATACTGAAATTGGTCAGAGGTGGGGAATCATCCCCCATACAGCCAGCAGCCCCGCCCGCCCACGCAAGGAGCGTCCTTATTGCAAAGCAGTGGGACCGTGCCGAGGCCTCTGTGAGTAAACGTGAGCTGAGCCCCAGGCCAGCTGCTGCTGAACTGTTCCCAACCTTCCCAGGTGAAACACCTGAATATGTACAAGGGCTTGAAAGCCTAGAGGAAGGGCCGTGGAGCCACACCAGCGACAGCACGCAGGCCAACTTGGTGCCTGCAGGTCAGCCAGGATGGTACTGGCCACGGGCGCTCTTCTGGAAGATTTCCATTGCCCTGCCTGAAATACCCCTCCTGTCCTGGCCCCCACTCCTTTTTTTCCTTCCTCACCTCAGCCCGGAGAGATATTCCAGTGGAAGTTATGGGTGACACATCCTCTTCTTTACAGGTGGCAGCCTGGCAACTCCTGCAGAAAGTCCAGCAGAGCCCCACTCACACCGGGCCACCCACAAAGCCGTGGACCCTCACAACCTCCCACCAGCAGAGCCCCGAGACTGCTGACGGGGCAGAGAATATGGAGTCAGGCACAGCTGCAGGGGCTATTGCTGCCTGGAGTGCTGTTTATATTGACCTCAACCCAGGCACACCTGGGGAGGGCTTGCCGGCAGGGTCAGGCTGCCAAGGTCAGCTAATCCTCAGCCCTCAGGGAATCACATTGCAGAAAATGGACCTCGCTAAGACAGAATATTCGCCAAGGAAAAAAAGGATACAATGCAATTTGCAGCAACGTAGATGAGTCTAGAGGTAATCACGTGACTTGGAGTAAGTCAGAAAGTGAAAGACACATATCATATCATATCACTTATAGGTGTTACGTATAAATAGATACCAGGGCAGATATTTCCACGGAGAAGGGCAATCACAGATTCATTAAACAAACTTATCGTTCACCAAAGGAAAGGTGTGAGCTTTGAATTCATTACGATATTGGGGTTAACAGACATATACAAACACAGTAGATGTATATAATCACCAAAGACCTACGGAGTACCAAGAGAAGACTACTCAACATTCTGTCATAACGTACATGGGAAAAGGATCCCAGGAAGAACAGACATATGTATATGTGTAAAAGAACCACCTCTTGCACACCTACAACAAGCTAAACGTTGTACTCAAACTTGCTGTAATAAAAAATAAAAAATTAAATTAAAAACACGAACAAGAAGTAGTGAGACAAACTTGAGGGGCTTTCTCATGGCACATTCCGTTCTACATTCCAATCTAGAACGCGACTTCCATTGAGGCTCTGCTGCCCTAGTAACCAGATTTGGTAAGGGAGAACTGCTGCCACCTTGTGGCCGTTTCACACAACAGCAGCTTTAATCCCAGCGCTAATGGTCAGTGGATATTCCAAATCATTACAGGCCTGTAAATGACACCTGCCCTGAAAACAAATCCTGGGGTCATATATCGACCAAAAAATTCAAAAGACGTCCATATTTCAAAACGACAGTTTCAAGAGGCATATTTCACGCACATTAGTGTTCTGCTTCTTTTGCTTGCTTTCTTTCTTTGTTAAAAAATCGGGAATGGAAAAAGGCAACCCTCAGAATGGGCGAAAACGTTCACAAACGAATCAATGGACAAAGGTTTAATCTCCAATATATATAAACAGCTCATGCAGCTTAATATTAATAAAACAAACAACCCAATACAAAAATGGGCAGAAGATCTAAATAGACGTTTCTTCAAAGAAGACACAGAGATGGCCAAGACGCACATGACAATCTGCTCAACATTACTAATTATTAGAGAAATGCAAATCAAAACTACAATGAGGTAAGACCTCACACCTGTTAGAATCGGCATCATCAGATAATCTACAAACAACAAATTCTGGGGAGGGTGTGGACAAAAGGAACCCTCTTCCGCTATTGGTGGGAATGTAAATTGATACAGTCACTATGGAGAACAGTATGGAGGTTCCTTTAAAAAACTAAAAAGAGACTTACCTTAGGATCCAGCAATCCCACTTCTGGGCATTTACCCAGAGAAAACCATAAATCACAGAGACACATTCACCACAATGTTCATTGCAGCACTATTTACAATAGCCAGGTAATGGAAGCAACCTAAATGCCCACAGACAGACGAATGGAGAAAGATGTGGTACATATATAAAATGGAATATTACTCAGCCATAAAAAGGAATGAAACTGGGTCATTTGTAGAGAAGTTGACGGATCTAGAGACTGTCATACAGAGTGAAGTCAGTCAGAAAGAGAAAAACAAATATTGTATATTAATGCCTATATGTGGAACCTAGAAAAATGGTACAGATGAACTGGTTTGCAGGGCAGAAATAGAGACACAGAGGTAGAGAACAAACGTATGGACACAAAGTGGGGGAAGCCATGGGGTGGTGGTGGTGGGATGAGTTGGGAGATTGGGATTGACCTGTATACATGTCTATGCATAAAATAGATAACTAATAATAACCTACTGTATAAAGAAATAAATAAAATTAAATTTCAAAATTTTTAAAAATAAAATGTAAAAATAAAACAGAAAAAAAGTGCTTCCATTCACACTGATGTATTTATAAGAATGAATTATTTCCATGCTTATATCCATAAATACATAAAAGAGGAATAAAATCTAACTTGAACCAAAGAAGAAAAAAAAAAGCTGACCCTAGCAGTTATACAGAGGGAAACACAACCAAGGCACTTGCTCCAGTGGTAAACAATTCTGAAATTGGTCAGAGGTTGGGAATCATCCCCCATACAGCCAGCAGCCCCGCCCGCCCACGCAAGGAGCGTCCTTATTGCAAAGCTGTGGGACCGTGCCGAGGCCTCTGTGAGTAAACGTGAGCTGAGCCCCAGGCCAGCTGCTGCTGAACTGTTCCCACCCTTCCCAGGTGAAACACCTGAATATGTACAAGGGCTTGAAAGCCTAGAGGAAGGGCCGTGGAGCCACACCAGCGACAGCACGCAGGCCAACTTGGTGCCTGCAGGTCAGCCAGGATGGTCCTGGCCACGGGCGCTCTTCTGGAAGCTTTCCACTGCCCTGCCTGAGATACCCCTCCTGTCCTGGCCCCCACTCCTTTTTTTTACTTCCTCACCTCAGCCCGGAGAGATATTCCAGTGGAAGTTATGGGTGACACATCCTCTTCTTTACAGGTGGCAGCCTGGCAACTCCTGCAGAAAGTCCAGCAGAGCCCCACTCACACCGGGCCGCCCACAAAGCCGTGGACCCTCACACCCTCCCACCAGCACAGCCCCGAGACTGCTGACGGGGCAGAGAATATGGAGTCAGGCACAGCTGCAGGGGCTACTGCTGCCTGTAGTGCTGTTTATATTGACCTCAACCCAGGCACACCTGGGGAGGTCTTACCGGCAGGGTCAGGCTGCCCAGGTCAGCTAATCCTCAGCCCTCAGGGAATCACATTGCAGAAAATGGACCTCTCTAAGACAGAATATTCGCCAAGGAAAAAAAGGACACAATGCCATTTGCAGCACCGTAGATGAGTCTAGAGGTAATCACGTGACTTGGAGTAAGTCAGAATGTGAAAGACACATATCATATCATATCACTTATAGGTGTTACCTATAAATTGATACCAGGGCAGATATTTCCACGGAGAAGGGCAATCACAGATTCATTAAACAAACTTATGGTTCACCAAAGGAAAGGTGTGAGCATTGAATTCATTACGATATTGGGGTTAACAGACATATACAAACACAGTAGACGTATATAATCACCAAAGACCTACGGAGTACCAAGAGAAGACTACTCAACATTCTGTCATAACGTACATGGGAAAAGGATCCCAGGAAGAACAGACATATGTATATGTGTAAAAGAACCACCTCTTGCACACCTACAACAAGCTAAACGTTGTACTCAAACTTGCTGTAATAAAAAATAAAAAATTAAATTAAAAACACGAACAAGAAGTAGTGAGACAAACTTGAGGGGCTTTCTCCTGGCACATTCCGTTCTACATTCCAATCTAGAACGCGACTTCCATTGAGGCTCTGCTGCCCTAGTAACCAGATTTGGTAAGGGAGAACTGCTGCCACCTTGTGGCCGTTTCACACAACAGCAGCTTTAATCCCAGCGCTAATGGTCAGTGGATATTCCAAATCATTACAGGCCTGTAAATGACACCTGCCCTGAAAACAAATCCTGGGGTCATATATCGACCAAAAAATTCAAAAGACGTCCATATTTCAAAACGACAGTTTCAAGAGGCATATTTCACGCACATTAGTGTTCTGCTTCTTTTGCTTTCTTTCTTTCTTTGTTAAAAAAACGGGAATGGAAAAAGGCAACCCTCAGAATGGGCGAAAAGTTTCACAAACGAATCAATGGACAAAGGTTTAATCTCCAATATATATAAACAGCCCATGCAGCTTAATATTAATAAAACAAACAACCCAATACAAAAATGGGCAGAAGATCTAAATAGACGTTTCTTCAAAGAAGACACAGAGATGGCCAAGACGCACATGAAAACCTGCTCAACATCACTATTTCTTAGAGAAATGCAAATCAAAACTATAATGAGGTAAGACCTCACACCTGTTAGAATCGGCATCATCAGATAATCTACAAACAACAAATTCTGGGGAGGGTGTGGACAAAAGGAACCCTCATCCGCTATTGGTGGGAATGTAAATTGATACAGTCACTATGGAGAACAGTATGGAGGTTCCTTTAAAAAACTAAAAAGAGAATTACCATAGGGTCCAGCAATCCCACTTCTCGGCATTTACCCAGAGAAAACCATAAATCACAGAGACACATTCACCACAATGTTCATTGCAGCACTATTTACAGTAGCCAGGTAATGGAAGCAACCTAAATGCCCACAGACAGACGAATGGATAAAGATGTGGTACATATATAAAATGGAATATTACTCAGCCATAAAAAGGAATGAAACTGGGTCATTTGTAGAGAAGTTGACGGATCTAGAGACTGTAATACAGACTGAAGTAAGTCAGAAAGAGAAAAACAAATATTGTATATTAATGCCTATATGTGGAACCTAGAAAAATGGTACAGATGAACTGGTTTGCAGGGCAGAAATAGAGACACAGAGGTAGAGAACAAACGTATGGACACAAAGTGGGGGAAGCCATGGGGTGGTGGTGGTGGGATGAGTTGGGAGATTGGGATTGACCTGTATACATGTCTATGCATAAAATAGATAACTAATAATAACCTACTGTATAAAAAAATAAATAAAATTAAATTTCAAAATTTTTAAAAATAAAATGTAAAAATAAAACAGAAAAAAAGTTCTTCCATTCACACTGATGTATTTATAAGAATGAATTATTTCCATGCTTATATCCATAAATACATAAAAGAGGAATAAAATCTAACTTGAACCAAAAAAGAAAGAAAAAACCTGAACCTAACAGTTATACAGAGGGAAACACAACCTAGGCACTTGCTCCAGTGGTAAACAATTCTGAAATTGGTCAGAGGTGGGAAATCATCCCCCATACAGCCAGCAGCCCCGCCCGCCCACGCAAGCAGCGTCCTTATTGCAAAGCTGTGGGACCCTGCCGAGGCCTCTGTGAGTAAACGTGAGCTGAGCCCCAGGCCAGCTGCTGCTGAACTGTTCCCACCCTTCCCAGGTGAAACACCTGAATATGTACAAGGGCTTGAAAGCCTAGAGGAAGGGCCGTGGAGCCACACCAGCGACAGCACGCAGGCCAACTTGGTGCCTGCAGGTCAGCCAGGATGGTCCTGGCCACGGGCGCTCTTCTGGAAGCTTTCCATTGCCCTGCCTGAGATACCCCTCCTGTCCCGGCCCCCACTCCTTTTTTTCCTTCCTCACCTCAGCCCGGAGAGATATTCCAGTGGAAGTTATGGGTGACACATCCTCTTCTTTACAGGTGGCAGCCTGGCAACTCCTGCAGAAAGTCCAGCAGAGCCCCACTCACACCGGGCCACCCACAAAGCCGTGGACCCTCACACCCTCCCACCAGCACAGCCCCGAGACTGCTGACGGGGCAGAGAATATGGAGTCAGGCACAGCTGCATGGGCTATTGCTGCCTGGAGTGCTGTTTATATTGACCTCAACCCAGGCACACCAGGGGAGAGCTTGCCGGCAGGGTCAGGCTGCCCATGTCAGCTAATCCTCAGCCCTCAGGGAATCACATTGCAGAAAATGGACCTCGCTAAGACAGAATATTCGCCAAGGAAAAAAAGGACACAATGCCATTTGCAGCACCGTAGATGAGTCTAGAGGTAATCACGTGACTTGGAGTAAGTCACAAAGTGAAAGACACATATCATATCATATCACTTATAGGTGTTACGTATAAATTGATACCAGGGCAGATATTTCCACGGAGAAGGGCAATCACAGATTCATTAAACAAACTTATGGTTCACCAAAGGAAAGGTGTGAGCATTGAATTCATTACGATATTGGGGTTAACAGACATATACAAACACAGTAGACGTATATAATCACCAAAGACCTACGGAGTACCAAGAGAAGACTACTCAATATTCTGTCATAACGTACATGGGAAAAGGATCCCAGGAAGAACAGACATATGTATATGTGTAAAAGAACCACCTCTTGCACACCTACAACAAGCTAAACGTTGTACTCAAACTTGCTGTAATAAAAAATAAAAAATTAAATTAAAAACACGAACAAGAAGTAGTGAGACAAACTTGAGGGGCTTTCTCCTGGCACATTCCGTTCTACATTCCAATCTAGAACGCGACTTCCATTGAGGCTCTGCTGCCCTAGTAACCAGATTTGGTAAGGGAGAACTGCTGCCACCTTGTGGCCGTTTCACACAACAGCAGCTTTAATCCCAGCGCTAATGGTCAGTGGATATTCCAAATCATTACAGGCCTGTAAATGACACCTGCCCTGAAAACAAATCCTGGGGTCATATATCGACCAAAACATTCAAAAGACGTCCATATTTCAAAACGACAGTTTCAAGAGGCATATTTCACGCACATTAGTGTTCTGCTTCTTTTGCTTGCTTTCTTTCTTTGTTAAAAAAACGGGAATGGAAAAAGGCAACCCTCAGAATGGGCGAAAAGGTTCACAAACGAATCAATGGACAAAGGTTTAATCTGCAATATATATAAACAGCTCATGCAGCTTAATATTAATAAAACAACAACCCAATACAAAAGTGGGCAGAAGATCTAAATAGACGTTTCTTCAAAGAAGACACAGAGATGGCCAAGACGCACATGACAAGCTGCTCAACATCACTAATTATTAGAGAAATGCAAATCAAAACTACAATGAGGTAAGACCTCACACCTGTTAGAATCGGCATCATCAGATAATCTACAAACAACAAATTCTGGGGAGGGTGTGGACAAAAGGAACCCTCTTCCGCTATTGGTGGGAATGTAAATTGATACAGTCACTATGGAGAACAGTATGGAGGTTCCTTTAAAAAACTAAAAAGAGAATTACCATAGGATCCAGCAATCCCACTTCTGGGCATTTACCCAGAGAAAACCATAAATCACAGAGACACATTCACCACAATGTTCATTGCAGCACTATTTACAATAGCCAGGTAATGGAAGCAACCTAAATGCCCACAGACAGACGAATGGATAAAGATGTGGTACATATATAAAATGGAATATTACTCAGCCATAAAAAGGAATGAAACTGGGTCATTTGTAGAGAAGTTGATGGATCTAGAGACTGTCATACAGAGTGAAGTAAGTCAGAAAGAGAAAAACAAATATTGTATATTAATGCCTATATGTGGAACCTAGAAAAATGGTACAGATGAACTGGTTTGCAGGGCAGAAATAGAGACACAGAGGTAGAGAACAAACGTATGGACACAAAGTGGGGGAAGCCATGGGGTGGTGGTGGTGGGATGAGTTGGGAGATTGGGATTGACCTGTATACATGTCTATGCATAAAATAGATAACTAATAATAACCTACTGTATAAAAAAATAAATAAAATTAAATTTCAAAATTTTTAAAAATAAAATGTAAAAATAAAACAGAAAAAAAGTTCTTCCATTCACACTGATGTATTTATAAGAATGAATTATTTCCATGCTTATATCCATAAATACATAAAAGAGGAATAAAATATAACTTGAACCAAAAAAGAAAAAAAAAACCTGAACCTAACAGTTATACAGAGGGAAACACAACCAAGGCACTTGCTCCAGTGGTAAACAATTCTGAAATTGGTCAGAGGTGGGGAATCATCCCCCATACAGCCAGCAGCCACGCCCGCCCACGCAAGCTGCGTCCTTATTGCAAAGCTGTGGGACCGTGCCGAGGCCTCTGTGAGTAAACGTGAGCTGAGCCCCAGGCCAACTGCTGCTGAACTGTTCCCACCCTTCCCAGGTGAAACACCTGAATATGTACAAGGGCTTGAAGGCCTAGAGGAAGGGCCGTGGAGCCACACCAGCGACAGCACGCAGGCCAACTTGGTGCCTGCAGGTCAGCCAGGATGGTCCTGGCCACGGGCGCTCTTCTGGAAGCTTTCCATTGCCCTGCCTGAGATACCCCTCCTGTCCCGGCCCCCACTCCTTTTTTTCCTTCCTCACCTCAGCCCGGAGAGATATTCCAGTGGAAGTTATGGGTGACACATCCTCTTCTTTACAGGTGGCAGCCTGGCAACTCCTGCAGAAAGTCCAGCAGAGCCCCACTCACACCGGGCCACCCACAAAGCCGTGGACCCTCACAACCTCCCACCAGCACAGCCCCGAGACTGCTGACGGGGCAGTGAATATGGAGTCAGGCACAGCTGCAGGGGCTATTGCTGCCTGGAGTGCTGTTTATATTGACCTCAACCCAGGCACACCTGGGGAGGGCTTGCTGGCAGGGTCAGGCTGCCCATGTCAGCTAATCCTCAGCCCTCAGGGAATCACATTGCAGAAAATGGACCTCGCTAAGACAGAATATTCGCCAAGGAAAAAAAGGACACAATGCCATTTGCAGCACCGTAGATGAGTCTAGAGGTAATCACGTGACTTGGAGTAAGTCACAAAGTGAAAGACACATATCATATCATATCACTTATAGGTGTTACGTATAAATTGATACCAGGGCAGATATTTCCACGGAGAAGGGCAATCACAGATTCATTAAACAAACTTATGGTTCACCAAAGGAAAGGTGTGAGCATTGAATTCATTACGATATTGGGGTTAACAGACATATACAAACACAGTAGACGTATATAATCACCAAAGACCTACGGAGTATCAAGAGAAGACTACTCAACATTCTGTCATAACGTACATGGGAAAAGGATCCCAGGAAGAACAGACATATGTATATGTGTAAAAGAACCACCTCTTGCACACCTACAACAAGCTAAACGTTGTACTCAAACTTGCTGTAATAAAAAATAAAAAATTAAATTAAAAACACGAACAAGAAGTAGTGAGACAAACTTGAGGGGCTTTCTCCTGGCACATTCCGTTCTACATTCCAATCTAGAACGCGACTTCCATTGAGGCTCTGCTGCCCTAGTAACCAGGTTTGGTAAGGGAGAACTGCTGCCACCTTGTGGCCGTTTCACACAACAGCAGCTTTAATCCCAGCGCTAATGGTCAGTGCATACTCCAAATCATTACAGGCCTGTAAATGACACCTGCCCTGAAAACAAATCCTGGGGTCATATATCGACCATAAAATTCAAAAGACGTCCATATTTCAAAACGACAGTTTCAAGAGGCATATTTCACGCACATTAGTGTTCTGCTTCTTTTGCTTGCTTTCTTTCTTTGTTAAAAAAACGGGAATGGAAAAAGGCAACCCTCAGAATGGGCGAAAACGTTCACAAACGAATCAATGGACAAAGGTTTAATCTGCAATATATATAAACAGCTCATGCAGCTTAATATTAATAAAACAACAACCCAATACAAAAGTGGGCAGAAGATCTAAATAGACGTTTCTTCAAAGAAGACACAGAGATGGCCAAGACGCACATGACAAGCTGCTCAACATCACTAATTATTAGAGAAATGCAAATCAAAACTACAATGAGGTAAGACCTCACACCTGTTAGAATCGGCATCATCAGATAATCTACAAACAACAAATTCTGGGGAGGGTGTGGACAAAAGGAACCCTCTTCCGCTATTGGTGGGAATGTAAATTGATACAGTCACTATGGAGAACAGTATGGAGGTTCCTTTAAAAAACTAAAAAGAGAATTACCATAGGATCCAGCAATCCCACTTCTGGGCATTTACCCAGAGAAAACCATAAATCACAGAGACACATTCACCACAGTGTTCATTGCAGCACTATTTACAATAGCCAGGTAATGGAAGCAACCTAAATGCCCACAGACAGACGAATGGATAAAGATGTGGTACATATATAAAATGGAATATTACTCAGCCATAAAAAGGAATGAAACTGGGTCATTTGTAGAGAAGTTGATGGATCTAGAGACTGTCATACAGAGTGAAGTAAGTCAGAAAGAGAAAAACAAATATTGTATATTAATGCCTATATGTGGAACCTAGAAAAATGGTACAGATGAACTGGTTTGCAGGGCAGAAATAGAGACACAGAGGTAGAGAACAAACGTATGGACACAAAGTGGGGGAAGCCATGGGGTGGTGGTGGTGGGATGAGTTGGGAGATTGGGATTGACCTGTATACATGTCTATGCATAAAATAGATAACTAATAATAACCCACTGTATAAAAAAATAAATTAAATTAAATTTCAAAATTTTTAAAAATAAAATGTAAAAATAAAACAGAAAAAATGTTCTTCCATTCACACTGATGTATTTATAAGAATGAATTATTTCCATGCTTATATCCATAAATACATAAAAGAGGAATAAAATCTAACTTGAACCAAAAAAGAAAAAAAAAACCTGAACCTAACAGTTATACAGAGGGAAACACAACCAAGGCACTTGCTCCAGTGGTAAACAATTCTGAAATTGGTCAGAGGTGGGGAATCATCCCCCATACAGCCAGCAGCCACGCCCGCCCACGCAAGCTGCGTCCTTATTGCAAAGCTGTGGGACCGTGCCGAGGCCTCTGTGAGTAAACGTGAGCTGAGCCCCAGGCCAGCTGCTGCTGAACTGTTCCCACCCTTCCCAGGTGAAACACCTGAATATGTACAAGGGCTTGAAGGCCTAGAGGAAGGGCCGTGGAGCCACACCAGCGACAGCACGCAGCCCAACTTGGTGCCTGCAGGTCAGCCAGGATGGTCCTGGCCACGGGCGCTCTTCTGGAAGCTTTCCATTGCCCTGCCTGAGATACCCCTCCTGTCCCGGCCCACACTCCTTTTTTTCCTTCCTCACCTCAGCCCGGAGAGATATTCCAGTGGAAGTTATGGGTGACACATCCTCTTCTTTACAGGTGGCAGCCTGGCAACTCCTGCAGAAAGTCCAGCAGAGCCCCACTCACACCGGGCCACCCACAAAGCCGTGGACCCTCACAACCTCCCACCAGCACAGCCCCGAGACTGCTGACGGGGCAGTGAATATGGAGTCAGGCACAGCTGCAGGGGCTATTGCTGCCTGGAGTGCTGTTTATATTGACCTCAACCAAGGCACACCTGGGGAGGGCTTGCTGGCAGGGTCAGGCTGCCCATGTCAGCTAATCCTCAGCCCTCAGGGAATCACATTGCAGAAAATGGACCTCGCTAAGACAGAATATTCGCCAAGGAAAAAAAGGACACAATGCCATTTGCAGCACCGTAGATGAGTCTAGAGGTAATCACGTGACTTGGAGTAAGTCACAAAGTGAAAGACACATATCATATCATATCACTTATAGGTGTTACGTATAAATTGATACCAGGGCAGATATTTCCACGGAGAAGGGCAATCACAGATTCATTAAACAAACTTATGGTTCACCAAAGGAAAGTTGTGAGCATTGAATTCATTACGATATTGGGGTTAACAGACATATACAAACACAGTAGCCGTATATAATCACCAAAGACCTACGGAGTATCAAGAGAAGACTACTCAACATTCTGTCATAACGTACATGGGAAAAGGATCCCAGGAAGAACAGACATATGTATATGTGTAAAAGAACCACCTCTTGCACACCTACAACAAGCTAAACGTTGTACTCAAACTTGCTGTAATAAAAAATAAAAAATTAAATTAAAAACACGAACAAGAAGTAGTGAGACAAACTTGAGGGGCTTTCTCCTGGCACATTCCGTTCTACATTCCAATCTAGAACGCGACTTCCATTGAGGCTCTGCTGCCCTAGTAACCAGGTTTGGTAAGGGAGAACTGCTGCCACCTTGTGGCCGTTTCACACAACAGCAGCTTTAATCCCAGCGCTAATGGTCAGTGCATACTCCAAATCATTACAGGCCTGTAAATGACACCTGCCCTGAAAACAAATCCTGGGGTCATATATCGACCATAAAATTCAAAAGACGTCCATATTTCAAAACGACAGTTTCAAGAGGCATATTTCACGCACATTAGTGTTCTGCTTCTTTTGCTTGCTTTCTTTCTTTGTTAAAAAAACGGGAATGGAAAAAGGCAACCCTCAGAATGGGCGAAAACGTTCACAAACGAATCAATGGACAAAGGTTTAATCTGCAATATATATAAACAGCTCATGCAGCTTAATATTAATAAAACAACAACCCAATACAAAAATGGGCAGAAGATCTAAATAGACGTTTCTTCAAAGAAGACACAGAGATGGCCAAGACGCACATGACAAGCTGCTCAACATCACTAATTATTAGAGAAATGCAAATCAAAACTACAATGAGATAAGACCTCACACCTGTTAGAATCGGCATCATCAGATAATCTACAAACAACAAATTCTGGGGAGGGTGTGGACAAAAGGAACCCTCTTCCGCTATTGGTGGGAATGTAAATTGATACAGTCACTATGGAGAACAGTATGGAGGTTCCTTTAAAAAACTAAAAAGAGAATTACCATAGGATCCAGCAATCCCACTTCTGGGCATTTACCCAGAGAAAACCATAAATCACAGAGACACTTTCACCACAATGTTCATTGCAGCACTATTTACAATAGCCAGGTAATGGAAGCAACCTAAATGCCCACAGACAGACGAATGGATAAAGATGTGGTACATATATAAAATGGAATATTACTCAGCCATAAAAAGGAATGAAACTGGGTCATTTGTAGAGAAGTTGATGGATCTAGAGACTGTCATACAGAGTGAAGTAAGTCAGAAAGAGAAAAACAAATATTGTATATTAATGCCTATATGTGGAACCTAGAAAAATGGTACAGATGAACTGGTTTGCAGGGCAGAAATAGAGACACAGAGGTAGAGAACAAACGTATGGACACAAAGTGGGGGAAGCCATGGGGTGGTGGTTGTGGGATGAGTTGGGAGATTGGGATTGACCTGTATACATGTCTATGCATAAAATAGATTACTAATAATAACCTACTGTATAAAAAAATAAATAAAATTAAATTTCAAAATTTTTAAAAATAAAATGTAAAAATAAAACAGAAAAAATGTTCTTCCATTCACACTGATGTATTTATAAGAATGAATTATTTCCATGCTTATATCCATAAATACATAAAAGAGGAATAAAATATAACTTGAACCAAAAAAGAAAAAAAAAACCTGAACCTAACAGTTATACAGAGGGAAACACAACCAAGGCACTTGCTCCAGTGGTAAACAATTCTGAAATTGGTCAGAGGTGGGGAATCATCCCCCATACAGCCAGCAGCCCAGCCCGCCCACGCAAGGATTGTCCTTATTGCAAAGCTGTGGGACCGTGCCGAGGCCTCTGTGAGTAAACTTGAGCTGAGCCCCAGGCCAGCTGCTGCTGAACTGTTCCCACCCTTCCCAGGTGAAACACCTGAATATGTACAAGGGCTTGAAGGCCTAGAGGAAGGGCCGTGGAGCCACACCAGCGACAGCACGCAGGCCAACTTGGTGCCTGCAGATCAGCCAGAATGTTCCTGGCCACGGGCGCTCTTCTGGAAGCTTTCCATTGCCCTGCCTGAGATACCCCTCCTGTCCCGGCCCACACTCCTTTTTTTCCTTCCTCACCTCAGCCAGGAGAGATATTCCAGTGGAAGTTATGGGTGACACATCCTCTTCTTTAGCAGGTGGCAGCCCGGCAACTCCTGCAGAAAGTCCAGCCGAGCCCCACTCACACCGGGCCGCCCACAAAGCCGTGGACCCTCACACCCTCCCACCAGCACAGCCCCGAGACTGCTGACGGGGCAGAGAATATGGAGTCAGGCACAGCTGAAGGCGCTATTGCTGCCTGGAGTGCTGTTTATATTGACCTCAACCCAGGCACACCTGGGGAGGGCTTGCCGGCAGGGTCAGGCTGCCCAGGTCAGCTAATCCTCAGCCCTCAGGGAATCACATTGCAGAAAATGGACCTCGCTAAGACAGAATATTCGCCAAGGAAAAAAAGGACACAATGCCATTTGCAGCACCGTAGATGAGTCTAGAGGTAATCACGTGACTTGGAGTAAGTCAGAAAGTGAAAGACACATATCTTATCATATCAGTTATAGGTGTTACGTATAAATAGATACCAGGGCAGATATTTCCACGGAGAAGGGCAATCACAGATTCATTAAACAAACTTATGGTTCACCAAAGGAAAGGTGTGAGCATTGAATTCATTACGATATTGGGGTTAACAGACATATACAAACACAGTAGACGTATATAATCACCAAAGACCTACGGAGTACCAAGAGAAGACTACTCAACATTCTGTCATAACGTACATGGCAAAAGGATCCCAGGAAGAACAGACATATGTATATGTGTAAAAGAACCACCTCTTGCACACCTACAACAAGCTAAACGTTGTACTCAAACTTGCTGTAATAAAAAATAAAAAATTAAATTAAAAACACAAACAAGAAGTAGTGAGACAAACTTGAGGGGCTTTCTCCTGGCACATTCCGTTCTACATTCCAATCTAGAACGCGACTTCCATTGAGGCTCTGCTGCCCTAGTAACCAGATTTGGTAAGGGACAACCGCTGCCACCTTGTGGCCGTTTCACACAACAGCAGCTTTAATCCCAGCGCTAATGGTCAGTGGATATTCCAAATCATTACAGGCCTGTAAATGACACCTGCCCTGAAAACAAATCCTGGGGTCATAGATCGACCAAAAAATTCAAAAGACGTCCATATTTCAAAACGACAGTTTCAAGAGGCATATTTCACGCACATTAGTGTTCTGCTTCTTTTGCTTTCTTTCTTTCTTTGTTAAAAAAACGGGAATGGAAAAAGGCAACCCTCAGAATGGGCGAAAAGGTTCACAAACGAATCAATGGACAAAGGTGTAATCTCCAATATATATAAACAGCCCACGCAGCTTAATATTAATAAAACAAACAACCCAATACAAAAATGGGCAGAAGATCTAAATAGACGTTTCTTCAAAGAAGACACAGAGATGGCCAAGACGCACATGACAAGCTGCTCAACATCACTAATTATTAGAGAAATGCAAATCAAAACTACCATGAGGTAAGACCTCACACCTGTTAGAATCGGCATCATCAGATAATCTACAAACAACAAATTCTGTGGAGGGTGTGGACAAAAGGAACCCTCTTCCGCTATTGGTGGGAATGTAAATTGATACAGTCACTACGGAGAACAGTATGGAGGTTCCTTTAAAAAACTAAAAAGAGAATTACCATAGGATCCAGCAATCCCACTTCTGGGCATTTACCCAGAGAAAACCATAAATCACAGAGACACATTCACCACAATGTTCATTGCAGCACTATTTACAATAGCCAGGTAATGGAAGCAACCTAAATGCCCACAGACAGACGAATGGATAAAGATGTGGTACATATATAAAATGGAATATTACTCAGCCATAAAAAGGAATGAAACTGGGTCATTTGTAGAGAAGTTGATGGATCTAGAGACTGTCATACAGAGTGAAGTAAGTCAGAAAGAGAAAAACAAATATTGTATATTAATGCCTATATGTGGAACCTAGAAAAATGGTACAGATGAACTGGTTTGCAGGGCAGAAATAGAGACACAGAGGTAGAGAACAAACGTATGGACACAAAGTGGGGGAAGCCATGGGGTGGTGGTGGTGGGATGAGTTGGGAGATTGGGATTGACCTGTATACATGTATATGCATAAAATAGATAACTAATAATAACCTACTGTATAAAAAAATAAATAAAATTAAATTTCAAAATGTTTAAAAATAAAATGTAAAAATAAAACAGAAAAAAAGTTCTTCCATTCACACTGATGTATTTATAAGAATGAATTATTTCCATGCTTATATCCATAAATACATAAAAGAGGAATAAAATCTAACTTGAACCAAAAAAGAAAAAAAAAAGCTGACCCTAACAGTAATACAGAGGGAAACACAACCAAGGCACTTGCTCCAGTGGTAAACAATTCTGAAATTGGTCAGAGGTGGGGAATCATCCCCCATACAGCCAGCAGCCCCGCCCGCCCACGCAAGCAGCGTCCTTATTGCAAAGCTGGGGGACCGTTCCGAGGCCTCTGTGAGTAAACGTGAGCTGAGCCCCAGGCCAGCTGCTGCTGAACTGTTCCCACCCTTCCCAGGTGAAACACCTGAATATGTACAAGGGCTTGAAAGCCTAGAGGAAGGGCCGTGGAGCCACACCAGCGACAGCACGCAGGCCAACTTGGTGCCTGCAAGTCAGCCAGGATGGTCCTGGCCACGGGCGCTCTTCTGGAAGCTTTCCATTGCCCTGCCTGAGATACCCCTCCTGTCCCGGCCCCCACTCCTTTTTTTCCTTCCTCATCTCAGCCCGGAGAGATATTCCAGTGGAAGTTATGGGTGACACACCCTCTTCTTTACAGGTGGCAGCCTGGTAACTCCTTCAGAAAGTCCAGCAGAGCTCCACTCACACCGGGTCACCCACAAAGCCGTGGACCCTCACACCCTCCCACCAGCACAGCCCCGAGACTGCTGACGGGGCAGAGAATATGGAGTCAGGCACAGCTGCAGGGGCTATTGCTGCCTGGAGTGCTGTTTATATTGACCTCAACCCAGGCACACCTGGGGAGGGCTTGCCGGCAGGGTCAGGCTGCCCAGGTCAGCTAATCCTCAGCCCTCAGGGAATCACATTGCAGAAAATGGACCTCGCTAAGACAGAATATTCGCCAAGGAAAAAAAGGACACAATGCCATTTGCAGCACCGTAGATGAGTCTAGAGGTAATCACGTGACTTGGAGTAAGTCAGGAAGTGAAAGACACATATCATATCATATCACTTATAGGTGTTACCTATAAATTGATACCAGGGCAGATATTTCCACGGAGAAGGGCAATCACAGATTCATTAAACATACTTATGGTTCACCAAAGGAAAGGTGTGAGGATTGAATTCATTACGATATTGGGGTTAACAGACATATACAAACACGGTAGACGTATATAATCACCAAAGACCTACGGAGTACCAAGAGAAGACTACTCAACATTCTGTCATAACGTACATGGGAAAAGGATCCCAGGAAGAACAGACATATGTATATGTGTAAAAGAACCACCTCTTGCACACCTACAACAAGCTAAACGTTGTACTCAAACTTGCTGTAATAAAAAATAAAAAATTAAATTAAAAACACGAACAAGAAGTAGTGAGACAAACTTGAGGGGCTTTCTCCTGGCACATTCCTTTCTACATTCCAATCTAGAACGCGACTTCCATTGAGGCTCTGCTGCCCTAGTAACCAGAATTGGTAAGGGAGAAATGCTGCCACCTTGTGGCCGTTTCACACAACAGCAGCTTTAATCCCAGCGCTAATGGTCAGTGGATATTCCAAATCATTACAGGCCTGTAAATGACACCTGCCCTGAAAACAAATCCTGGGGTCATATATCGACCAAAAAATTCAAAAGACGTCCATATTTCAAAACGACAGTTTCAAGAGGCATATTTCATGCACATTAGTGTTCTGCTTCTTTTGCTTGCTTTCTTTCTTTGTTAAAAAAATGGGAATGGAAAAAGGCAACCCTCAGAATGGGCGAAAACGTTCACAAACGAATCAATGGACAAAGGTTTAATCTCCAATATATATAAACAGCTCATGCAAGTTAATATTAATAAAACAAACAACCCAATACAAAAATGGGCAGAAGATCTAAATAGACGTTTCTTCAAAGAAGACACAGAGATGGCCAAGACGCACATGACAAGCTGCTCAACATCACTAATTATTAGAGAAATGCAAATCAAAACTACAATGAGGTAAGACCTCACACCTGTTAGAATCGGCATCATTAGATAATCTACAAACAACAAATTCTGGGGAGGGTGTGGACAAAAGGAACCCTCTTCTGCTTTTGGTGGGAATGTAAATTGATACAGTCACTATGGAGAACAGTATGGAGGTTCCTTTAAAAAACTAAAAAGAGAATTACCATAGGATCCAGCAATCCCACTTCTGGGCATTTACCCAGAGAAAACCATAAATCACAGAGACACATTCACCACAATGTTCATTGCAGCACTATTTACAATAGCCAGGTAATGGAAGCAACCTAAATGCCCACAGACAGACGAATGGATAAAGATGTGGTACATATATAAAATGGAATATTACTCAGCCATAAAAAGGAATGAAACTGGGTCATTTGTAGAGAAGTTGATGGATCTAGAGACTGTCATACAGAGTGAAGTAAGTCAGAAAGAGAAAAACAAATATTGTATATTAATGCCTATATGTGGAACCTAGAAAAATGGTACAGATGAACTGGTTTGCAGGGCAGAAATAGAGACACAGAGGTAGAGAACAAACGTATGGACACAAAGTGGGGGAAGCCATGGGGTGGTGGTGGTGGGATGAGTTGGGAGATTGGGATTGACCTGTATATATGTCTATGCATAAAATAGATTACTAATAATAACCTACTGTATAAAAAAATAAATAAAATTAAATTTCAAAATTTTAAAAAATAAAATGTAAAAATAAAACAGAAAAAATGTTCTTCCATTCACACTGATGTATTTATAAGAATGAATTATTTCCATGCTTATATCCATAAATACATAAAAGAGGAATAAAATATAACTTGAACCAAAAAAGAAAAAAAAAACCTGAACCTAACAGTTATACAGAGGGAAACACAACCAAGGCACTTGCTCCAGTGGTAAACAATTCTGAAATTGGTCAGAGGTGGGGAATCATCCCCCATACAGCCAGCAGCCCCGCCCGCCCACGCAAGCTGCGTCCTTATTGCAAAGCTGTGGGACCGTGCCGAGGCCTCTGTGAGTAAACGTGAGCTGAGCCCCAGGCCAGCTGCTGCTGAACTGTTCCCACCCTTCCCAGGTGAAACACCTGAATATGTACAAGGGCTTGAAAGCCTAGAGGAAGGACCATGGAGCCACACCAGCGACAGCACGCAGGCCAACTTGGTGCCTGCAGGTCAGCCAGGATGGTCCTGGCCACGGGCGCTCTTCTGGAAGCTTTCCATTGCCCTGCCTGAGATAACCCTCCTGTCCCGGCCCCCACTCCTTTTTTTCCTTACTCACCTCAGCCCGGAGAGATATTCCAGTGAAAGTTATGGGTGACACACCGTCTTCTTTACAGGTGGCAGCCTGGCAACTCCTGCAGAAAGTCCAGCAGAGCCCCACTCACACCGGGCCGCCCACAAAGCCGTGGACCCTCACACCCTCCCACCAGCACAGCCCCGAGACTGCTGACGGGGCAGAGAATATGGAGTCAGGCACAGCTGCAGGGGCTATTGCTGCCTGGAGTGCTGTTTATATTGACTTCAACCCAGGCACACCTGGGGAGGGCTTGCCGGCAGGGTCAGGCTGCCCAGGTCAGCTAATCCTCAGCCCTCAGGGAATCACATTGCAGAAAATGGACCTCGCTAAGACAGAATATTCGCCAAGGAAAAAAAGGACACAATGCCATTTGCAGCACCGTAGATGAGTCTAGAGGTAATCACGTGACTTGGAGTAAGTCAGAAAGTGAAAGACACATATCATATCATATCACTTATAGGTGTTACCTATAAATTGATACCAGGGAAGATATTTCCACGGAGAAGGGCAATCACAGATTCATTAAACAAACTTATGGTTCACCAAAGGAAAGGTGTGAGCATTGAATTCATTACGATATTGGGGTTAACAGACATATACAAACACAATAGACGTATATAATCACCAAAGACCTACGGAGTACCAAGAGAAGACTACTCAACATTCTGTCATAACGTACATGGGAAAAGGATCCCAGGAAGAACAGACATATGTATATGTGTAAAAGAACCACCTCTTGCACACCTACAACAAGCTAAACGTTGTACACAAACTTGCTGTAATAAAAAATAAAAAATTAAATTAAAAACACGAACAAGAAGTCGTGAGACAAACTTGAGGGGCTTTCTCCTGGCACATTCCGTTCTACATTCCAATCTAGAACGCGACTTCCATTGAGGCTCTGCTGCCCTAGTAACCAGATTTGGTAAGGGACAACTGCTGCCACCTTGTGGCCGTTTCACACAACAGCAGCTTTAATCCCAGCGCTAATGGTCAGTGGATATTCCAAATCATTACAGGCCTGTAAATGACACCTGCCCTGAAAACAAATCCTGGGGTCATATATCGACCAAAAAATTCAAAAGACGTCCATATTTCAAAACGACAGTTTCAAGAGGCATATTTCACGCACATTAGTGTTCTGCTTCTTTTGCTTGCTTTCTTTCTTTGTTAAAAAAACGGGAATGGAAAAAGGCAACCCTCAGAATGGGCGAAAAGGTTCACAAAGGAGTCAATGGACAAAGGTTTAATCTCCAATATATATAAACAGCTCATGCAGCTTAATATTAATAAAACAAACAACCCAATACAAAAATGGGCAGAAGACCTAAATAGACATTTCTTCAAAGAAGACACAGAGATGGCCAAGACGCACATGACAAGCTGCTCAACATCACTAATTATTAGAGAAATGCAAATCAAAACTACAATGAGGTAAGACCTCACACCTGTTAGAATCGGCATCATCAGATAATCTACAAACAACAAATTCTGGGGTGGGTGTGGACAAAAGGAACCCTCTTCCGCTACTGGTGGGAATGTAAATTGATACAGTCACTATGGAGAACAGTATGGAGGTTCCTTTAAAAAACTAAAAAGAGAATTACCATAGGATCCAGCAATCCCACTTCTGGGCATTTACCCAGAGAAAACCATAAATCACAGAGACACATTCACCACAATGTTCATTGCAGCACTATTTACAATAGCCAGGTAATGGAAGCAACCTAAATGCCCACAGACAGACGAATGGATAAAGATGTGGTACATATATAAAATGGAATATTACTCAGCCATAAAAAGGAATGAAACTGGGTCATTTGTAGAGAAGTTGATGGATCTAGAGACTGTCATACAGAGTGAAGTAAGTCAGAAAGAGAAAAACAAATATTGTATATTAATGCCTATATGTGGAACCTAGAAAAATGGTACAGATGAACTGGTTTGCAGGGCAGAAATAGAGACACAGAGGTAGAGAACAAACGTATGGACACAAAGTGGGGGAAGCCATGGGGTGGTGGTGGTGGGATGAGTTGGGAGATTGGCATTGACCTGTATACATGTCTATGCATAAAATAGATAACTAATAATAACCTACTGTATAAAAAAATAAATAAAATTAAATTTCAAAATTTTTAAAAATAAAATGTAAAAATAAAACAGAAAAAAAGTTCTTCCATTCACACTGATGTATTTATAAGAATGAATTATTTCCATGCTTATATCCATAAATACATAAAAGAGGAATAAAATCTAACTTGAACCAAAAAAGAAAGAAAAAACCTGAACCTAACAGTTATACAGAGGGAAACACAACCAAGGCACTTGCTCCAGTGGTAAACAATTCTGAAATTGGTCAGAGGTGGGGAATCAGCCCCCATACAGCCAGCAGCCCCGCCCGCCCACGCAAGCAGCGTCCTTATTGCAAAGCTGTGGGACCCTGCCGAGGCCTCTGTGAGTAAACGTGAGCTGAGCCCCAGGCCAGCTGCTGCTGAACTGTTCCCACCCTTCCCAGGTGAAACACCTGAATATGTACAAGGGCTTGAAAGCCTAGAGGAAGGGCCGTGGAGCCACACCAGCGACAGCACGCAGGCCAACTTGGTGCCTGCAGGTCAGCCAGGATGGTCCTGGCCACGGGCGCTCTTCTGGAAGCTTTCCATTGCCCTGCCTGAGATACCCCTCCTGTCCCGGCCCCCACTCCTTTTTTTCCTTCCTCACCTCAGCCCGGAGAGATATTCCAGTGGAAGTTATGGGTGACACATCCTCTTCTTTACAGGTGGCAGCCTGGCAACTCCTGCAGAAAGTCCAGCAGAGCCCCACTCACACAGGGCCACCCACAAAGCCGTGGACCCTCACACCCTCCCACCAGCACAGCCCCGAGACTGCTGACGGGGCAGTGAATATGGAGTCAGGCACAGCTGCATGGGCTATTGCTGCCTGCAGTGCTGTTTATATTGACCTCAACCCAGGCACACCAGGGGAGAGCTGCCGGCAGGGTCAGGCTGCCCATGTCAGCTAATCCTCAGCCCTCAGGGAATCACATTGCAGAAAATGGACCTCGCTAAGACAGAATATTCGCCAAGGAAAAAAAGGACACAATGCCATTTGCAGCACCGTAGATGAGTCTAGAGGTAATCACGTGACTTGGAGTAAGTCAGAAAGTGAAAGACACATATCATATCATATCACTTATAGGTGTTACCTATAAATTGATACCAGGGAAGATATTTCCACGGAGAAGGGCAATCACAGATTCATTAAACAAACTTATGGTTCACCAAAGGAAAGGTGTGAGCATTGAATTCATTACGATATTGGGGTTAACAGACATATACAAACACAATAGACGTATATAATCACCAAAGACCTACGGAGTACCAAGAGAAGACTACTCAACATTCTGTCATAACGTACATGGGAAAAGGATCCCAGGAAGAACAGACATATGTATATGTGTAAAAGAACCACCTCTTGCACACCTACAACAAGCTAAACGTTGTACACAAACTTGCTGTAATAAAAAATAAAAAATTAAATTAAAAACACGAACAAGAAGTCGTGAGACAAACTTGAGGGGCTTTCTCCTGGCACATTCCGTTCTACATTCCAATCTAGAACGCGACTTCCATTGAGGCTCTGCTGCCCTAGTAACCAGATTTGGTAAGGGACAACTGCTGCCACCTTGTGGCCGTTTCACACAACAGCAGCTTTAATCCCAGCGCTAATGGTCAGTGGATATTCCAAATCATTACAGGCCTGTAAATGACACCTGCCCTGAAAACAAATCCTGGGGTCATATATCGACCAAAAAATTCAAAAGACGTCCATATTTCAAAACGACAGTTTCAAGAGGCATATTTCACGCACATTAGTGTTCTGCTTCTTTTGCTTGCTTTCTTTCTTTGTTAAAAAAACGGGAATGGAAAAAGGCAACCCTCAGAATGGGCGAAAAGGTTCACAAAGGAGTCAATGGACAAAGGTTTAATCTCCAATATATATAAACAGCTCATGCAGCTTAATATTAATAAAACAAACAACCCAATACAAAAATGGGCAGAAGACCTAAATAGACATTTCTTCAAAGAAGACACAGAGATGGCCAAGACGCACATGACAAGCTGCTCAACATCACTAATTATTAGAGAAATGCAAATCAAAACTACAATGAGGTAAGACCTCACACCTGTTAGAATCGGCATCATCAGATAATCTACAAACAACAAATTCTGGGGAGGGTGTGGACAAAAGGAACCCTCTTCCGCTACTGGTGGGAATGTAAATTGATACAGTCACTATGGAGAACAGTATGGAGGTTCCTTTAAAAAACTAAAAAGAGAATTACCATAGGATCCAGCAATCCCACTTCTGGGCATTTACCCAGAGAAAACCATAAATCACAGAGACACATTCACCACAATGTTCATTGCAGCACTATTTACAATAGCCAGGTAATGGAAGCAACCTAAATGCCCACAGACAGACGAATGGATAAAGATGTGGTACATATATAAAATGGAATATTACTCAGCCATAAAAAGGAATGAAACTGGGTCATTTGTAGAGAAGTTGATGGATCTAGAGACTGTCATACAGAGTGAAGTAAGTCAGAAAGAGAAAAACAAATATTGTATATTAATGCCTATATGTGGAACCTAGAAAAATGGTACAGATGAACTGGTTTGCAGGGCAGAAATAGAGACACAGAGGTAGAGAACAAACGTATGGACACAAAGTGGGGGAAGCCATGGGGTGGTGGTGGTGGGATGAGTTGGGAGATTGGCATTGACCTGTATACATGTCTATGCATAAAATAGATAACTAATAATAACCTACTGTATAAAAAAATAAATAAAATTAAATTTCAAAATTTTTAAAAATAAAATGTAAAAATAAAACAGAAAAAAAGTTCTTCCATTCACACTGATGTATTTATAAGAATGAATTATTTCCATGCTTATATCCATAAATACATAAAAGAGGAATAAAATCTAACTTGAACCAAAAAAGAAAGAAAAAACCTGAACCTAACAGTTATACAGAGGGAAACACAACCAAGGCACTTGCTCCAGTGGTAAACAATTCTGAAATTGGTCAGAGGTGGGGAATCAGCCCCCATACAGCCAGCAGCCCCGCCCGCCCACGCAAGCAGCGTCCTTATTGCAAAGCTGTGGGACCCTGCCGAGGCCTCTGTGAGTAAACGTGAGCTGAGCCCCAGGCCAGCTGCTGCTGAACTGTTCCCACCCTTCCCAGGTGAAACACCTGAATATGTACAAGGGCTTGAAAGCCTAGAGGAAGGGCCGTGGAGCCACACCAGCGACAGCACGCAGGCCAACTTGGTGCCTGCAGGTCAGCCAGGATGGTCCTGGCCACGGGCGCTCTTCTGGAAGCTTTCCATTGCCCTGCCTGAGATACCCCTCCTGTCCCGGCCCCCACTCCTTTTTTTCCTTCCTCACCTCAGCCCGGAGAGATATTCCAGTGGAAGTTATGGGTGACACATCCTCTTCTTTACAGGTGGCAGCCTGGCAACTCCTGCAGAAAGTCCAGCAGAGCCCCACTCACACAGGGCCACCCACAAAGCCGTGGACCCTCACACCCTCCCACCAGCACAGCCCCGAGACTGCTGACGGGGCAGTGAATATGGAGTCAGGCACAGCTGCATGGGCTATTGCTGCCTGCAGTGCTGTTTATATTGACCTCAACCCAGGCACACCATGGGAGAGCTGCCGGCAGGGTCAGGCTGCCCATGTCAGCTAATCCTCAGCCCTCAGGGAATCACATTGCAGAAAATGGACCTCGCTAAGACAGAATATTCGCCAAGGAAAAAAAGGACACAATGCCATTTGCAGCACCGTAGATGAGTCTAGAGGTAATCACGTGACTTGGAGTAAGTCACAAAGTGAAAGACACATATCATATCATATCACTTATAGGTGTTACGTATAAATTGATACCAGGGCAGATATTTCCACGGAGAAGGGCAATCACAGATTCATTAAACAAACTTATGGTTCACCAAAGGAAAGGTGTGAGCATTGAATTCATTACGATATTGGGGTTAACAGACATATACAAACACAGTAGACGTATATAATCACCAAAGACCTACGGAGTACCAAGAGAAGACTACTCAATATTCTGTCATAACGTACATGGGAAAAGGATCCCAGGAAGAACAGACATATGTATATGTGTAAAAGAACCACCTCTTGCACACCTACAACAAGCTAAACGTTGTACACAAACTTGCTGTAATAAAAAATAAAAAATTAAATTAAAAACACGAACAAGAAGTCGTGAGACAAACTTGAGGGGCTTTCTCCTGGCACATTCCGTTCTACATTCCAATCTAGAACGCGACTTCCATTGAGGCTCTGCTGCCCTAGTAACCAGATTTGGTAAGGGACAACTGCTGCCACCTTGTGGCCGTTTCACACAACAGCAGCTTTAATCCCAGCGCTAATGGTCAGTGGATATTCCAAATCATTACAGGCCTGTAAATGACACCTGCCCTGAAAACAAATCCTGGGGTCATATATCGACCAAAAAATTCAAAAGACGTCCATATTTCAAAACGACAGTTTCAAGAGGCATATTTCACGCACATTAGTGTTCTGCTTCTTTTGCTTGCTTTCTTTCTTTGTTAAAAAAACGGGAATGGAAAAAGGCAACCCTCAGAATGGGCGAAAAGGTTCACAAAGGAGTCAATGGACAAAGGTTTAATCTCCAATATATATAAACAGCTCATGCAGCTTAATATTAATAAAACAAACAACCCAATACAAAAATGGGCAGAAGACCTAAATAGACATTTCTTCAAAGAAGACACAGAGATGGCCAAGACGCACATGACAAGCTGCTCAACATCACTAATTATTAGAGAAATGCAAATCAAAACTACAATGAGGTAAGACCTCACACCTGTTAGAATCGGCATCATCAGATAATCTACAAACAACAAATTCTGGGGTGGGTGTGGACAAAAGGAACCCTCTTCCGCTACTGGTGGGAATGTAAATTGATACAGTCACTATGGAGAACAGTATGGAGGTTCCTTTAAAAAACTAAAAAGAGAATTACCATAGGATCCAGCAATCCCACTTCTGGGCATTTACCCAGAGAAAACCATAAATCACAGAGACACATTCACCACAATGTTCATTGCAGCACTATTTACAATAGCCAGGTAATGGAAGCAACCTAAATGCCCACAGACAGACGAATGGATAAAGATGTGGTACATATATAAAATGGAATATTACTCAGCCATAAAAAGGAATGAAACTGGGTCATTTGTAGAGAAGTTGATGGATCTAGAGACTGTCATACAGAGTGAAGTAAGTCAGAAAGAGAAAAACAAATATTGTATATTAATGCCTATATGTGGAACCTAGAAAAATGGTACAGATGAACTGGTTTGCAGGGCAGAAATAGAGACACAGAGGTAGAGAACAAACGTATGGACACAAAGTGGGGGAAGCCATGGGGTGGTGGTGGTGGGATGAGTTGGGAGATTGGCATTGACCTGTATACATGTCTATGCATAAAATAGATAACTAATAATAACCTACTGTATAAAAAAATAAATAAAATTAAATTTCAAAATTTTTAAAAATAAAATGTAAAAATAAAACAGAAAAAAAGTTCTTCCATTCACACTGATGTATTTATAAGAATGAATTATTTCCATGCTTATATCCATAAATACATAAAAGAGGAATAAAATCTAACTTGAACCAAAAAAGAAAGAAAAAACCTGAACCTAACAGTTATACAGAGGGAAACACAACCAAGGCACTTGCTCCAGTGGTAAACAATTCGGAAATTGGTCAGAGGTGGGGAATCAGCCCCCATACAGCCAGCAGCCCCGCCCGCCCACGCAAGCAGCGTCCTTATTGCAAAGCTGTGGGACCCTGCCGAGGCCTCTGTGAGTAAACGTGAGCTGAGCCCCAGGCCAGCTGCTGCTGAACTGTTCCCACCCTTCCCAGGTGAAACACCTGAATATGTACAAGGGCTTGAAAGCCTAGAGGAAGGGCCGTGGAGCCACACCAGCGACAGCACGCAGGCCAACTTGGTGCCTGCAGGTCAGCCAGGATGGTCCTGGCCACGGGCGCTCTTCTGGAAGCTTTCCATTGCCCTGCCTGAGATACCCCTCCTGTCCCGGCCCCCACTCCTTTTTTTCCTTCCTCACCTCAGCCCGGAGAGATATTCCAGTGGAAGTTATGGGTGACACATCCTCTTCTTTACAGGTGGCAGCCTGGCAACTCCTGCAGAAAGTCCAGCAGAGCCCCACTCACACAGGGCCACCCACAAAGCCGTGGACCCTCACACCCTCCCACCAGCACAGCCCCGAGACTGCTGACGGGGCAGTGAATATGGAGTCAGGCACAGCTGCATGGGCTATTGCTGCCTGCAGTGCTGTTTATATTGACCTCAACCCAGGCACACCAGGGGAGAGCTGCCGGCAGGGTCAGGCTGCCCATGTCAGCTAATCCTCAGCCCTCAGGGAATCACATTGCAGAAAATGGACCTCGCTAAGACAGAATATTCGCCAAGGAAAAAAAGGACACAATGCCATTTGCAGCACCGTAGATGAGTCTAGAGGTAATCACGTGACTTGGAGTAAGTCAGAAAGTGAAAGACACATATCATATCATATCACTTATAGGTGTTACCTATAAATTGATACCAGGGAAGATATTTCCACGGAGAAGGGCAATCACAGATTCATTAAACAAACTTATGGTTCACCAAAGGAAAGGTGTGAGCATTGAATTCATTACGATATTGGGGTTAACAGACATATACAAACACAATAGACGTATATAATCACCAAAGACCTACGGAGTACCAAGAGAAGACTACTCAACATTCTGTCATAACGTACATGGGAAAAGGATCCCAGGAAGAACAGACATATGTATATGTGTAAAAGAACCACCTCTTGCACACCTACAACAAGCTAAACGTTGTACACAAACTTGCTGTAATAAAAAATAAAAAATTAAATTAAAAACACGAACAAGAAGTCGTGAGACAAACTTGAGGGGCTTTCTCCTGGCACATTCCGTTCTACATTCCAATCTAGAACGCGACTTCCATTGAGGCTCTGCTGCCCTAGTAACCAGATTTGGTAAGGGACAACTGCTGCCACCTTGTGGCCGTTTCACACAACAGCAGCTTTAATCCCAGCGCTAATGGTCAGTGGATATTCCAAATCATTACAGGCCTGTAAATGACACCTGCCCTGAAAACAAATCCTGGGGTCATATATCGACCAAAAAATTCAAAAGACGTCCATATTTCAAAACGACAGTTTCAAGAGGCATATTTCACGCACATTAGTGTTCTGCTTCTTTTGCTTGCTTTCTTTCTTTGTTAAAAAAACGGGAATGGAAAAAGGCAACCCTCAGAATGGGCGAAAAGGTTCACAAAGGAGTCAATGGACAAAGGTTTAATCTCCAATATATATAAACAGCTCATGCAGCTTAATATTAATAAAACAAACAACCCAATACAAAAATGGGCAGAAGACCTAAATAGACATTTCTTCAAAGAAGACACAGAGATGGCCAAGACGCACATGACAAGCTGCTCAACATCACTAATTATTAGAGAAATGCAAATCAAAACTACAATGAGGTAAGACCTCACACCTGTTAGAATCGGCATCATCAGATAATCTACAAACAACAAATTCTGGGGAGGGTGTGGACAAAAGGAACCCTCTTCCGCTACTGGTGGGAATGTAAATTGATACAGTCACTATGGAGAACAGTATGGAGGTTCCTTTAAAAAACTAAAAAGAGAATTACCATAGGATCCAGCAATCCCACTTCTGGGCATTTACCCAGAGAAAACCATAAATCACAGAGACACATTCACCACAATGTTCATTGCAGCACTATTTACAATAGCCAGGTAATGGAAGCAACCTAAATGCCCACAGACAGACGAATGGATAAAGATGTGGTACATATATAAAATGGAATATTACTCAGCCATAAAAAGGAATGAAACTGGGTCATTTGTAGAGAAGTTGATGGATCTAGAGACTGTCATACAGAGTGAAGTAAGTCAGAAAGAGAAAAACAAATATTGTATATTAATGCCTATATGTGGAACCTAGAAAAATGGTACAGATGAACTGGTTTGCAGGGCAGAAATAGAGACACAGAGGTAGAGAACAAACGTATGGACACAAAGTGGGGGAAGCCATGGGGTGGTGGTGGTGGGATGAGTTGGGAGATTGGCATTGACCTGTATACATGTCTATGCATAAAATAGATAACTAATAATAACCTACTGTATAAAAAAATAAATAAAATTAAATTTCAAAATTTTTAAAAATAAAATGTAAAAATAAAACAGAAAAAAAGTTCTTCCATTCACACTGATGTATTTATAAGAATGAATTATTTCCATGCTTATATCCATAAATACATAAAAGAGGAATAAAATCTAACTTGAACCAAAAAAGAAAGAAAAAACCTGAACCTAACAGTTATACAGAGGGAAACACAACCAAGGCACTTGCTCCAGTGGTAAACAATTCTGAAATTGGTCAGAGGTGGGGAATCAGCCCCCATACAGCCAGCAGCCCCGCCCGCCCACGCAAGCAGCGTCCTTATTGCAAAGCTGTGGGACCCTGCCGAGGCCTCTGTGAGTAAACGTGAGCTGAGCCCCAGGCCAGCTGCTGCTGAACTGTTCCCACCCTTCCCAGGTGAAACACCTGAATATGTACAAGGGCTTGAAAGCCTAGAGGAAGGGCCGTGGAGCCACACCAGCGACAGCACGCAGGCCAACTTGGTGCCTGCAGGTCAGCCAGGATGGTCCTGGCCACGGGCGCTCTTCTGGAAGCTTTCCATTGCCCTGCCTGAGATACCCCTCCTGTCCCGGCCCCCACTCCTTTTTTTCCTTCCTCACCTCAGCCCGGAGAGATATTCCAGTGGAAGTTATGGGTGACACATCCTCTTCTTTACAGGTGGCAGCCTGGCAACTCCTGCAGAAAGTCCAGCAGAGCCCCACTCACACAGGGCCACCCACAAAGCCGTGGACCCTCACACCCTCCCACCAGCACAGCCCCGAGACTGCTGACGGGGCAGTGAATATGGAGTCAGGCACAGCTGCATGGGCTATTGCTGCCTGCAGTGCTGTTTATATTGACCTCAACCCAGGCACACCATGGGAGAGCTGCCGGCAGGGTCAGGCTGCCCATGTCAGCTAATCCTCAGCCCTCAGGGAATCACATTGCAGAAAATGGACCTCGCTAAGACAGAATATTCGCCAAGGAAAAAAAGGACACAATGCCATTTGCAGCACCGTAGATGAGTCTAGAGGTAATCACGTGACTTGGAGTAAGTCACAAAGTGAAAGACACATATCATATCATATCACTTATAGGTGTTACGTATAAATTGATACCAGGGCAGATATTTCCACGGAGAAGGGCAATCACAGATTCATTAAACAAACTTATGGTTCACCAAAGGAAAGGTGTGAGCATTGAATTCATTACGATATTGGGGTTAACAGACATATACAAACACAGTAGACGTATATAATCACCAAAGACCTACGGAGTACCAAGAGAAGACTACTCAATATTCTGTCATAACGTACATGGGAAAAGGATCCCAGGAAGAACAGACATATGTATATGTGTAAAAGAACCACCTCTTGCACACCTACAACAAGCTAAACATTGTACTCAAACTTGCTGTAATAAAAAATAAAAAATTAAATTAAAAACACGAACAAGAAGCAGTGAGACAAACTTGAGGGGCTTTCTCCTGGCACATTCCGTTCTACATTCCAATCTAGAATGCGACTTCCATTGAGGCTCTGCTTCCCTAGTAACCAGATTTGGTAAGGGAGAACTGCTGCCACCTTGTGGCCGTTTCACACAACAGCAGCTTTAATCCCAGCGCTAATGGTCAGTGGATATTCCAAATCATTACAGGCCTGTAAATGACACCTGCCCTGAAAACAAATCCTGGGGTCATATATCGACCAAAAAATTCAAAAGACGTCCATATTTCAAAACGACAGTTTCAAGAGGCATATTTCACGCACATTAGTGTTCTGCTTCTTTTGCTTGCTTTCTTTCTTTGTTAAAAAAACGGGAATGGAAAAAGGCAACCCTCAGAATGGGCGAAAAGGTTCACAAACGAATCAATGGACAAAGGTTTAATCTGCAATATATATAAACAGCTCATGCAGCTTAATATTAATAAAACAACAACCCAATACAAAATTGGGCAGAAGATCTAAATAGACGTTTCTTCAAAGAAGACACAGAGATGGCCAAGACGCACATGACAAGCTGCTCAACATCACTAATTATTAGAGAAATGCAAATCAAAACTACAATGAGGTAAGACCTCACACCTGTTAGAATCGGCATCATCAGATAATCTACAAACAACAAATTCTGGGGAGGGTGTGGACAAAAGGAACCCTCTTCCGCTATTGGTGGGAATGTAAATTGATACAGTCACTATGGAGAACAGTATGGAGGTTCCTTTAAAAAACTAAAAAGAGAATTACCATAGGATCCAGCAATCCCACTTCTGGGCATTTACCCAGAGAAAACCATAAATCACAGAGACACATTCACCACAATGTTCATTGCAGCACTATTTACAATAGCCAGGTAATGGAAGCAACCTAAATGCCCACAGACAGACGAATGGATAAAGATGTGGTACATATATAAAATGGAATATTACTCAGCCATAAAAAGGAATGAAACTGGGTCATTTGTAGAGAAGTTGATGGATCTAGAGACTGTCATACAGAGTGAAGTAAGTCAGAAAGAGAAAAACAAATATTGTATATTAATGCCTATATGTGGAACCTAGAAAAATGGTACAGATGAACTGGTTTGCAGGGCAGAAATAGAGACACAGAGGTAGAGAACAAACGTATGGACACAAAGTGGGGGAAGCCATGGGGTGGTGGTGGTGGGATGAGTTGGGAGATTGGGATTGACCTGTATACATGTCTATGCATAAAATAGATAACTAATAATAACCTACTGTATAAAAAAATAAATAAAATTAAATTTCAAAATTTTTAAAAATAAAATGTAAAAATAAAACAGAAAAAATGTTCTTCCATTCACACTGATGTATTTATAAGAATGAATTATTTCCATGCTTATATCCATAAATACATAAAAGAGGAATAAAATCTAACTTGAACCAAAAAAGAAAAAAAAAACCTGAACCTAACAGTTATACAGAGGGAAACACAACCAAGGCACTTGCTCCAGTGGTAAACAATTCTGAAATTGGTCAGAGGTGGGGAATCATCCCCCATACAGCCAGCAGCCACGCCCGCCCACGCAAGCTGCGTCCTTATTGCAAAGCTGTGGGACCGTGCCGAGGCCTCTGTGAGTAAACGTGAGATGAGCCCCAGGCCAGCTGCTGCTGAACTGTTCCCACCCTTCCCAGGTGAAACACCTGAATATGTACAAGGGCTTGAAGGCCTAGAGGAAGGGCCGTGGAGCCACACCAGCGACAGCACGCAGGCCAACTTGGTGCCTGCAGGTCAGCCAGGATGGTCCTGGCCACGGGCGCTCTTCTGGAAGCTTTCCATTGCCCTGCCTGAGATACCCCTCCTGTCCCGGCCCCCACTCCTTTTTTTCCTTCCTCACCTCAGCCCGGAGAGATATTCCAGTGGAAGTTATGGGTGACACATCCTCTTCTTTACAGGTGGCAGCCTGGCAACTCCTGCAGAAAGTCCAGCAGAGCCCCACTCACACCGGGCCACCCACAAAGCCGTGGACCCTCACAACCTCCCACCAGCACAGCCCCGAGACTGCTGACGGGGCAGTGAATATGGAGTCAGGCACAGCTGCAGGGGCTATTGCTGCCTGGAGTGCTCTTTATATTGACCTCAACCCAGGCACACCTGGGGAGGGCTTGCTGGCAGGGTCAGGCTGCCCATGTCAGCTAATCCTCAGCCCTCAGGGAATCACATTGCAGAAAATGGACCTCGCTAAGACAGAATATTCGCCAAGGAAAAAAAGGACACAATGCCATTTGCAGCACCGTAGATGAGTCTAGAGGTAATCACGTGACTTGGAGTAAGTCACAAAGTGAAAGACACATATCATATCATATCACTTATAGGTGTTACGTATAAATTGATACCAGGGCAGATATTTCCACGGAGAAGGGCAATCACAGATTCATTAAACAAACTTATGGTTCACCAAAGGAAAGGTGTGAGCATTGAATTCATTACGATATTGGGGTTAACAGACATATACAAACACAGTAGACGTATATAATCACCAAAGACCTACGGAGTACCAAGAGAAGACTACTCAACATTCTGTCATAACGTACATGGGAAAAGGATCCCAGGAAGAACAGACATATGTATATGTGTAAAAGAACCACCTCTTGCACACCTACAACAAGCTAAACGTTGTACTCAAACTTGCTGTAATAAAAAATAAAAAATTAAATTAAAAACACGAACAAGAAGTAGTGAGACAAACATGAGGGGCTTTCTCCTGGCACATTCCGTTCTACATTGCAATCTAGAACGCGACTTCCATTGAGGCTCTGCTGCCCTAGTAACCAGATTTGGTAAGGGAGAACTGCTGCCACCTTGTGGCCGTTTCACACAACAGCAGCTTTAATCCCAGCGCTAAAGGTCAGTGCATACTCCAAATCATTACAGGCCTGTAAATGACACCTGCCCTGAAAACAAATCCTGGGGTCATATATCGACCATAAAATTCAAAAGACGTCCATATTTCAAAACGACAGTTTCAAGAGGCATATTTCACGCACATTAGTGTTCTGCTTCTTTTGCTTGCTTTCTTTCTTTGTTAAAAAAACGGGAATGGAAAAAGGCAACCCTCAGAATGGGCGAAAAGGTTCACAAACGAGTCAATGGACAAAGGTTTAATCTCCAATATATATAAACAGCTCATGCAGCTTAATATTAATAAAACAAACAACCCAATACAAAAATGGGCAGAAGACCTAAATAGACATTTCTTCAAAGAAGACACAGAGATGGCCAAGACGCACATGACAAGCTGCTCAACATCACTAATTATTAGAGAAATGCAAATCAAAACTACAATGAGGTAAGACCTCACACCAGTTAGAATCGGCATCATCAGATAATCTACAAACAACAAATTCTGGGGAGGGTGTGGACAAAAGGAACCCTCTTCCGCTACTGGTGGGAATGTAAATTGATACAGTCACTATGGAGAACAGTATGGAGGTTCCTTTAAAAAACTAAAAAGAGAATTACCATAGGATCCAGCAATCCCACTTCTGGGCATTTACCCAGAGAAAACCATAAATCACAGAGACACATTCACCACAATGTTCATTGCAGCACTATTTACAATAGCCAGGTAATGGAAGCAACCTAAATGCCCACAGACAGACGAATGGATAAAGATGTGGTACATATATAAAATGGAATATTACTCAGCCATAAAAAGGAATGAAACTGGGTCATTTGTAGAGAAGTTGATGGATCTAGAGACTGTCATACAGAGTGAAGTAAGTCAGAAAGAGAAAAACAAATATTGTATATTAATGCCTATATGTGGAACCTAGAAAAATGGTACAGATGAACTGGTTTGCAGGGCAGAAATAGAGACACAGAGGTAGAGAACAAACGTATGGACACAAAGTGGGGGAAGCCATGGGGTGGTGGTGGTGGGATGAGTTGGGAGATTGGCATTGACCTGTATACATGTCTATGCATAAAATAGATAACTAATAATAACCTACTGTATAAAAAAATAAATAAAATTAAATTTCAAAATTTTTAAAAATAAAATGTAAAAATAAAACAGAAAAAAAGTTCTTCCATTCACACTGATGTATTTATAAGAATGAATTATTTCCATGCTTATATCCATAAATACATAAAAGAGGAATAAAATCTAACTTGAACCAAAAAAGAAAGAAAAAACCTGAACCTAACAGTTATACAGAGGGAAACACAACCAAGGCACTTGCTCCAGTGGTAAACAATTCTGAAATTGGTCAGAGGTGGGGAATCAGCCCCCATACAGCCAGCAGCCCCGCCCGCCCACGCAAGCAGCGTCCTTATTGCAAAGCTGTGGGACCCTGCCGAGGCCTCTGTGAGTAAACGTGAGCTGAGCCCCAGGCCAGCTGCTGCTGAACTGTTCCCACCCTTCCCAGGTGAAACACCTGAATATGTACAAGGGCTTGAAAGCCTAGAGGAAGGGCCGTGGAGCCACACCAGCGACAGCACGCAGGCCAACTTGGTGCCTGCAGGTCAGCCAGGATGGTCCTGGCCACGGGCGCTCTTCTGGAAGCTTTCCATTGCCCTGCCTGAGATACCACTCCTGTCCCGGCCCCCACTCCTTTTTTTCCTTCCTCACCTCAGCCCGGAGAGATATTCCAGTGGAAGTTATGGGTGACACATCCTCTTCTTTACAGGTGGCAGCCTGGCAACTCCTGCAGAAAGTCCAGCAGAGCCCCACTCACACCGGGCCACCCACAAAGCCGTGGACCCTCACACCCTCCCACCAGCACAGCCCCGAGACTGCTGACGGGGCAGTGAATATGGAGTCAGGCACAGCTGCAGGGGCTATTGCTGCCTGGAGTGCTCTTTATATTGACCTCAACCCAGGCACACCTGGGGAGGGCTTGCTGGCAGGGTCAGGCTGCCCATGTCAGCTAATCCTCAGCCCTCAGGGAATCACATTGCAGAAAATGGACCTCGCTAAGACAGAATATTCGCCAAGGAAAAAAAGGACACAATGCCATTTGCAGCACCGTAGATGAGTCTAGAGGTAATCACGTGACTTGGAGTAAGTCACAAAGTGAAAGACACATATCATATCATATCACTTATAGGTGTTACGTATAAATTGATACCAGGGCAGATATTTCCACGGAGAAGGGCAATCACAGATTCATTAAACAAACTTATGGTTCACCAAAGGAAAGGTGTGAGCATTGAATTCATTACGATATTGGGGTTAACAGACATATACAAACACAGTAGACGTATATAATCACCAAAGACCTACGGAGTACCAAGAGAAGACTACTCAACATTCTGTCATAACGTACATGGGAAAAGGATCCCAGGAAGAACAGACATATGTATATGTGTAAAAGAACCACCTCTTGCACACCTACAACAAGCTAAACGTTGTACTCAAACTTGCTGTAATAAAAAATAAAAAATTAAATTAAAAACACGAACAAGAAGTAGTGAGACAAACATGAGGGGCTTTCTCCTGGCACATTCCGTTCTACATTCCAATCTAGAACGCGACTTCCATTGAGGCTCTGCTGCCCTAATAACCAGATTTGGTAAGGGAGAACTGCTGCCACCTTGTGGCCGTTTCACACAACAGCAGCTTTAATCCCAGCGCTAATGGTCAGTGCATACTCCAAATCATTACAGGCCTGTAAATGACACCTGCCCTGAAAACAAATCCTGGGGTCATATATCGACCATAAAATTCAAAAGACGTCCATATTTCAAAACGACAGTTTCAAGAGGCATATTTCACGCACATTAGTGTTCTGCTTCTTTTGCTTGCTTTCTTTCTTTGTTAAAAAAACGGGAATGGAAAAAGGCAACCCTCAGAATGGGCGAAAACGTTCACAAACGAATCAATGGACAAAGGTTTAATCTGCAATATATATAAACAGCTCATGCAGCTTAATATTAATAAAACAACAACCCAATACAAAAATGGGCAGAAGATCTAAATAGACGTTTCTTCAAAGAAGACACAGAGATGGCCAAGACGCACATGACAAGCTGCTCAATATCACTAATTATTAGAGAAATGCAAATCAAAACTACAATGAGGTAAGACCTCACACCTGTTAGAATCGGCATCATCAGATAATCTACAAACAACAAATTCTGGGGAGGGTGTGGACAAAAGGAACCCTCTTCCGCTATTGGTGGGAATGTAAATTGATACAGTCACTATGGAGAACAGTATGGAGGTTCCTTTAAAAAACTAAAAAGAGAATTACCATAGGATCCAGCAATCCCACTTCTGGGCATTTACCCAGAGAAAACCATAAATCACAGAGACACTTTCACCACAATGTTCATTGCAGCACTATTTACAATAGCCAGGTAATGGAAGCAACCTAAATGCCCACAGACAGACGAATGGATAAAGATGTGGTACATATATAAAATGGAATATTACTCAGCCATAAAAAGGAATGAAACTGGGTCATTTGTAGAGAAGTTGATGGATCTAGAGACTGTCATACAGAGTGAAGTAAGTCAGAAAGAGAAAAACAAATATTGTATATTAATGCCTATATGTGGAACCTAGAAAAATGGTACAGATGAACTGGTTTGCAGGGCAGAAATAGAGACACAGAGGTAGAGAACAAACGTATGGACACAAAGTGGGGGAAGCCATGGGGTGGTGGTGGTGGGATGAGTTGGGAGATTGGGATTGACCTGTATACATGTCTATGCATAAAATAGATTACTAATAATAACCTACTGTATAAAAAAATAAATAAAATTAAATTTCAAAATTTTTAAAAATAAAATGTAAAAATAAAACAGAAAAAATGTTCTTCCATTCACACTGATGTATTTATAAGAATGAATTATTTCCATGCTTATATCCATAAATACATAAAAGAGGAATAAAATATAACTTGAACCAAAAAAGAAAAAAAAAACCTGAACCTAACAGTTATACAGAGGGAAACACAACCAAGGCACTTGCTCCAGTGGTAAACAATTCTGAAATTGGTCAGAGGTGGGGAATCATCCCCCATACAGCCAGCAGCCCCGCCCGCCCACGCAAGCTGCGTCCTTATTGCAAAGCTGTGGGACCGTGCCGAGGCCTCTGTGAGTAAACGTGAGCTGAGCCCCAGGCCAGCTGCTGCTGAACTGTTCCCACCCTTCCCAGGTGAAACACCTGAATATGTACAAGGGCTTGAAGGCCTAGAGGAAGGGCCGTGGAGCCACACCAGCGACAGCACGCAGGCCAACTTGGTGCCTGCAGGTCAGCCAGGATGGTCCTGGCCACGGGCGCTCTTCTGGAAGCTTTCCATTGCCCTGCCTGTGATACCCCTCCTGTCCCGGCCCCCACTCCTTTTTTTCCTTCCTCACCTCAGCCCGGAGAGATATTCCAGTGGAAGTTATGGGTGACACATCCTCTTCTTTACAGGTGGCAGCCTGGCAACTCCTGCAGAAAGTCCAGCAGAGCCCCACTCACACCGGGCCACCCACAAAGCCGTGGACCCTCACAACCTCCCACCAGCACAGCCCCGAGACTGCTGACGGGGCAGTGAATATGGAGTCAGGCACAGCTGCAGGGGCTATTGCTGCCTGGAGTGCTGTTTATATTGACCTCAACCCAGGCACACCTGGGGAGGGCTTGCTGGCAGGGTCAGGCTGCCCATGTCAGCTAATCCTCAGCCCTCAGGGAATCACATTGCAGAAAATGGACCTCGCTAAGACAGAATATTCGCCAAGGAAAAAAAGGACACAATGCCATTTGCAGCACCGTAGATGAGTCTAGAGGTAATCACGTGACTTGGAGTAAGTCACAAAGTGAAAGACACATATCATATCATATCACTTATAGGTGTTACGTATAAATTGATACCAGGGCAGATATTTCCACGGAGAAGGGCAATCACAGATTCATTAAACAAACTTATGGTTCACCAAAGGAAAGGTGTGAGCATTGAATTCATTACGATATTGGGGTTAACAGACATATACAAACACAGTAGACGTATATAATCACCAAAGACCTACGGAGTACCAAGAGAAGACTACTCAACATTCTGTCATAACGTACATGGGAAAAGGATCCCAGGAAGAACAGACATATGTATATGTGTAAAAGAACCACCTCTTGCACACCTACAACAAGCTAAACGTTGTACTCAAACTTGCTGTAATAAAAAATAAAAAATTAAATTAAAAACACGAACAAGAAGTAGTGAGACAAACTTGAGGGGCTTTCTCCTGGCACATTCCATTCTACATTCCAATCTAGAACGCGACTTCCATTGAGGCTCTGCTGCCCTAGTAACCAGGTTTGGTAAGGGAGAACTGCTGCCACCTTGTGGCCGTTTCACACAACAGCAGCTTTAATCCCAGCGCTAATGGTCAGTGCATACTCCAAATCATTACAGGCCTGTAAATGACACCTGCCCTGAAAACAAATCCTGGGGTCATATATCGACCATAAAATTCAAAAGACGTCCATATTTCAAAACGACAGTTTCAAGAGGCATATTTCACGCACATTAGTGTTCTGCTTCTTTTGCTTGCTTTCTTTCTTTGTTAAAAAAACGGGAATGGAAAAAGGCAACCCTCAGAATGGGCGAAAACGTTCACAAACGAATCAATGGACAAAGGTTTAATCTGCAATATATATAAACAGCTCATGCAGCTTAATATTAATAAAACAACAACCCAATACAAAAATGGGCAGAAGATCTAAATAGACGTTTCTTCAAAGAAGACACAGAGATGGCCAAGACGCACATGACAAGCTGCTCAACATCACTAATTATTAGAGAAATGCAAATCAAAACTACAATGAGGTAAGACCTCACACCTGTTAGAATCGGCATCATCAGATAATCTACAAACAACAAATTCTGGGGAGGGTGTGGACAAAAGGAACCCTCTTCCGCTATTGGTGGGAATGTAAATTGATACAGTCACTATGGAGAACAGTATGGAGGTTCCTTTAAAAAACTAAAAAGAGAATTACCATAGGATCCAGCAATCCCACTTCTGGGCATTTACCCAGAGAAAACTATAAATCACAGAGACACTTTCACCACAATGTTCATTGCAGCACTATTTACAATAGCCAGGTAATGGAAGCAACCTAAATGCCCACAGACAGACGAATGGATAAAGATGTGGTACATATATAAAATGGAATATTACTCAGCCATAAAAAGGAATGAAACTGGGTCATTTGTAGAGAAGTTGATGGATCTAGAGACTGTCATACAGAGTGAAGTAAGTCAGAAAGAGAAAAACAAATATTGTATATTAATGCCTATATGTGGAACCTAGAAAAATGGTACAGATGAACTGGTTTGCAGGGCAGAAATAGAGACACAGAGGTAGAGAACAAAAGTATGGACACAAAGTGGGGGAAGCCATGGGGTGGTGGTGGTGGGATGAGTTGGGAGATTGGGATTGACCTGTATACATGTCTATGCATAAAATAGATTACTAATAATAACCTACTGTATAAAAAAATAAATAAAATTAAATTTCAAAATTTTTAAAAATAAAATGTAAAAATAAAACAGAAAAAATGTTCTTCCATTCACACTGATGTATTTATAAGAATGAATTATTTCCATGCTTATATCCATAAATACATAAAAGAGGAATAAAATATAACTTGAACCAAAAAAGAAAAAAAAAACCTGAACCTAACAGTTATACAGAGGGAAACACAACCAAGGCACTTGCTCCAGTGGTAAACAATTCTGAAATTGGTCAGAGGTGGGGAATCATCCCCCATACAGCCAGCAGCCCCGCCCGCCCACGCAAGGATTGTCCTTATTGCAAAGCTGTGGGACCGTGCCGAGGCCTCTGTGAGTAAACGTGGGCTGAGCCCCAGGCCAGCTGCTGCTGAACTGTTCCCACCCTTCCCAGGTGAAACACCTGAATATGTACAAGGGCTTGAAAGCCTAGAGGAAGGGCCGTGGAGCCACACCAGCTTCAGCACACAGGCCAACTTGGTGCCTGCAGATCAGCCAGGATGTTCCTGGCCACGGGCGCTCTTCTGGAAGCTTTCCATTGCCCTGCCTGAGATACCCCTCCTGTCCCGGCCCACACTCCTTTTTTTCCTTCCTCACCTCAGCCAGGAGAGATATTCCAGTGGAAGTTATGGGTGACACATCCTCTTCTTTAGCAGGTGGCAGCCCGGCAACTCCTGCAGAAAGTCCAGCCGAGCCCCACTCACACCGGGCCGCCCACAAAGCCGTGGACCCTCACACCCTCCCACCAGCACAGCCCCGAGACTGCTGACGGGGCAGAGAATATGGAGTCAGGCACAGCTGAAGGCGCTATTGCTGCCTGGAGTGCTGTTTATATTGACCTCAACCCAGGCACACCTGGGGAGGGCTTGCCGGCAGGGTCAGGCTGCCCAGGTCAGCTAATCCTCAGCCCTCAGGGAATCACATTGCAGAAAATGGACCTCGCTAAGACAGAATATTTGCCAAGGAAAAAAAGTACACAATGCCATTTGCAGCACCGTAGATGAGTCTAGAGGTAATCACGTGACTTGGAGTAAGTCAGAAAGTGAAAGACACATATCATATCATATCACTTATAGGTGTTACCTATAAATTGATACCAGGGCAGATATTTCCACGGAGAAGGGCAATCACAGATTCATTAAACAAACTTATGTTTCACCAAAGGAAAGGTGTGAGCATTGAATTCATTACGATATTGGGGTTAACAGACATATACAAACACAGTAGACGTATATAATCACCAAAGACCTACGGAGTACCAAGAGAAGACTACTCAACATTCTGTCATAACGTACATGGGAAAAGGATCCCAGGAAGAACAGACATATGTATATGTGTAAAAGAACCACCTCTTGCACACCTACAACAAGCTAAACGTTGTACTCAAACTTGCTGTAATAAAAAATAAAAAATTAAATTAAAAACACGAACAAGAAGTAGTGAGACAAACTTGAGGGGCTTTCTCCTGGCACATTCCTTTCTACATTCCAATCTAGAACGGGACTTCCATTGAGGCTCTGCTGCCCTAGTAACCAGATTGGGTAAGGGAGAACTGCTGCCACCTTGTGGCCGTTTCACACAACAGCAGCTTTTATCCCAGCGCTAATGGTCAGTGGATATTCCAAATCATTACAGGCCTGTAAATGACACCTGCCCTGAAAACAAATCCTGGGGTCATATATCGACCAAAACATTCAAAAGACGTCCATATTTCAAAACGACAGTTTCAAGAGGCATATTTCACGCACATTAGTGTTCTGCTTCTTTTGCTTTCTTTCTTTCTTTGTTAAAAAAACGGGAATGGAAAAAGGCAACCCTCAGAATGGGCGAAAAGGTTCACAAACGAATCAAAGGACAAAGGTTTAATCTCCAATATATATAAAGAGCCCATGCAGCTTAATATTAATAAAACAAACAACCGAATACAAAAATGGGCAGAAGATCTAAATAGACGTTTCTTCAAAGAAGACACAGAGATGGCCAAGACGCACATGACAAGCTGCTCAACATCACTAATTATTAGAGAAATGCAAATCAAAACTACCATGAGGTAAGACCTCACACCTGTTAGAATCGGCATCATCAGATAATCTACAAACAACAAATTCTGGGGAGGGTGTGGACAAAAGGAACCCTCTTCCGCTATTGGTGGGAATGTAAATTGATACAGTCACTATGGAGAACAGTATGGAGGTTCCTTTAAAAAACTAAAAAGAGAATTACCATAGGATCCAGCAATCCCACTTCTGGGCATTTACCCAGAGAAAACCATAAATCACAGAGACACATTCACCACAATGTACATTGCAGCACTATTTACAATAGCCAGGTAATGGAAGCAAACTACATGCCCACAGACAGACGAATGGATAAAGATGTGGTACATATATAAAATGGAATATTACTCAGCCATAAAAAGGAATGAAACTGGGTCATTTGTAGAGAAGTTGATGGATCTAGAGACTGTCAAAGAGAGTGAAGTAAGTCAGAAAGAGAAAAACAAATATTGTATATTAATGCCTATATGTGGAACCTAGAAAAATGGTACAGATGAACTGGTTTGCAGGGCAGAAATAGAGACACAGAGGTAGAGAACAAACGTATGGACACAAAGTGGGGGAAGCAATGGGGTGGTGCTGCTGGGATGAGCTGGGAGATTGGGATTGACCTGTATACATGTCTATGCATAAAATAGATAACTAATAATAACCTACTGTATAAAAAAAATAAATAAAATTAAATTTCAAAATGTTTAAAAATAAAATGTAAAAATAAAACAGAAAAAAAGTTCTTCCATTCACACTGATGTATTTATAAGAATGAATTATTTCCATGCTTATATCCATAAATACATAAAAGGGGAATAAAATCTAACTTGAACCAAAAAAGAAAAAAAAAAGCTGAACCTAACAGTCATACAGAGTGAAACACAACCAAGGCACTTGCTCAGGTGGTAAACAATACTGAAATAGGTCAGAGGTGGGGAATCATCCCCCATACAGCCAGCAGCCCCGCCCGCCCACGCAAGCAGCATCCTTATTGCAAAGCTGTAGGACCGTGCCGAGGCCTCTGTGAGTAAACGTGAGCTGAGCCCCAGGCCAGCTGCTGCTGAACTGTTCCCAACCTTCCCAGGTGAAACACCTGAATATGTACAAGGGCTTGAAAGCCTAGAGGAAGGGCCGTGGAGCCACAACAGCGACAGCACGCAGGCCAACTTGGTGCCTGCAGGTCAGCCAGGATGGTCCTGGCCACGGGCGCTCTTCTGGAAGCTTTCCATTGCCCTGCCTGAGATACCCCTCCTGTCCTGGCCCCCACTCCTTTTTTTCCTTCCTCACCTCAGCCCGGAGAGATATTCCAGTGGAAGTTATGGGTGACACATCCTCTTCTTTACAGGTGGCAGCCTGGCAACTCCTGCAGAAAGTCCAGCAGAGCCCCACTCACACCGGGCCACCCACAAAGCCGTGGACCCTCACACCCTCCCACCAGCACAGCCCCGAGACTGCTGACGGGGCAGAGAATATGGAGTCAGGCACAGCTGAAGGGGATATTGCTGCCTGGAGTGCTGTTTATATTGACCTCAAACCAGGCACACCTGGGGAGGGCTTGCCGGCAGGGTCAGGCTGCCCAGGTCAGCTAATCCTCAGCCCTCAGGGAATCACATTGCAGAAAATGGACCTCGCTAAACAGAATATTCGCCAAGGAAAAAAAGGACACAATGCCATTTGCAGCACCGTAGATGAGTCTAGAGGTAATCACGTGACTTGGAGTAAGTCAGAAAGTGAAAGACACATATCTTATCATATCAGTTATAGGTGTTACGTATAAATAGATACCAGGGCAGATATTTCCACGGAGAAGGGCAATCACAGATTCATTAAACAAACTTATGGTTCACCAAAGGAAAGGTGTGAGCATTGAATTCATTACGATATTGGGGTTAACAGACATATACAAACACAGTAGACGTATATAATCACCAAAGACCTACGGAGTACCAAGAGAAGACTACTCAACATTCTGTCATAACGTACATGGGAAAAGGATCCCAGAAAGAACAGACATATGTATATGTGTAAAAGAACCACCTCTTGCACACCTACAACAAGCTAAACGTTGTACTCAAACTTGCTGTAATAAAAAATAAAAAATTAAATTAAAAACACGAACAAGAAGTAGTGAGACAAACTTGAGGGGCTTTCTCCTGGCACATTCCGTTCTACATTACAATCTAGAACGCGACATCCGTTGAGGCTCTGCTGCCCTAGTAACCAGGTTTGGTAAGGGAGAACTGCTGCCACCTTGTGGCCGTTTCACACAACAGCAGCTTTAATCCCAGCGCTAATGGTCAGTGGATATTCCAAATCATTACAGGCCTGTAAATGACACCTGCCCTGAAAACAAATCCTGGGGTCATATATCGACCAAAAAATTCAAAAGACGTCCATATTTCAAAACGACAGTTTCAAGAGGCATATTTCACGCACATTCGTGTTCTGCTTCTTTTGCTTTCTTTCTTTCTTTGTTAAAAAAACGGGAATGGAAAAAGGTAACCCTCAGAATGGGCGAAAACGTTCACAAACGAATCAATGGACAAAGGTTTAATCTCCAATATATATAAACAGCTCATACAGCTTAATATTAATAAAACAAACAACCCAATACAAAAATGGGCAGAAGATCTAAATAGACGTTTCTTCAAAGAAGACACAGAGATGGCCAAGACGCACATGACAAGCTGCTCAACATCACTAATTATTAGAGAAATGCAAATCAAAACTACAATGAGGTAAGACCTCACACCTGTTAGAATCGGCATCATCAGATAATCTACAAACAACAAATTCTGGGGAGGGTGTGGACAAAAGGAACCCTCTTCCGCTATTGGTGGGAATGTAAATTGATACAGTCACTATGGAGAACAGTATGGAGGTTCCTTTAAAAAACTAAAAAGAGAATTACCATAGGATCCAGCAATCCCACTTCTGGGCATTTACCCAGAGAAAACCATAAATCACAGAGACACATTCACCACAATGTTCATTGCAGCACTATTTACAATAGCCAGGTAATGGAAGCAACCTAAATGCCCACAGACAGACGAATGGATAAAGATGTGGTACATATATAAAATGGAATATTACTCAGTCATAAAAAGGAATGAAACTGGGTCATTTGTAGAGAAGTTGATGGATCTAGAGACTGTCATACAGAGTGAAGTAAGTCAGAAAGAGAAAAACAAATATTGTATATTAATGCCTATATGTGGAACCTAGAAAAATGGTACAGATGAACTGGTTTGCAGGGCAGAAATAGAGACACAGAGGTAGAGAACAAACGTATGGACACAAAGTGGGGGAAGCCATGGGGTTGTGGTGGTGGGATGAGTTGGGAGATTGGGATTGACCTGTATACATGTATATGCATAAAATAGATAACAAATAATAACCTACTGTATAAAAAGACAAATAAAATTAAATTTCAAAATGTTTAAAAATAAAATGTAAAAATAAAACAGAAAAAAAGTTCTTCCTTTCACACTGATGTATTTATAAGAATGAATTATTTCCATGCTTATATCCATAAATACATAAAAGAGGAATAAAATCTAACTTGAACCAAAAAAGAAAAAAAAAAAGCTGAACCTAACAGTTATACAGAGGGAAACACAACCAAGGCACTTGCTCCAGTGGTAAACAATTCTGAAATTGGTCAGAGGTGGGGAATCATCCCCCATACAGCCAGCAGCCCCGCCCGCCCACGCAAGCAGCGTCCTTATTGCAAAGCTGGGGGACCGTGCCGAGGCCTCTGTGAGTAAACGAGAGCTGAGCCCCAGGCCAGCTGCTGCTGAACTGTTCCCACCCTTCCCAGGTGAAACACCTGAATATGTACAAGGGCTTGAAAGCCTAGAGGAAGGGCCGTGGAGCCACACCAGCGACAGCACGCAGGCCAACTTGGTGCCTGCAGGTCAGCCAGGATTGTCCTGGCCACGGGCGCTCTTCTGGAAGCTTTCCATTGCCCTGCCTGAGATACCCCTCCTGTCCCGGTCCCCACTCCTTTTTTTCCTTACTCACCTCAGCCCGGAGAGATATTCCAGTGGAAGTTATGGGTGACACATCCTCTTCTTTACAGGTGGCAGCCTGGCAACACCTGCAGAAAGTCCAGCAGAGCCCCACTCACACCGGGCCGCCCACAAAGCCGTGGACCCTCACACCCTCCCACCAGCACAGCCCCGAGACTGCTGACGGGGCAGAGAATATGGAGTCACGCACAGCTGCAGGGGCTACTGCTGCCTGGAGTGCTGTTTATATTGACCTCAACAGAGGCACACCTGGGGAGGGCTTGCCAGCAGGGTCAGGCTGCCCAGGTCAGCTATTCCTCAGCCCTCAGGGAATCACATTGCAGAAAATGGACCTCTCTAAGACAGAATATTCGCCAAGGAAAAAAAGGACACAATGCCATTTGCAGCACCGTAGATGAGTCTAGAGGTAATGACGTGACTTGGAGTAAGTCAGAAAGTGAAAGACACATATCATATCATATCACTTATAGGTGTTACCTATAAATTGATACCAGGGCAGATATTTCCACGGAGAAGGGCAATCACAGATTCATTAAACAAACTTATGGTTCACCAAAGGAAAGGTGTGAGCATTGAATTCATTACGATATTGGGGTTAACAGACATATACAAACACAGTAGACGTATATAATCACCAAAGACCTACGGTGTACCAAGAGAAGACTACTCAACATTCTGTCATAACGTACATGGGAAAAGGATCCCAGGAAGAACAGACATATGTATATGTGTAAAAGAACCACCTCTTGCACACCTACAACAAGCTAAACGTTGTACTCAAACTTGCTGTAATAAAAAATAAAAAAATAAATTAAAAACACAAACAAGAAGTAGTGAGACAAACTTGAGGGGCTTTCTCCTGGCACATTCCGTTCTACATTCCAATCTAGAACGCGACTTCCATTGAGGCTCTGCTGCCCTAGTAACCAGATTTGGTAAGGGACAACTGCTGCCACCTTGTGGCCGTTTCACACAACAGCAGCTTTAATCCCAGCGCTAATGGTCAGTGGATATTCCAAATCATTACAGGCCTGTAAATGACACCTGCCCTGAAAACAAATCCTGGGGTCATATATCGACCAAAAAATTCAAAAGACGTCCATATTTCAAAACGACAGTTTCAAGAGGCATATTTCACGCACATTAGTGTTCTGCTTCTTTTGCTTTCTTTCTTTCTTTGTTAAAAAAACGGGAATGGAAAAAGGCAACCCTCAGAATGGGCGAAAAGGTTCACAAACGAATCAATGGACAAAGGTGTAATCTCCAATATATATAAACAGCCCATGCAGCTTAATATTAATAAAACAAACAACCCAATACAAAAATGGGCAGAAGATCTAAATAGACGTTTCTTCAAAGAAGACACAGAGATGGCCAAGACGCACATGACAAGCTGCTCAACATCACTAATTATTAGAGAAATGCAAATCAAAACTACCATGAGGTAAGACCTCACACCTGTTAGAATCGGCATCATCAGATAATCTACAAACAACAAATTCTGGGGAGGGTGTGGACAAAAGGAACCCTCTTCCGCTATTGGTGGGAATGTAAATTGATACAGTCACTACGGAGAACAGTATGGAGGTTCCTTTAAAAAACTAAAAAGAGAATTACCATAGGATCCAGCAATCCCACTTCTGGGCATTTACCCAGAGAAAAACCATAAATCACAGAGACACATTCACCACAATGTTCATTGCAGCACTATTTACAATAGCCAGGTAATGGAAGCAAACTAAATGCCCACAGACAGACGAATGGATAAAGATGTGGTACATATATAAAATGGAATATTACTCAGCCATAAAAAGGAATGAAACTGGGTCATTTGTAGAGAAGTTGATGGATCTAGAGACTGTCCTACAGAGTGAAGTAAGTCAGAAAGAGAAAAACAAATATTGTATATTAATGCCTATATGTGGAACCTAGAAAAATGGTACAGATGAACTGGTTTGCAGGGCAGAAATAGAGACACAGAGGTAGAGAACAAAAGTATGGACACAAAGTGGGGGAAGCCATGGGGTGGTGGTGGTGGGATGAGTTGGGAGATTGGGATTGACCTGTATACATGTATATGCATAAAATAGATAACTAATAATAACCTACTGTATAAAAAAATAAATAAAATTAAATTTCAAAATTTTTAAAAATAAAATGTAAAAATAAAACAGAAAAAAAGTTCTTCCATTCACACTGATGTATTTATAAGAATGAATTATTTCCATGCTTATATCCATAAATACATAAAAGAGGAATAAAATCTAACTTGAACCAAAAAAGAAAAAAAAAAGCTGAACCTAACAGTTATACAGAGGGAAACACAACCAAGGCACTTGCTCCAGTGGTAAACAATTCTGAAATTGGTCAGAGGTGGGGAATCATCCCCCATACAGCCAGCAGCCCCGCCCGCCCACGCAAGCTGCGTCCTTATTGCAAAGCTGTGGGACCGTGCCGAGGCCTCTGTGAGTAAACGTGAGCTGAGCCCCAGGCCAGCTGCTGCTGAACTGTTCCCACCCTTCCCAGGTGAAACACCTGAATATGTACAAGGGCTTGAAAGCCTAGAGGAAGGACCATGGAGCCACACCAGCGACAGCACGCAGGCCAACTTGGTGCCTGCAGGTCAGCCAGGATGGTCCTGGCCACGGGTGCTCTTCTGGAAGCTTTTCATTGCCCTGCCTGAGATAACCCTCCTGTCCCGGCCCCCACTCCTTTTTTTCCTTACTCACCTCAGCCCGGAGAGATATTCCAGTGAAAGTTATGGGTGACACATCGTCTTCTTTACAGGTGGCAGCCTGGCCACTCCTGCAGAAAGTCCAGCAGAGCCCCACTCACACCGGGCCGCCCACAAAGCCGTGGACCCTCACACCCTCCCACCAGCAGAGCCCCGAGACTGCTGACGGGGCAGAGAATATGGAGTCAGGCACAGCTGCAGGGGCTATTGCTGCCTGGAGTGCTGTTTATATTGACCTCAACCCAGGCACACCTGGGGAGGGCTTGCTGGCAGGGTCAGGCTGCACAGGTCAGCTAATCCTCAGCCCTTAGGGAATCACATTGCAGAAAATGGACCTCGCTAAGACAGAATATTCGCCAAGGAAAAAAAGGACACAATGCCATTTGCAGCACCGTAGATGAGTCTAGAGGTAATCACGTGACTTGGAGTAAGTCAGAAAGTGAAAGACACATATCATATCATATCACTTATAGGTGTTACCTATAAATTGATACCAGGGAAGATATTTCCACGGAGAAGGGCAATCACAGATTCATTAAACAAACTTATGGTTCACCAAAGGAAAGGTGTGAGCATTGAATTCATTACGATATTGGGGTTAACAGACATATACAAACACAGTAGACGTATATAATCACCAAAGACCTACGGAGTACCAAGAGAAGACTACTCAACATTCTGTCATAACGTACATGGGAAAAGGATCCCAGGAAGAACAGACATATGTATATGTGTAAAAGAACCACCTCTTGCACACCTACAACAAGCTAAACGTTGTACTCAAACTTGCTGTAATAAAAAATAAAAAATTAAATTAAAAACACGAACAAGAAGTAGTGAGACAAACTTGAGGGGCTTTCTCCTGGCACATTCCGTTCTAAATTCCAATCTAGAACGCGACTTCCATTGAGGCTCTGCTGCCCTAGTAACCAGATTTGGTAAGGGACAACTGCTGCCACCTTGTGGCCGTTTCACACAACAGCAGCTTTAATCCCAGCGCTAATGGTCAGTGGATATTTCAAATCATTACAGGCCTGTAAATGACACCTGCCCTGAAAACAAATCCTGGGGTCATATATCGACCAAAAAATTCAAAAGACGTCCATATTTCAAAACGACAGTTTCAAGAGGCATATTTCACGCACATTAGTGTTCTGCTTCTTTTGCTTGCTTTCTTTCTTTGTTAAAAAAACGGGAATGGAAAAAGGCAACCCTCAGAATGGGCGAAAAGGTTCACAAACGAGTCAATGGACAAAGGTTTAATCTCCAATATATATAAACAGCTCATGCAGCTTAATATTAATAAAACAAACAACCCAATACAAAAATGGGCAGAAGACCTAAATAGACGTTTCTTCAAAGAAGACACAGAGATGGCCAAGACGCACATGACAAGCTGCTCAACATCACTAATTATTAGAGAAATGCAAATCAAAACTACAATGAGGTAAGACCTCACACCTGTTAGAATCGGCATCATCAGATAATCTACAAACAACAAATTCTGGGGAGGGTGTAGACAAAAGGAACCCTCTTCCGCTACTGGTGGGAATGTAAATTGATACAGTCACTATGGAGAACAGTATGGAGGTTCCTTTAAAAAACTAAAAAGAGAATTACCATAGGATCCAGCAATCCCACTTCTGGGCATTTACCCAGAGAAAACCATAAATCACAGAGACACATTCACCACAATGTTCATTGCAGCACTATTTACAATAGCCAGGTAATGGAAGCAACCTAAATGCCCACAGACAGACTAATGGATAAAGATGTGGTACATATATAAAATGGAATATTACTCAGCCATAAAAAGGAATGAAACTGGGTCATTTGTAGAGAAGTTGATGGATCTAGAGACTGTCATACAGAGTGAAGTAAGTCAGAAAGAGAAAAACAAATATTGTATATTAATGCCTATATGTGGAACCTAGAAAAATGGTACAGATGAACTGGTTTGCAGGGCAGAAATAGAGACACAGAGGTAGAGAACAAACGTATGGACACAAAGTGGGGGAAGCCATGTGGTGGTGGTGGTGGGATGAGTTGGGAGATTGGGATTGACCTGTATACATGTATATGCATAAAATAGATAACTAATAATAACCTACTGTATAAAAAAATAAATAAAATTAAATTTCAAAATGTTTAAAAATAAAATGTAAAAATAAAACAGAAAAAAAGTTCTTCCATTCACACTGATGTATTTATAAGAATGAATTATTTCCATGCTTATATCCATAAATACATAAAAGAGGAATAAAATCTAACTTGAAACAAAAAAGAAAAAAAAAGCTGAACCTAACAGTTATACAGAGGGAAACACAACCAAGGCACTTGCTCCAGTGGTAAACAATTCTGAAATTGGTCAGAGGTAGGGAATCATCCCCCATACAGCCAGCATCCCCGCCCGCCCTGGCAAGGAGCGTCCTTATTGCAAAGCTGTGGGACCGTGCCGAGGCCTCTGTGAGTAAACGTGAGCTGAGCCCCAGGCCAGCTGCTGCTGAACTGTTCCCACCCTTCCCAGGTGAAACACCTGAATATGTACAAGGGCTTGAAAGCCTAGAGGAAGGGCCATGGAGCCACACCAGCGACAGCACGCAGGCCACCTTGGTGCCTGCAGGTCAGCCAGGATGGTCCTGGCCACGGGCGCTCTTCTGGAAGCTTTCCATTGCCCTGCCTGAGATACCCCTCCTGTCCCGGCCCCCACTCCATTTTTTCCTTACTCACCTAAGCCCGGAGAGATATTCCAGTGGAAGTTATGGGTGACACATCCTCTTCTTTACAGGTGGCAGCCTGGCAACTCCTGCAGAAAGTCCAGCAGAGCCCCACTCACACCGGGCCGCCCACAAAGCCGTGGACCCTCACACCCTCCCACCAGCACAGCCCCGAGACTGCTGACGGGGCAGAGAATATGGAGTCACGCACAGCTGCAGGGGCTACTGCTGCCTGGAGTGCTGTTTATATTGACCTCAACGCAGGCACACCTGGGGAGGGCTTGCCGGCAGGGTCAGGCTGCCCATGTCAGCTAATCCTCAGCCCTCAGGGAATCACATTGCAGAAAATGGACCTCGCTAAGACAGAATATTCACCAAGGAAAAAAAGGACACAATGCCATTTGCAGCACCGTAGATGAGTCTAGAGGTAATCACGTGGCTTGGAGTAAGTCAGAAAGTGAAAGACACATATCATATCATATCACTTATAGGTGTTACCTATAAATTGATACCAGGGCAGATATTTCCACGGAGAAGGGCAATCACAGATTCATTAAACAAACTTATGGTTCACCAAAGGAAAGGTGTGAGCATTGAATTCATTACGATATTGGGGTTAACAGACATATACAAACACAGTAGACGTATATAATCACCAAAGACCTACGGAGTACCAAGAGAAGACTACTCAACATTCTGTCATAACGTACATGGGAAAAGGATCCCAGGAAGAACAGACATATGTATATGTGTAAAAGAACCACCTCTTGCACACCTACAACAAGCTAAACGTTGTACTCAAACTTGCTGTAATAAAAAATAAAAAATTAAATTAAAAACACGAACAAGAAGTAGTGAGACAAACTTGAGGGGCTTTCTCCTGGCACATTCCGTTCTACATTCCAATCTAGAACGCGACTTCCATTGAGGCTCTGCTGCCCTAGTAACCAGATTTGGTAAGGGACAACTGCTGCCACCTTGTGGCCGTTTCACACAACAGCAGCTTTAATCCCAGCGCTAATGGTCAGTGGATATTCCAAATCATTACAGGCCTGTAAATGACACCTGCCCTGAAAACAAATCCTGGGGTCATATATCGACCAAAAAATTCAAAAGACGTCCATATTTCAAAACGACAGTTTCAAGAGGCATATTTCACGCACATTAGTGTTCTGCTTCTTTTGCTTGCTTTCTTTCTTTGTTAAAAAAACGGGAATGGAAAAAGGTAACCCTCAGAATGGGCGAAAACGTTCACAAACGAATCAATGGACAAAGGTTTAATCTCCGATATATATAAACAGCTCATGCAGCTTAATATTAATAAAACAAACAACCCAATACAAAAATGGGCAGAAGATCTAAATAGACGTTTCTTCAAAGAAGACACAGAGATGGCCAAGACGCACATGACAAGCTGCTCAACATCACTAATTATTAGAGAAATGCAAATCAAAACTACAATGAGGTAAGACCTCACACCTGTTAGAATGGGCATCGTCAGATAATCTACAAACAACAAATTCTGGAGAGGGTGTGGACAAAAGGAACCCTCTTCCGCTATTGGTGGGAATGTAAATTGATACAGTCACTATGGAGAACAGTATGGAGGTTCCTTTAAAAAACTAAAAAGAGACTTACCTTAGGATCCAGCAATCCCACTTCTGGGCATTTACCCAGAGAAAACCATAAATCACAGAGACACATTCACCACAATGTTCATTGCAGCACTATTTACAATAGCCAGGTAATGGAAGCAACCTAAATGGCCACAGACAGACGAATGGATAAAGATGTGGTACATATATAAACTGGAATATTACTCAGCCATAAAAAGGAATGAAACTGGGTCATTTGTAGAGAAGTTGATGGATCTAGAGACTGTCATACAGAGTGAAGTAAGTCAGAAAGAGAAAAACAAATATTGTATATTAATGCCTATATGTGGAACCTAGAAAAATGGTACAGATGAACTGGTTTGCAGGGCAGAAATAGAGACACAGAGGTAGAGAACAAACGTATGGACACAAAGTGGGGGAAGCCATGGGGTGGTGTTGGTGGGATGAGTTGGGAGATTGGGATTGACCTGTATACATGTATATGCATAAAATAGATAACTAATAATAACCTACTGTATAAAAAATATAAATAAAATTAAATTTCAAAATGTTTAAATATAAAATGTAAAAATAAAACAGAAAAAAAGTTCTTCCATTCACACTGATGTATTTATAAGAATGAATTATTTCCATGCTTATATCCATAAATACATAAAAGAGGAATAAAATCTCACTTGAACCAAAAAAGAAAAAAAAAAGCTGAACCTAACAGTTATACAGAGGGAAACACAACCAAGGCACTTGCTCCAGTGGTAAACAATTCTGAAATTGGTCAGAGGTGTGGAATCATCCCCCATACAGCCAGCAGCCCCACCCACCCACGCAATCAGCGTCCTTATTGCAAAGCTGGGGGACCGTTCCGAGGCCTCTGTGAGTAAACGTGAGCTGAGCCCCAGGCCAGCTGCTGCTGAACTGTTCCCACCCTTCCCAGGTGAAACACCTGAATATGTACAAGGGCTTGAAAGCCTAGAGGAAGGGCCGTGGAGCCACACCAGCGACAGCACGCAGGCCAACTTGGTGCCTGCAGGTCAGCCAGGATGGTCCTGGCCACGGGCGCTCTTCTGGAAGCTTTCCATTGCCCTGCCTGAGATACCCCTCCTGTCCCGGCCCCCACTCTTTTTTTTCCTTCCTCACCTCAGCCCGGAGAGATATTCCAGTGGAAGTTATGGGTGACACATCCTCTTTTTTACAGGTGGCAGCCTGGCAACTCCTGCAGAAAGTCCAGCAGAGCCCCACTCACACCGGGCCACCCACAAAGCCGTGGACCCTCACACCCTCCCACCAGCACAGCCCCGAGACTGCTGACGGGGCAGAGAATATGGAGTCAGGCACAGCTGCAGGCGCTACTGCTGACAGGAGTGCTGTTCATATTGACCTCAACCCAGGCACACCTGGGGAGGGCTTGCCGGCAGGGTCAGGCTTCCCAGGTCAGCTAATCCTCAGCCCTCAGGGAATCACATTGCAGAAAATGGACCTCGCTAAGACAGAATATTCGCCAAGGAAAAAAAGGACACAATGCCATTTGCAGCACCGTAGATGAGTCTAGAGGTAATCACGTGACTTGGAGTAAGTCAGAAAGTGAAAGACACATATCATATCATATCACTTATAGGTGTTACCTATAAATTGATACCAGGGCAGATATTTCCACGGAGAAGGGCAATCACAGATTCATTAAACAAACTTATGGTTCACCAAAGGAAAGGTGTGAGGATTGAATTCATTACGATATTGGGGTTAACAGACATATACAAACACAGTAGACGTATATAATCACCAAAGACCTATGGAGTACCAAGAGAAGACTACTCAACATTCTGTCATAACGTACATGGGAAAAGGATCCGAGGAAGAACAGACATATGTATATGTGTAAAAGAACCACCTCTTGCACACCTACAACAAGCTAAACGTTGTACTCAAACTTGCTGTAATAAAAAATAAAAAATTAAATTAAAAACACGAACAAGAAGAAGTGAGACAAACTTGAGGGGCTTTCTCCTGGCACATTCCGTTCTACATTCCAATCTAGAACGCGACTTCCATTGAGGCTCTGCTGCCCTAGTAACCAGATTTGGTAAGGGAGAACTGCTGCCACCTTGTGGCCGTTTCACACAACAGCAGCTTTAATCCCAGCGCTAATGGTCAGTGGATATTCCAAATCATTACAGGCCTGTTAATGACACCTGCCCTGAAAACAAATCCTGGGGTCATATATCGACCAAAAAATTCAAAAGACGTCCATATTTCAAAACGACAGTTTCAAGAGGCATATTTCACGCACATTAGTGTTCTGCTTCTTTTGCTTTCTTTCTTTCTTTGTTAAAAAAACGGGAATGGAAAAAGGCAACCCTCAGAATGGGCGAAAAGGTTCACAAACGAATCAATGGACAAAGGTGTAATCTCCAATATATATAAACAGCCCATGCAGCTTAATATTAATAAAACAAACAACCCAATACAAAAATGGGCAGAAGATCTAAATAGACGTTTCTTCAAAGAAGACACAGAGATGGCCAAGACGCACATGAAAAGCTGCTCAACATCACTAATTATTAGAGAAATGCAAATCAAAACTACAATGAGGTAAGACCTCACACCTGTTAGAATCGGCATCATCAGATAATCTACAAACAACAAATTCTGGGGAGGGTGTGGACAAAAGGAACCCTCTTCCGCTATTGGTGGGAATGTAAATTGATACAGTCACTATGGAGAACAGTATGGAGGTTCCTTTAAAAAACTAAAAAGAGACTTACCTTAGGATCCAGCAATCCCACTTCTGGGCATTTACCCAGAGAAAACCATAAATCACAGAGACACATTCACCACAATGTTCATTGCAGCACTATTTACAATAGCCAGGTAATGGAAGCAACCTAAATGCCCACAGACAGACGAATGGATAAAGATGTGGTACATATATAAAATGGAATATTACTCAGCCATAAAAAGGAATGAAACTGGGTCATTTGTAGAGAAGTTGACGGATCTAGAGACTGTCATACAGAGTGAAGTAAGTCAGAAAGAGAAAAACAAATATGGTATGTTAATGCCTATATGTGGAACCTAGAAAAATGGTACAGATGAACTGGTTTGCAGGGCAGAAATAGAGACACAGAGGTAGAGAACAAACGTATGGACACAAAGTGGGGGAAGCCATGGGGTGGTGGTGGTGGGATGAGTTGGGAGATTGGGATTGACCTGTATACATTTCTATGCATAAAATAGATAACTAATAATAACCTACTGTATAAAAAAATAAATAAAATTAAATTTCAAAATGTTTAAAAATAAAATGCAAAAATAAAACAGAAAAAAAGTTCTTCCATTCACACTGATGTATTTATAAGAATGAATTATATCCATGCTTATATCCATAAATACATAAAAGAGGAATAAAATCTAACTTGAACCAAAAAAGAAAAAAAGAAGCTGACCCTAAGAGTTATACAGAGGGAAACACAACCAAGGCACTTGCTCCAGTGGTAAACAATTCTGAAATTGGTCAGAGGTGGGGAATCATCCCCCATACAGCCAGCAGCCCCGCCCGCCCACGCAAGCAGCGTCCTTATTGCAAAGCTGGGGGACCGTGCCGAGGCCTCTGTGAGTAAACGTGAGATGAGCCCCAGGCCAGCTGCTGCTGAACTGTTCCCACCCTTCCCAGGTGAAACACCTGAATATGTACAAGGGCTTGAAAGCCTAGAGGAAGGGCCGTGGAGCCACACCAGCGACAGCACGCAGGCCAACTTGGTGCCTGCAGGTCAGCCAGGATGGTCCTGGCCACGGGCGCTCTTCTGGAAGCTTTCCATTGCCCTGCCTGAGATACCCCTCCTGTCCCGGCCCCCACTCCTTTTTTTCCTTACTCACCTCAGCCCGGAGAGATATTCCAGTGGAAGTTATGGGTGACACATCCTCTTCTTTACAGGTGGCAGCCTGGCAACTCCTGCAGAAAGTCCAGCAGAGCCCCACTCACACCGGGCCGCCCACAAAGCCGTGGACCCTCACACCCTCCCACCAGCACAGCCCCGAGACTGCTTACGGGGCAGAGAATATGGAGTCACGCACAGCTGCAGGGGCTACTGCTGCCTGGAGTGCTGTTTATATTGACCTCAACCCAGGCACACCTGGGGAGGGCTTGCCGGCAGGGTCAGGCTTCCCAGGTCAGCTAATCCTCAGCCCTCAGGGAATCACATTGCAGAAAATGGACCTCGCTAAGACAGAATATTCGCCAAGGAAAAAAAGGACACAATGCCATTTGCAGCACCGTAGATGAGTCTAGAGGTAATCACGTGACTTGGAGTAAGTCAGAAAGTGAAAGACACATATCATATCATATCACTTATAGGTGTTACCTATAAATTGATACCAGGGCAGATATTTCCACGGAGAAGGGCAATCACAGATTCATTAAACAAACTTATGGTTCACCAAAGGAAAGGTGTGAGCATTGAATTCATTACGATATTGGGGTTAACAGACATATACAAACACAGTAGACGTATATAATCACCAAAGACCTACGGAGTACCAAGAGAAGACTACTCAACATTCTGTCATAACGTACATGGGAAAAGGATCCCAGGAAGAACAGACATATGTATATGTGTAAAAGAACCACCTCTTGCACACCTACAACAAGCTAAACGTTGTACTCAAACTTGCTGTAATAAAAAATAAAAAATTAAATTAAAAACACAAACAAGAAGTAGTGAGACAAACTTGAGGGGCTTTCTCCTGGCACATTCCGTTCTACATTCCAATCTAGAACGCGACTTCCATTGAGGCTCTGCTGCCCTAGTAACCAGATTTGGTAAGGGACAACTGCTGCCACCTTGTGGCCGTTTCACACAACAGCAGCTTTAATCCCAGCGCTAATGGTCAGTGGATATTCCAAATCATTACAGGCCTGTAAATGACACCTGCCCTGAAAACAAATCCTGGGGTCATATATCGACCAAAAAATTCAAAAGACGTCCATATTTCAAAACGACAGTTTCAAGAGGCATATTTCACGCACATTCGTGTTCTGCTTCTTTTGCTTTCTTTCTTTCTTTGTTAAAAAAACGGGAATGGAAAAAGGCAACCCTCAGAATGGGCGAAAACGTTCACAAACGAATCAATGGACAAAGGTGTAATCTCCAATATATATAAACAGCCCATGCAGCTTAATATTAATAAAACAAACAACCCAATACAAAAATGGGCAGAAGATCTAAATAGACGTTTCTTCAAAGAAGACACAGAGATGGCCAAGACGCACATGACAAGCTGCTCAACATCACTAATTATTAGAGAAATGCAAATCAAAACTACCATGAGGTAAGACCTCACACCTGTTAGAATCGGCATCATCAGATAATCTACAAACAACAAATTCTGGGGAGGGTGTGGACAAAAGGAACCCTCTTCCGCTATTGGTGGGAATGTAAATTGATACAGTCACTACGGAGAACAGTATGGAGGTTCCTTTAAAAAACTAAAAAGAGAATTACCATAGGATCCAGCAATCCCACTTCTGGGCATTTACCCAGAGAAAAACCATAAATCACAGAGACACATTCACCACAATGTTCATTGCAGCACTATTTACAATAGCCAGGTAATGGAAGCAAACTAAATGCCCACAGACAGACGAATGGATAAAGATGTGGTACATATATAAAATGGAATATTACTCAGCCATAAAAAGGAATGAAACTGGGTCATTTGTAGAGAAGTTGATGGATCTAGAGACTGTCCTACAGAGTGAAGTAAGTCAGAAAGAGAAAAACAAATATTGTATATTAATGCCTATATGTGGAACCTAGAAAAATGGTACAGATGAACTGGTTTGCAGGGCAGAAATAGAGACACAGAGGTAGAGAACAAAAGTATGGACACAAAGTGGGGGAAGCCATGGGGTGGTGTTGGTGGGATGAGTTGGGAGATTGGGATTGACCTGTATACATGTATATGCATAAAATAGATAACTAATAATAACCTACTGTATAAAAAAGTAAATAAAATTAAATTTCAAAATTTTTAAAAATAAAATGTAAAAATAAAACAGAAAAAAAGTTCTTCCATTCACACTGATGTATTTATAAGAATGAATTATTTCCATGCTTATATCCATAAATACATAAAAGAGGAATAAAATCTAACTTGAACCAAAAAAGAAAAAAAAAAGCTGAACCTAACAGTTATACAGAGGGAAACACAACCAAGGCACTTGCTCCAGTGGTAAACAATTCTGAAATTGGTCAGAGGTGGGGAATCATCCCCCATACAGCCAGCAGCCCCGCCCGCCCACGCAAGCTGCGTCCTTATTGCAAAGCTGTGGGACCGTGCCGAGGCCTCTGTGAGTAAACGTGAGCTGAGCCCCAGGCCAGCTGCTGCTGAACTGTTCCCACCCTTCCCAGGTGAAACACCTGAATATGTACAAGGGCTTGAAAGCCTAGAGGAAGGACCATGGAGCCACACCAGCGACAGCACGCAGGCCAACTTGGTGCCTGCAGGTCAGCCAGGATGGTCCTGGCCACGGGTGCTCTTCTGGAAGCTTTTCATTGCCCTGCCTGAGATAACCCTCCTGTCCCGGCCCCCACTCCTTTTTTTCCTTACTCACCTCAGCCCGGAGAGATATTCCAGTGAAAGTTATGGGTGACACATCGTCTTCTTTACAGGTGGCAGCCTGGCAACTCCTGCAGAAAGTCCAGCAGAGCCCCACTCACACCGGGCCGCCCACAAAGCCGTGGACCCTCACACCCTCCCACCAGCAGAGCCCCGAGACTGCTGACGGGGCAGAGAATATGGAGTCAGGCACAGCTGCAGGGGCTATTGCTGCCTGGAGTGCTGTTTATATTGACCTCAACCCAGGCACACCTGGGGAGGGCTTGCTGGCAGGGTCAGGCTGCACAGGTCAGCTAATCCTCAGCCCTTAGGGAATCACATTGCAGAAAATGGACCTCGCTAAGACAGAATATTCGCCAAGGAAAAAAAGGACACAATGCCATTTGCAGCACCGTAGATGAGTCTAGAGGTAATCACGTGACTTGGAGTAAGTCAGAAAGTGAAAGACACATATCATATCATATCACTTATAGGTGTTACCTATAAATTGATACCAGGGAAGATATTTCCACGGAGAAGGGCAATCACAGATTCATTAAACAAACTTATGGTTCACCAAAGGAAAGGTGTGAGCATTGAATTCATTACGATATTGGGGTTAACAGACATATACAAACACAGTAGACGTATATAATCACCAAAGACCTACGGAGTACCAAGAGAAGACTACTCAACATTCTGTCATAACGTACATGGGAAAAGGATCCCAGGAAGAACAGACATATGTATATGTGTAAAAGAACCACCTCTTGCACACCTACAACAAGCTAAACGTTGTACTCAAACTTGCTGTAATAAAAAATAAAAAATTAAATTAAAAACACGAACAAGAAGTAGTGAGACAAACTTGAGGGGCTTTCTCCTGGCACATTCCGTTCTAAATTCCAATCTAGAACGCGACTTCCATTGAGGCTCTGCTGCCCTAGTAACCAGATTTGGTAAGGGACAACTGCTGCCACCTTGTGGCCGTTTCACACAACAGCAGCTTTAATCCCAGCGCTAATGGTCAGTGGATATTTCAAATCATTACAGGCCTGTAAATGACACCTGCCCTGAAAACAAATCCTGGGGTCATATATCGACCAAAAAATTCAAAAGACGTCCATATTTCAAAACGACAGTTTCAAGAGGCATATTTCACGCACATTAGTGTTCTGCTTCTTTTGCTTGCTTTCTTTCTTTGTTAAAAAAACGGGAATGGAAAAAGGCAACCCTCAGAATGGGCGAAAAGGTTCACAAACGAGTCAATGGACAAAGGTTTAATCTCCAATATATATAAACAGCTCATGCAGCTTAATATTAATAAAACAAACAACCCAATACAAAACTGGGCAGAAGACCTAAATAGACGTTTCTTCAAAGAAGACACAGAGATGGCCAAGACGCACATGACAAGCTGCTCAACATCACTAATTATTAGAGAAATGCAAATCAAAACTACAATGAGGTAAGACCTCACACCTGTTAGAATCGGCATCATCAGATAATCTACAAACAAAAAATTCTGGGGAGGGTGTGGACAAAAGGAACCCTCTTCCGCTACTGGTGGGAATGTAAATTGATACAGTCACTATGGAGAACAGTATGGAGGTTCCTTTAAAAAACTAAAAAGAGAATTACCATAGGATCCAGCAATCCCACTTCTGGGCATTTACCCAGAGAAAACCATAAATCACAGAGACACATTCACCACAATGTTCATTGCAGCACTATTTACAATAGCCAGGTAATGGAAGCAACCTAAATGGCCACAGACAGACGAATGGATAAAGATGTGGTACATATATAAAATGGAATATTACTCAGCCATAAAAAGGAATGAAACTGGGTCATTTGTAGAGAAGTTGATGGATCTAGAGACTGTCATACAGAGTGAAGTAAGTCAGAAAGAGAAAAACAAATATTGTATATTAATGCCTATATGTGGAACCTAGAAAAATGGTACAGATGAACTGGTTTGCAGGGCAGAAATAGAGACACAGAGGTAGAGAACAAACGTATGGACACAAAGTGGGGGAAGCCATGTGGTGGTGGTGGTGGGATGAGTTGGGAGATTGGGATTGACCTGTATACATGTATATGCATAAAATAGATAACTAATAATAACCTACTGTATAAAAAAATAAATAAAATTAAATTTCAAAATGTTTAAAAATAAAATGTAAAAATAAAACAGAAAAAAAGTTCTTCCATTCACACTGATGTATTTATAAGAATGAATTATTTCCATGCTTATATCCATAAATACATAAAAGAGGAATAAAATCTAACTTGAAACAAAAAAGAAAAAAAAAGCTGAACCTAACAGTTATACAGAGGGAAACACAACCAAGGCACTTGCTCCAGTGGTAAACAATTCTGAAATTGGTCAGAGGTGGGGAATCATCCCCCATACAGCCAGCATCCCCGCCCGCCCTGGCAAGGAGCGTCCTTATTGCAAAGCTGTGGGACCGTGCCGAGGCCTCTGTGAGTAAACGTGAGCTGAGCCCCAGGCCAGCTGCTGCTGAACTGTTCCCACCCTTCCCAGGTGAAACACCTGAATATGTACAAGGGCTTGAAAGCCTAGAGGAAGGGCCATGGAGCCACACCAGCGACAGCACGCAGGCCACCTTGGTGCCTGCAGGTCAGCCAGGATGGTCCTGGCCACGGGCGCTCTTCTGGAAGCTTTCCATTGCCCTGCCTGAGATACCCCTCCTGTCCCGGCCCCCACTCCATTTTTTCCTTACTCACCTAAGCCCGGAGAGATATTCCAGTGGAAGTTATGGGTGACACATCCTCTTCTTTACAGGTGGCAGCCTGGCAACTCCTGCAGAAAGTCCAGCAGAGCCCCACTCACACCGGGCCGCCCACAAAGCCGTGGACCCTCACACCCTCCCACCAGCACAGCCCCGAGACTGCTGACGGGGCAGAGAATATGGAGTCACGCACAGCTGCAGGGGCTACTGCTGCCTGGAGTGCTGTTTATATTGACCTCAACGCAGGCACACCTGGGGAGGGCTTGCCGGCAGGGTCAGGCTGCCCATGTCAGCTAATCCTCAGCCCTCAGGGAATCACATTGCAGAAAATGGACCTCGCTAAGACAGAATATTCACCAAGGAAAAAAAGGACACAATGCCATTTGCAGCACCGTAGATGAGTCTAGAGGTAATCACGTGGCTTGGAGTAAGTCAGAAAGTGAAAGACACATATCATATCATATCACTTATAGGTGTTACCTATAAATTGATACCAGGGCAGATATTTCCACGGAGAAGGGCAATCACAGATTCATTAAACAAACTTATGGTTCACCAAAGGAAAGGTGTGAGCATTGAATTCATTACGATATTGGGGTTAACAGACATATACAAACACAGTAGACGTATATAATCACCAAAGACCTACGGAGTACCAAGAGAAGACTACTCAACATTCTGTCATAACGTACATGGGAAAAGGATCCCAGGAAGAACAGACATATGTATATGTGTAAAAGAACCACCTCTTGCACACCTACAACAAGCTAAACGTTGTACTCAAACTTGCTGTAATAAAAAATAAAAAATTAAATTAAAAACACGAACAAGAAGTAGTGAGACAAACTTGAGGGGCTTTCTCCTGGCACATTCCGTTCTACATTCCAATCTAGAACGCGACTTCCATTGAGGCTCTGCTGCCCTAGTAACCAGATTTGGTAAGGGACAACTGCTGCCACCTTGTGGCCGTTTCACACAACAGCAGCTTTAATCCCAGCGCTAATGGTCAGTGGATATTCCAAATCATTACAGGCCTGTAAATGACACCTGCCCTGAAAACAAATCCTGGGGTCATATATCGACCAAAAAATTCAAAAGACGTCCATATTTCAAAACGACAGTTTCAAGAGGCATATTTCACGCACATTAGTGTTCTGCTTCTTTTGCTTGCTTTCTTTCTTTGTTAAAAAAACGGGAATGGAAAAAGGTAACCCTCAGAATGGGCGAAAACGTTCACAAACGAATCAATGGACAAAGGTTTAATCTCCGATATATATAAACAGCTCATGCAGCTTAATATTAATAAAACAAACAACCCAATACAAAAATGGGCAGAAGATCTAAATAGACGTTTCTTCAAAGAAGACACAGAGATGGCCAAGACGCACATGACAAGCTGCTCAACATCACTAATTATTAGAGAAATGCAAATCAAAACTACAATGAGGTAAGACCTCACACCTGTTAGAATCGGCATCGTCAGATAATCTACAAACAACAAATTCTGGAGAGGGTGTGGACAAAAGGAACCCTCTTCCGCTATTGGTGGGAATGTAAATTGATACAGTCACTATGGAGAACAGTATGGAGGTTCCTTTAAAAAACTAAAAAGAGACTTACCTTAGGATCCAGCAATCCCACTTCTGGGCATTTACCCAGAGAAAACCATAAATCACAGAGACACATTCACCACAATGTTCATTGCAGCACTATTTACAATAGCCAGGTAATGGAAGCAACCTAAATGGCCACAGACAGACGAATGGATAAAGATGTGGTACATATATAAACTGGAATATTACTCAGCCATAAAAAGGAATGAAACTGGGTCATTTGTAGAGAAGTTGATGGATCTAGAGACTGTCATACAGAGTGAAGTAAGTCAGAAAGAGAAAAACAAATATTGTATATTAATGCCTATATGTGGAACCTAGAAAAATGGTACAGATGAACTGGTTTGCAGGGCAGAAATAGAGACACAGAGGTAGAGAACAAACGTATGGACACAAAGTGGGGGAAGCCATGGGGTGGTGTTGGTGGGATGAGTTGGGAGATTGGGATTGACCTGTATACATGTATATGCATAAAATAGATAACTAATAATAACCTACTGTATAAAAAATATAAATAAAATTAAATTTCAAAATGTTTAAATATAAAATGTAAAAATAAAACAGAAAAAAAGTTCTTCCATTCACACTGATGTATTTATAAGAATGAATTATTTCCATGCTTATATCCATAAATACATAAAAGAGGAATAAAATCTCACTTGAACCAAAAAAGAAAAAAAAAAGCTGAACCTAACAGTTATACAGAGGGAAACACAACCAAGGCACTTGCTCCAGTGGTAAACAATTCTGAAATTGGTCAGAGGTGTGGAATCATCCCCCATACAGCCAGCAGCCCCACCCACCCACGCAATCAGCGTCCTTATTGCAAAGCTGGGGGACCGTTCCGAGGCCTCTGTGAGTAAACGTGAGCTGAGCCCCAGGCCAGCTGCTGCTGAACTGTTCCCACCCTTCCCAGGTGAAACACCTGAATATGTACAAGGGCTTGAAAGCCTAGAGGAAGGGCCGTGGAGCCACACCAGCGACAGCACGCAGGCCAACTTGGTGCCTGCAGGTCAGCCAGGATGGTCCTGGCCACGGGCGCTCTTCTGGAAGCTTTCCATTGCCCTGCCTGAGATACCCCTCCTGTCCCGGCCCCCACTCTTTTTTTTCCTTCCTCACCTCAGCCCGGAGAGATATTCCAGTGGAAGTTATGGGTGACACATCCTCTTTTTTACAGGTGGCAGCCTGGCAACTCCTGCAGAAAGTCCAGCAGAGCCCCACTCACACCGGGCCACCCACAAAGCCGTGGACCCTCACACCCTCCCACCAGCACAGCCCCGAGACTGCTGACGGGGCAGAGAATATGGAGTCAGGCACAGCTGCAGGGGCTACTGCTGACAGGAGTGCTGTTCATATTGACCTCAACCCAGGCACACCTGGGGAGGGCTTGCCGGCAGGGTCAGGCTTCCCAGGTCAGCTAATCCTCAGCCCTCAGGGAATCACATTGCAGAAAATGGACCTCGCTAAGACAGAATATTCGCCAAGGAAAAAAAGGACACAATGCCATTTGCAGCACCGTAGATGAGTCTAGAGGTAATCACGTGACTTGGAGTAAGTCAGAAAGTGAAAGACACATATCATATCATATCACTTATAGGTGTTACCTATAAATTGATACCAGGGCAGATATTTCCACGGAGAAGGGCAATCACAGATTCATTAAACAAACTTATGGTTCACCAAAGGAAAGGTGTGAGGATTGAATTCATTACGATATTGGGGTTAACAGACATATACAAACACAGTAGACGTATATAATCACCAAAGACCTACGGAGTACCAAGAGAAGACTACTCAACATTCTGTCATAACGTACATGGGAAAAGGATCCGAGGAAGAACAGACATATGTATATGTGTAAAAGAACCACCTCTTGCACACCTACAACAAGCTAAACGTTGTACTCAAACTTGCTGTAATAAAAAATAAAAAATTAAATTAAAAACACGAACAAGAAGAAGTGAGACAAACTTGAGGGGCTTTCTCCTGGCACATTCCGTTCTACATTCCAATCTAGAACGCGACTTCCATTGAGGCTCTGCTGCCCTAGTAACCAGATTTGGTAAGGGAGAACTGCTGCCACCTTGTGGCCGTTTCACACAACAGCAGCTTTAATCCCAGCGCTAATGGTCAGTGGATATTCCAAATCATTACAGGCCTGTTAATGACACCTGCCCTGAAAACAAATCCTGGGGTCATATATCGACCAAAAAATTCAAAAGACGTCCATATTTCAAAACGACAGTTTCAAGAGGCATATTTCACGCACATTAGTGTTCTGCTTCTTTTGCTTTCTTTCTTTCTTTGTTAAAAAAACGGGAATGGAAAAAGGCAACCCTCAGAATGGGCGAAAAGGTTCACAAACGAATCAATGGACAAAGGTTTAATCTCCAATATATATAAACAGCCCATGCAGCTTAATATTAATAAAACAAACAACCCAATACAAAAATGGGCAGAAGATCTAAATAGACGTTTCTTCAAAGAAGACACAGAGATGGCCAAGACGCACATGAAAAGCTGCTCAACATCACTAATTATTAGAGAAATGCAAATCAAAACTACAATGAGGTAAGACCTCACACCTGTTAGAATCGGCATCATCAGATAATCTACAAACAACAAATTCTGGGGAGGGTGTGGACAAAAGGAACCCTCTTCCGCTATTGGTGGGAATGTAAATTGATACAGTCACTATGGAGAACAGTATGGAGGTTCCTTTAAAAAACTAAAAAGAGACTTACCTTAGGATCCAGCAATCCCACTTCTGGGCATTTACCCAGAGAAAACCATAAATCACAGAGACACATTCACCACAATGTTCATTGCAGCACTATTTACAATAGCCAGGTAATGGAAGCAACCTAAATGCCCACAGACAGACGAATGGATAAAGATGTGGTACATATATAAAATGGAATATTACTCAGCCATAAAAAGGAATGAAACTGGGTCATTTGTAGAGAAGTTGACGGATCTAGAGACTGTCATACAGAGTGAAGTAAGTCAGAAAGAGAAAAACAAATATGGTATGTTAATGCCTATATGTGGAACCTAGAAAAATGGTACAGATGAACTGGTTTGCAGGGCAGAAATAGAGACACAGAGGTAGAGAACAAACGTATGGACACAAAGTGGGGGAAGCCATGGGGTGGTGGTGGTGGGATGAGTTGGGAGATTGGGATTGACCTGTATACATTTCTATGCATAAAATAGATAACTAATAATAACCTACTGTATAAAAAAATAAATAAAATTAAATTTCAAAATGTTTAAAAATAAAATGCAAAAATAAAACAGAAAAAAAGTTCTTCCATTCACACTGATGTATTTATAAGAATGAATTATATCCATGCTTATATCCATAAATACATAAAAGAGGAATAAAATCTCACTTGAACCAAAAAAGAAAAAAAAAAGCTGACCCTAAGAGTTATACAGAGGGAAACACAACCAAGGCACTTGCTCCAGTGGTAAACAATTCTGAAATTGGTCAGAGGTGGGGAATCATCCCCCATACAGCCAGCAGCCCCGCCCGCCCACGCAAGCAGCGTCCTTATTGCAAAGCTGGGGGACCGTGCCGAGGCCTCTGTGAGTAAACGTGAGATGAGCCCCAGGCCAGCTGCTGCTGAACTGTTCCCACCCTTCCCAGGTGAAACACCTGAATATGTACAAGGGCTTGAAAGCCTAGAGGAAGGGCCGTGGAGCCACACCAGCGACAGCACGCAGGCCAACTTGGTGCCTGCAGGTCAGCCAGGATGGTCCTGGCCACGGGCGCTCTTCTGGAAGCTTTCCATTGCCCTGCCTGAGATACCCCTCCTGTCCCGGCCCCCACTCCTTTTTTTCCTTACTCACCTCAGCCCGGAGAGATATTCCAGTGGAAGTTATGGGTGACACATCCTCTTCTTTACAGGTGGCAGCCTGGCAACTCCTGCAGAAAGTCCAGCAGAGCCCCACTCACACCGGGCCGCCCACAAAGCCGTGGACCCTCACACCCTCCCACCAGCACAGCCCCGAGACTGCTTACGGGGCAGAGAATATGGAGTCACGCACAGCTGCAGGGGCTACTGCTGCCTGGAGTGCTGTTTATATTGACCTCAACCCAGGCACACCTGGGGAGGGCTTGCCGGCAGGGTCAGGCTTCCCAGGTCAGCTAATCCTCAGCCCTCAGGGAATCACATTGCAGAAAATGGACCTCGCTAAGACAGAATATTCGCCAAGGAAAAAAAGGACACAATGCCATTTGCAGCACCGTAGATGAGTCTAGAGGTAATCACGTGACTTGGAGTAAGTCAGAAAGTGAAAGACACATATCATATCATATCACTTATAGGTGTTACCTATAAATTGATACCAGGGCAGATATTTCCACGGAGAAGGGCAATCACAGATTCATTAAACAAACTTATGGTTCACCAAAGGAAAGGTGTGAGCATTGAATTCATTACGATATTGGGGTTAACAGACATATACAAACACAGTAGACGTATATAATCACCAAAGACCTACGGAGTACCAAGAGAAGACTACTCAACATTCTGTCATAACGTACATGGGAAAAGGATCCCAGGAAGAACAGACATATGTATATGTGTAAAAGAACCACCTCTTGCACACCTACAACAAGCTAAACGTTGTACTCAAACTTGCTGTATTAAAAAATAAAAAATTAAATTAAAAACACGAACAAGAAGAAGTGAGACAAACTTGAGGGGCTTTCTCCTGGTACATTCCGTTCTACATTGCAATCTAGAACGCGACTTCCATTGAGGCTCTGCTGCCCTAGTAACCAGATTTGGTAAGGGAGAACTGCTGCCACCTTGTGGCCGTTTCACACAACAGCAGCTTTAATCCCAGCGCTAATGGTCAGTGGATATTCCAAATCATTACAGGCCTGTAAATGACACCTGCCCTGAAAACAAATCCTGGGGTCATATATCGACCAAAAAATTCAAAAGACGTCCATATTTCAAAACGACAGTTTCAAGAGGCATATTTCACGGACATTAGTGTTCTGCTTCTTTTGCTTGCTTTCTTTCTTTGTTAAAAAAACGGGAATGGAAAAAGGTAACCCTCAGAATGGGCGAAAACGTTCACAAACGAATCAATGGACAAAGGTTTAATCTCCGATATATATAAACAGCTCATGCAGCTTAATATTAATAAAACAAACAACCCAATACAAAAATGGGCAGAAGATCTAAATAGACGTTTCTTGAAAGAAGACACAGAGATGGCCAAGACGCACATGACAAGCTGCTCAACATCACTAATTATTAGAGAAATGCAAATCAAAACTACAATGAGGTAAGACCTCACACCTGTTAGAATCGGCATCGTCAGATAATCTACAAACAACAAATTCTGGGGAGGGTGTGGACAAAAGGAACCCTCTTCCGCTATTGGTGGGAATGTAAATTGATACAGTCACTATGGAGAACAGTATGGAGGTTCCTTTAAAAAACTAAAAAGAGAATTACCATAGGATCCAGCAATCCCACTTCTGGGCATTTACCCAGAGAAAACCAAAAATCACAGAGACACATTCACCACAATGTTCATTGCAGCACTATTTACAATAGCCAGGTAATGGAAGCAACCTAAATGCCCACAGACAGAAGAATGGAAAAAGATGTGGTACATATATAAAATGGAATATTACTCAGCCATAAAAAGGAATGAAACTGGGTCATTTTTAGAGAAGTTGACGGATCTAGAGACTGTCATACAGAGTGAAGTAAGTCAGAAAGAGAAAAACAAATATTGTATATTAATGCCTATATGTGGAACCTAGAAAAATGGTACAGATGAACTGGTTTGCAGGGCAGAAATAGAGACACAGAGGTAGAGAACAAACGTATGGACACAAAGTGGGGGAAGCCATGGGGTGGTGTTGGTGGGATGAGTTGGGAGATTGGGATTGACCTGTATACATTTATATGCATAAAATAGATAACTAATAATAACCTACTGTATAAAAAATATAAATAAAATTAAATTTCAAAATGTTTAAATATAAAATGTAAAAATAAAACAGAAAAAAAGTTCTTCCATTCACACTGATGTATTTATAAGAATGAATTATTTCCATGCTTATATCCATAAATACATAAAAGAGGAATAAAATCTCACTTGAACCAAAAAAGAAAAAAAAAAGCTGAACCTAACAGTTATACAGAGGGAAACACAACCAAGGCACTTGCTCCAGTGGTAAACAATTCTGAAATTGGTCAGAGGTGTGGAATCATCCCCCATACAGCCAGCAGCCCCACCCGCCCACGCAATCAGCGTCCTTATTGCAAAGCTGGGGGACCGTTCCGAGGCCTCTCTGAGTAAACGTGAGCTGAGCCCCAGGCCAGCTGCTGCTGAACTGTTCCCACCCTTCCCAGGTGAAACACCTGAATATGTACAAGGGCTTGAAAGCCTAGAGGAAGGGCCGTGGAGCCACACCAGCGACAGCACGCAGGCCAACTTGGTGCCTGCAGGTCAGCCAGGATGGTCCTGGCCACGGGCGCTCTTCTGGAAGCTTTCCATTGCCCTGCCTGAGATACCCCTCCTGTCCCGGCCCCCACTCCTTTTTTTCCTTCCTCACCTCAGCCCGGAGAGATATTCCAGTGGAAGTTATGGGTGACACATCCTCTTCTTTACAGGTGGCAGCCTGGCAACTCCTGCAGAAAGTCCAGCAGAGCCCCACTCACACCGGGCCGCCCACAAAGCCGTGGACCCTCACACCCTCCCACCAGCACAGCCCCGAGACTGCTTACGGGGCAGAGAATATGGAGTCACGCACAGCTGCAGGGGCTACTGCTGCCTGGAGTGCTGTTTATATTGACCTCAACCCAGGCACACCTGGGGAGGGCTTGCCGGCAGGGTCAGGCTTCCCAGGTCAGCTAATCCTCAGCCCTCAGGGAATCACATTGCAGAAAATGGACCTCGCTAAGACAGAATATTCGCCAAGGAAAAAAAGGACACAATGCCATTTGCAGCACCGTAGATGAGTCTAGAGGTAATCACGTGACTTGGAGTAAGTCAGAAAGTGAAAGACACATATCATATCATATCACTTATAGGTGTTACCTATAAATTGATACCAGGGCAGATATTTCCACGGAGAAGGGCAATCACAGATTCATTAAACAAACTTATGGTTCACCAAAGGAAAGGTGTGAGCATTGAATTCATTACGATATTGGGGTTAACAGACATATACAAACACAGTAGACGTATATAATCACCAAAGACCTACGGAGTACCAAGAGAAGACTACTCAACATTCTGTCATAACGTACATGGGAAAAGGATCCCAGGAAGAACAGACATATGTATATGTGTATAAGAACCACCTCTTGCACACCTACAACAAGCTAAACGTTGTACTCAAACTTGCTGTATTAAAAAATAAAAAATTAAATTAAAAACACGAACAAGAAGAAGTGAGACAAACTTGAGGGGCTTTCTCCTGGTACATTCCGTTCTACATTCCAATCTAGAACGCGACTTCCATTGAGGCTCTGCTGCCCTAGTAACCAGATTTGGTAAGGGAGAACTGCTGCCACCTTGTGGCCGTTTCACACAACAGCAGCTTTAATCCCAGCGCTAATGGTCAGTGGATATTCCAAATCATTACAGGCCTGTAAATGACACCTGCCCTGAAAACAAATCCTGGGGTCATATATCGACCAAAAAATTCAAAAGACGTCCATATTTCAAAACGACAGTTTCAAGAGGCATATTTCACGGACATTAGTGTTCTGCTTCTTTTGCTTGCTTTCTTTCTTTGTTAAAAAAACGGGAATGGAAAAAGGTAACCCTCAGAATGGGCGAAAACGTTCACAAACGAATCAATGGACAAAGGTTTAATCTCCGATATATATAAACAGCTCATGCAGCTTAATATTAATAAAACAAACAACCCAATACAAAAATGGGCAGAAGATCTAAATAGACGTTTCTTCAAAGAAGACACAGAGATGGCCAAGACGCACATGACAAGCTGCTCAACATCACTAATTATTAGAGAAATGCAAATCAAAACTACAATGAGGTAAGACCTCACACCTGTTAGAATCGGCATCGTCAGATAATCTACAAACAACAAATTCTGGGGAGGGTGTGGACAAAAGGAACCCTCTTCCGCTATTGGTGGGAATGTAAATTGATACAGTCACTATGGAGAACAGTATGGAGGTTCCTTTAAAAAACTAAAAAGAGAATTACCATAGGATCCAGCAATCCCACTTCTGGGCATTTACCCAGAGAAAACCAAAAATCACAGAGACACATTCACCACAATGTTCATTGCAGCACTATTTACAATAGCCAGGTAATGGAAGCAACCTAAATGCCCACAGACAGACGAATGGATAAAGATGTGGTACATATATAAAATGGAATATTACTCAGCCATAAAAAGGAATGAAACTGGGTCATTTGTAGAGAAGTTGACGGATCTAGAGACTGTCATACAGAGTGAAGTAAGTCAGAAAGAGAAAAACAAATATGGTATGTTAATGCCTATATGTGGAACCTAGAAAAATGGTACAGATGAACTGGTTTGCAGGGCAGAAATAGAGACACAGAGGTAGAGAACAAACGTATGGACACAAAGTGGGGGAAGCCATGGGGTGGTGGTGGTGGGATGAGTTGGGAGATTGGGATTGACCTGTATACATTTCTATGCATAAAATAGATAACTAATAATAACCTACTGTATAAAAAAATAAATAAAATTAAATTTCAAAATGTTTAAAAATAAAATGCAAAAATAAAACAGAAAAAAAGTTCTTCCATTCACACTGATGTATTTATAAGAATGAATTATATCCATGCTTATATCCATAAATACATAAAAGAGGAATAAAATCTCACTTGAACCAAAAAAGAAAAAAAAAAGCTGACCCTAAGAGTTATACAGAGGGAAACACAACCAAGGCACTTGCTCCAGTGGTAAACAATTCTGAAATTGGTCAGAGGTGGGGAATCATCCCCCATACAGCCAGCAGCCCCGCCCGCCCACGCAAGCAGCGTCCTTATTGCAAAGCTGGGGGACCGTGCCGAGGCCTCTGTGAGTAAACGTGAGATGAGCCCCAGGCCAGCTGCTGCTGAACTGTTCCCACCCTTCCCAGGTGAAACACCTGAATATGTACAAGGGCTTGAAAGCCTAGAGGAAGGGCCGTGGAGCCACACCAGCGACAGCACGCAGGCCAACTTGGTGCCTGCAGGTCAGCCAGGATGGTCCTGGCCACGGGCGCTCTTCTGGAAGCTTTCCATTGCCCTGCCTGAGATACCCCTCCTGTCCCGGCCCCCACTCCTTTTTTTCCTTACTCACCTCAGCCCGGAGAGATATTCCAGTGGAAGTTATGGGTGACACATCCTCTTCTTTACAGGTGGCAGCCTGGCAACTCCTGCAGAAAGTCCAGCAGAGCCCCACTCACACCGGGCCGCCCACAAAGCCGTGGACCCTCACACCCTCCCACCAGCACAGCCCCGAGACTGCTTACGGGGCAGAGAATATGGAGTCACGCACAGCTGCAGGGGCTACTGCTGCCTGGAGTGCTGTTTATATTGACCTCAACCCAGGCACACCTGGGGAGGGCTTGCCGGCAGGGTCAGGCTGCCCAGGTCAGCTAATCCTCAGCCCTCAGGGAATCACATTGCAGAAAATGGACCTCGCTAAGACAGAATATTCGCCAAGGAAAAAAAGGACACAATGCCATTTGCAGCACCGTAGATGAGTCTAGAGGTAATCACGTGACTTGGAGTAAGTCAGAAAGTGAAAGACACATATCATATCATATCACTTATAGGTGTTACCTATAAATTGATACCAGGGCAGATATTTCCACGGAGAAGGGCAATCACAGATTCATTAAACAAACTTATGGTTCACCAAAGGAAAGGTGTGAGCATTGAATTCATTACGATATTGGGGTTAACAGACATATACAAACACAGTAGACGTATATAATCACCAAAGACCTACGGAGTACCAAGAGAAGACTACTCAACATTCTGTCATAACGTACATGGGAAAAGGATCCCAGGAAGAACAGACATATGTATATGTGTAAAAGAACCACCTCTTGCACACCTACAACAAGCTAAACGTTGTACTCAAACTTGCTGTAATAAAAAATAAAAAATTAAATTAAAAACACGAACAAGAAGAAGTGAGACAAACTTGAGGGGCTTTCTCCTGGCACATTCCGTTCTACATTCCAATCTAGAACGCGACTTCCATTGAGGCTCTGCTGCCCTAGTAACCAGATTTGGTAAGGGAGAACTGCTGCCACCTTGTGGCCGTTTCACACAACAGCAGCTTTAATCCCAGCGCTAATGGTCAGTGGATATTCCAAATCATTACAGGCCTGTAAATGACACCTGCCCTGAAAACAAATCCTGGGGTCAGATATCGACCAAAAAATTCAAAAGACGTCCATATTTCAAAACGACAGTTTCAAGAGGCATATTTCACGCACATTAGTGTTCTGCTTCTTTTGCTTTCTTTCTTTCTTTGTTAAAAAAACGGGAATGGAAAAAGGCAACCCTCAGAATGGGCGAAAAGGTTCACAAACGAATCAATGGACAAAGGTTTAATCTCCAATATATATAAACAGCCCATGCAGCTTAATATTAATAAAACAAACAACCCAATACAAAAATGGGCAGAAGATCTAAATAGACGTTTCTTCAAAGAAGACACAGAGATGGCCAAGACGCACATGAAAAGCTGCTCAACATCACTAATTATTAGAGAAATGCAAATCAAAACTACAATGAGGTAAGACCTCACACCTGTTAGAATCGGCATCATCAGATAATCTACAAACAACAAATTCTGGGGAGGGTGTGGACAAAAGGAACCCTCTTCCGCTATTGGTGGGAATGTAAATTGATACAGTCACTATGGAGAAGAGTATGGAGGTTCCTTTAAAAAACTAAAAAGAGACTTACCTTAGGATCCAGCAATCCCACTTCTGGGCATTTACCCAGAGAAAACCATAAATCACAGAGACACATTCACCACAATGTTCATTGCAGCACTATTTACAATAGCCAGGTAATGGAAGCAACCTAAATGCCCACAGACAGACGAATGGAGAAAGATGTGGTACATATATAAAATGGAATATTACTCAGCCATAAAAAGGAATGAAACTGGGTCATTTGTAGAGAAGTTGACGGATCTAGAGACTGTCATACAGAGTGAAGTCAGTCAGAAAGAGAAAAACAAATATGGTATGTTAATGCCTATATGTGGAACCTAGAAAAATGGTACAGATGAACTGGTTTGCAGGGCAGAAATAGAGACACAGAGGTAGAGAACAAACGTATGGACACAAAGTGGGGGAAGCCATGGGGTGGTGGTGGTGGGATGAGTTGGGAGATTGGGATTGACCTGTATACATTTCTATGAATAAAATAGATAACTAATAATAACCTACTGTATAAAAAAATAAATAAAATTAAATTTCAAAATGTTTAAAAATAAAATGCAAAAATAAAACAGAAAAAAAGTTCTTCCATTCACACTGATGTATTTATAAGAATGAATTATATCCATGCTTATATCCATAAATACATAAAAGAGGAATAAAATCTCACTTGAACCAAAAAAGAAAAAAAAAAGCTGACCCTAAGAGTTATACAGAGGGAAACACAACCAAGGCACTTGCTCCAGTGGTAAACAATTCTGAAATTGGTCAGAGGTGGGGAATCATCCCCCATACAGCCAGCAGCCCCGCCCGCCCACGCAAGCAGCGTCCTTATTGCAAAGCTGGGGGACCGTGCCGAGGCCTCTGTGAGTAAACGTGAGATGAGCCCCAGGCCAGCTGCTGCTGAACTGTTCCCACCCTTCCCAGGTGAAACACCTGAATATGTACAAGGGCTTGAAAGCCTAGAGGAAGGGCCGTGGAGCCACACCAGCGACAGCACGCAGGCCAACTTGGTGCCTGCAGGTCAGCCAGGATGGTCCTGGCCACGGGCGCTCTTCTGGAAGCTTTCCATTGCCCTGCCTGAGATACCCCTCCTGTCCCGGCCCCCACTCCTTTTTTTCCTTCCTCACCTCAGCCCGGAGAGATATTCCAGTGGAAGTTATGGGTGACACATCCTCTTCTTTACAGGTGGCAGCCTGGCAACTCCTGCAGAAAGTCCAGCAGAGCCCCACTCACACCGGGCCGCCCACAAAGCCGTGGACCCTCACACCCTCCCACCAGCACAGCCCCGAGACTGCTTACGGGGCAGAGAATATGGAGTCACGCACAGCTGCAGGGGCTACTGCTGCCTGGAGTGCTGTTTATATTGACCTCAACCCAGGCACACCTGGGGAGGGCTTGCCGGCAGGGTCAGGCTTCCCAGGTCAGCTAATCCTCAGCCCTCAGGGAATCACATTGCAGAAAATGGACCTCGCTAAGACAGAATATTCGCCAAGGAAAAAAAGGACACAATGCCATTTGCAGCACCGTAGATGAGTCTAGAGGTAATCACGTGACTTGGAGTAAGTCAGAAAGTGAAAGACACATATCATATCATATCACTTATAGGTGTTACCTATAAATTGATACCAGGGCAGATATTTCCACGGAGAAGGGCAATCACAGATTCATTAAACAAACTTATGGTTCACCAAAGGAAAGGTGTGAGCATTGAATTCATTACGATATTGGGGTTAACAGACATATACAAACACAGTAGACGTATATAATCACCAAAGACCTACGGAGTACCAAGAGAAGACTACTCAACATTCTGTCATAACGTACATGGGAAAAGGATCCCAGGAAGAACAGACATATGTATATGTGTAAAAGAACCACCTCTTGCACACCTACAACAAGCTAAACGTTGTACTCAAACTTGCTGTAATAAAAAATAAAAAATTAAATTAAAAACACGAACAAGAAGAAGTGAGACAAACTTGAGGGGCTTTCTCCTGGTACATTCCGTTCTACATTCCAATCTAGAACGCGACTTCCATTGAGGCTCTGCTGCCCTAGTAACCAGATTTGGTAAGGGAGAACTGCTGCCACCTTGTGGCCGTTTCACACAACAGCAGATTTAATCCCAGCGCTAATGGTCAGTGGATATTCCAAATCATTACAGGCCTGTAAATGACACCTGCCCTGAAAACAAATCCTGGGGTCATATATCGACCAAAAAATTCAAAAGACGTCCATATTTCAAAACGACAGTTTCAAGAGACATATTTCACGCACATTAGTGTTCTGCTTCTTTTGCTTGCTTTCTTTCTTTGTTAAAAAAACGGGAATGGAAAAAGGTAACCCTCAGAATGGGCGAAAACGTTCACAAACGAATCAATGGACAAAGGTTTAATCTCCGATATATATAAACAGCTCATGCAGCTTAATATTAATAAAACAAACAACCCAATACAAAAATGGGCAGAAGATCTAAATAGACGTTTCTTCAAAGAAGACACAGAGATGGCCAAGACGCACATGACAAGCTGCTCAACATCACTAATTATTAGAGAAATGCAAATCAAAACTACAATGAGGTAAGACCTCACACCTGTTAGAATCGGCATCGTCAGATAATCTACAAACAACAAATTCTGGGGAGGGTGTGGACAAAAGGAACCCTCTTCCGCTATTGGTGGGAATGTAAATTGATACAGTCACTATGGAGAACAGTATGGATGTTCCTTTAAAAAACTAAAAAGAGAATTACCATAGGATCCAGCAATCCCACTTCTGGGCATTTACCCAGAGAAAACCAAAAATCACAGAGACACATTCACCACAATGTTCATTGCAGCACTATTTACAATAGCCAGGTAATGGAAGCAACCTAAATGCCCACAGACAGAAGAATGGAAAAAGATGTGGTACATATATAAAATGGAATATTACTCAGCCATAAAAAGGAATGAAACTGGGTCATTTTTAGAGAAGTTGACGGATCTAGAGACTGTCATACAGAGTGAAGTAAGTCAGAAAGAGAAAAACAAATATTGTATATTAATGCCTATATGTGGAACCTAGAAAAATGGTACAGATGAACTGGTTTGCAGGGCAGAAATAGAGACACAGAGGTAGAGAACAAACGTATGGACACAAAGTGGGGGAAGCCATGGGGTGGTGTTGGTGGGATGAGTTGGGAGATTGGGATTGACCTGTATACATTTATATGCATAAAATAGATAACTAATAATAACCTACTGTATAAAAAATATAAATAAAATTAAATTTCAAAATGTTTAAATATAAAATGTAAAAATAAAACAGAAAAAAAGTTCTTCCATTCACACTGATGTATTTATAAGAATGAATTATTTCCATGTTTATATCCATAAATACATAAAAGAGGAATAAAATCTCACTTGAACCAAAAAAGAAAAAAAAAAGCTGAACCTAAGAGTTATACAGAGGGAAACACAACCAAGGCACTTGCTCCAGTGGTAAACAATTCTGAAATTGGTCAGAGGTGTGGAATCATCCCCCATACAGCCAGCAGCCCCACCCGCCCACGCAATCAGCGTCCTTATTGCAAAGCTGGGGGACCGTTCCGAGGCCTCTGTGAGTAAACGTGAGCTGAGCCCCAGGCCAGCTGCTGCTGAACTGTTCCCACCCTTCCCAGGTGAAACACCTGAATATGTACAAGGGCTTGAAAGCCTAGAGGAAGGGCCGTGGAGCCACACCAGCGACAGCACGCAGGCCAACTTGGTGCCTGCAGGTCAGCCAGGATGGTCCTGGCCACGGGCGCTCTTCTGGAAGCTTTCCATTGCCCTGCCTGAGATACCCATCCTGTCCCGGCCCCCACTCCTTTTTTTCCTTCCTCACCTCAGCCCGGAGAGATATTCCAGTGGAAGTTATGGGTGACACATCCTCTTTTTTACAGGTGGCAGCCTGGCAACTCCTGCAGAAAGTCCAGCAGAGCCCCACTCACACCGGGCCACCCACAAAGCCGTGGACCCTCACACCCTCCCACCAGCACAGCCCCGAGACTGCTTACGGGGCAGAGAATATGGAGTCACGCACAGCTGCAGGGGCTACTGCTGCCTGGAGTGCTGTTTATATTGACCTCAACCCAGGCACACCTGGGGAGGGCTTGCCGGCAGGGTCAGGCTTCCCAGGTCAGCTAATCCTCAGCCCTCAGGGAATCACATTGCAGAAAATGGACCTCGCTAAGACAGAATATTCGCCAAGGAAAAAAAGGACACAATGCCATTTGCAGCACCGTAGATAAGTCTAGAGGTAATCACGTGACTTGGAGTAAGTCAGAAAGTGAAAGACACATATCATATCATATCACTTATAGGTGTTACCTATAAATTGATACCAGGGCAGATATTTCCACGGAGAAGGGCAATCACAGATTCATTAAACAAACTTATGGTTCACCAAAGGAAAGGTGTGAGGATTGAATTCATTACGATATTGGGGTTAACAGACATATACAAACACAGTAGACGTATATAATCACCAAAGACCTACGGAGTACCAAGAGAAGACTACTCAACATTCTGTCATAACGTACATGGGAAAAGGATCCGAGGAAGAACAGACATATGTATATGTGTAAAAGAACCACCTCTTGCACACCTACAACAAGCTAAACGTTGTACTCAAACTTGCTGTAATAAAAAATAAAAAATTAAATTAAAAACACGAACAAGAAGAAGTGAGACAAACTTGAGGGGCTTTCTCCTGGCACATTCCGTTCTACATTCCAATCTAGAATGCGACTTCCATTGAGGCTCTGCTGCCCTAGTAACCAGATTTGGTAAGGGAGAACTGCTGCCACCTTGTGGCCATTTCACACAACAGCAGCTTTAATCCCAGCGCTAATGGTCAGTGGATATTCCAAATCATTACAGGCCTGTTAATGACACCTGCCCTGAAAACAAATCCTGGGGTCATATATCGACCAAAAAATTCAAAAGACGTCCATATTTCAAAACGACACTTTCAAGAGGCATATTTCACGGACATTAGTGTTCTGCTTCTTTTGCTTTCTTTCTTTCTTTGTTAAAAAAACGGGAATGGAAGAAGGCAACCCTCAGAATGGGCGAAAAGGTTCACAAACGAATCAATGGACAAAGGTTTAATCTCCAATATATATAAACAGCCCATGCAGCTTAATATTAATAAAACAAACAACCCAATACAAAAATGGGCAGAAGATCTAAATAGACGTTTCTTCAAAGAAGACACAGAGATGGCCAAGACGCACATGAAAAGCTGCTCAACATCACTAATTATTAGAGAAATGCAAATCAAAACTACAATGAGGTAAGACCTCACACCTGTTAGAATCGGCATCATCAGATAATCTACAAACCACAAATTCTGGGGAGGGTGTGGACAAAAGGAACCCTCTTCCGCTATTGGTGGGAATGTAAATTGATACAGTCACTATGGAGAACAGTATGGAGGTTCCTTTAAAAAACTAAAAAGAGAATTACCATAGGATCCAGCAATCCCACTTCTGGGCATTTACCCAGAGAAAACCATAAATCACAGAGACACATTCACCACAATGTTCATTGCAGCACTATTTACAATAGCCAGGTAATGGAAGCAACCTAAATGCCCACAGACAGACGAATGGATAAAGATGTGGTACATATATAAAATGGAATATTACTCAGCCATAAAAAGGAATGAAACTGGGTCATTTGTAGAGAAGTTGACGGATCTAGAGACTGTCATACAGAGTGAAGTAAGTCAGAAAGAGAAAAACAAATATGGTATGTTAATGCCTATATGTGGAACCTAGAAAAATGGTACAGATGAACTGGTTTGCAGGGCAGAAATAGAGACACAGAGGTAGAGAACAAACGTATGGACACAAAGTGGGGGAAGCCATGGGGTGGTGGTGGTGGGATGAGTTGGGAGATTGGGATTGACCTGTATACATTTCTATGCATAAAATAGATAACTAATAATAACCTACTGTATAAAAAAATAAATAAAATTAAATTTCAAAATGTTTAAAAATAAAATGCAAAAATAAAACAGAAAAAAAGTTCTTCCATTCACACTGATGTATTTATAAGAATGAATTATATCCATGCTTATATCCATAAATACATAAAAGAGGAATAAAATCTCACTTGAACCAAAAAAGAAAAAAAAAAGCTGACCCTAAGAGTTATACAGAGGGAAACACAACCAAGGCACTTGCTCCAGTGGTAAACAATTCTGAAATTGGTCAGAGGTGGGGAATCATCCCCCATACAGCCAGCAGCCCCGCCCGCCCACGCAAGCAGCGTCCTTATTGCAAAGCTGGGGGACCGTGCCGAGGCCTCTGTGAGTAAACGTGAGATGAGCCCCAGGCCAGCTGCTGCTGAACTGTTCCCACCCTTCCCAGGTGAAACACCTGAATATGTACAAGGGCTTGAAAGCCTAGAGGAAGGGCCGTGGAGCCACACCAGCGACAGCACGCAGGCCAACTTGGTGCCTGCAGGTCAGCCAGGATGGTCCTGGCCACGGGCGCTCTTCTGGAAGCTTTCCATTGCCCTGCCTGAGATACCCCTCCTGTCCCGGCCCCCACTCCTTTTTTTCCTTACTCACCTCAGCCCGGAGAGATATTCCAGTGGAAGTTATGGGTGACACATCCTCTTCTTTACAGGTGGCAGCCTGGCAACTCCTTCAGAAAGTCCAGCAGAGCCCCACTCACACCGGGCCGCCCACAAAGCCGTGGACCCTCACACCCTCCCACCAGCACAGCCCCGAGACTGCTTACGGGGCAGAGAATATGGAGTCACGCACAGCTGCAGGGGCTACTGCTGCCTGGAGTGCTGTTTATATTGACCTCAACCCAGGCACACCTGGGGAGGGCTTGCCGGCAGGGTCAGGCTTCCCAGGTCAGCTAATCCTCAGCCCTCAGGGAATCACATTGCAGAAAATGGACCTCGCTAAGACAGAATATTCGCCAAGGAAAAAAAGGACACAATGCCATTTGCAGCACCGTAGATGAGTCTAGAGGTAATCACGTGACTTGGAGTAAGTCAGAAAGTGAAAGACACATATCATATCATATCACTTATAGGTGTTACCTATAAATTGATACCAGGGCAGATATTTCCACGGAGAAGGGCAATCACAGATTCATTAAACAAACTTATGGTTCACCAAAGGAAAGGTGTGAGGATTGAATTCATTACGATATTGGGGTTAACAGACATATACAAACACAGTAGACGTATATAATCACCAAAGACCTACGGAGTACCAAGAGAAGACTACTCAACATTCTGTCATAACGTACATGGGAAAAGGATCCCAGGAAGAACAGACATATGTATATGTGTAAAAGAACCACCTCTTGCACACCTACAACAAGCTAAACGTTGTACTCAAACTTGCTGTAATAAAAAATAAAAAATTAAATTAAAAACACGAACAAGAAGAAGTGAGACAAACTTGAGGGGCTTTCTCCTGGCACATTCCGTTCTACATTCCAATCTAGAACGCGACTTCCATTGAGGCTCTGCTGCCCTAGTAACCAGATTTGGTAAGGGAGAACTGCTGCCACCTTGTGGCCGTTTCACACAACAGCAGCTTTAATCCCAGCGCTAATGGTCAGTGGATATTCCAAATCATTACAGGCCTGTAAATGACACCTGCCCTGAAAACAAATCCTGGGGTCAGATATCGACCAAAAAATTCAAAAGACGTCCATATTTCAAAACGACAGTTTCAAGAGGCATATTTCACGCACATTAGTGTTCTGCTTCTTTTGCTTTCTTTCTTTCTTTGTTAAAAAAACGGGAATGGAAAAAGGCAACCCTCAGAATGGGCGAAAAGGTTCACAAACCAATCAATGGACAAAGGTGTAATCTCCAATATATATAAACAGCTCATGCAGGTTAATATTAATAAAACAAACAACCCAATACAAAAATGGGCAGAAGATCTAAATAGACGTTTCTTCAAAGAAGACACAGAGATGGCCAAGACGCACATGAAAAGCTGCTCAACATCACTAATTATTAGAGAAATGCAAATCAAAACTACAATGAGGTAAGACCTCACACCTGTTAGAATCGGCATCATCAGATAATCTACAAACAACAAATTCTGGGGAGGGTGTGGACAAAAGGAACCCTCTTCCGCTATTGGTGGGAATGTAAATTGATACAGTCACTATGGAGAACAGTATGGAGGTTCCTTTAAAAAACTAAAAAGAGACTTACCTTAGGATCCAGCAATCCCACTTCTGGGCATTTACCCAGAGAAAACCATAAATCACAGAGACACATTCACCAAAATGTTCATTGCAGCACTATTTACAATAGCCAGGTAATGGAAGCAACCTAAATGCCCACAGACAGACGAATGGATAAAGATGTGGTACATATATAAAATGGAATATTACTCAGCCATAAAAAGGAATGAAACTGGGTCATTTGTAGAGAAGTTGACGGATCTAGAGACTGTCATACAGAGTGAAGTAAGTCAGAAAGAGAAAAACAAATATGGTATGTTAATGCCTATATGTGGAACCTAGAAAAATGGTACAGATGAACTGGTTTGCAGGGCAGAAATAGAGACACAGAGGTAGAGAACAAACGTATGGACACAAAGTGGGGGAAGCCATGGGGTGGTGGTGGTGGGATGAGTTGGGAGATTGGGATTGACCTGTATACATTTCTATGCATAAAATAGATAACTAATAATAACCTACTGTATAAAAAAATAAATAAAATTAAATTTCAAAATGTTTAAAAATAAAATGCAAAAATAAAACAGAAAAAAAGTTCTTCCATTCACACTGATGTATTTATAAGAATGAATTATATCCATGCTTATATCCATAAATACATAAAAGAGGAATAAAATCTCACTTGAACCAAAAAAGAAAAAAAAAAGCTGACCCTAAGAGTTATACAGAGGGAAACACAACCAAGGCACTTGCTCCAGTGGTAAACAATTCTGAAATTGGTCAGAGGTGGGGAATCATCCCCCATACAGCCAGCAGCCCCGCCCGCCCACGCAAGCAGCGTCCTTATTGCAAAGCTGGGGGACCGTGCCGAGGCCTCTGTGAGTAAACGTGAGATGAGCCCCAGGCCAGCTGCTGCTGAACTGTTCCCACCCTTCCCAGGTGAAACACCTGAATATGTACAAGGGCTTGAAAGCCTAGAGGAAGGGCCGTGGAGCCACACCAGCGACAGCACGCAGGCCAACTTGGTGCCTGCAGGTCAGCCAGGATGGTCCTGGCCACGGGCGCTCTTCTGGAAGCTTTCCATTGCCCTGCCTGAGATACCCCTCCTGTCCCGGCCCCCACTCCTTTTTTTCCTTACTCACCTCAGCCCGGAGAGATATTCCAGTGGAAGTTATGGGTGACACATCCTCTTCTTTACAGGTGGCAGCCTGGCAACTCCTGCAGAAAGTCCAGCAGAGCCCCACTCACACCGGGCCGCCCACAAAGCCGTGGACCCTCACACCCTCCCACCAGCACAGCCCCGAGACTGCTTACGGGGCAGAGAATATGGAGTCACGCACAGCTGCAGGGGCTACTGCTGCCTGGAGTGCTGTTTATATTGACCTCAACCCAGGCACACCTGGGGAGGGCTTGCCGGCAGGGTCAGGCTTCCCAGGTCAGCTAATCCTCAGCCCTCAGGGAATCACATTGCAGAAAATGGACCTCGCTAAGACAGAATATTCGCCAAGGAAAAAAAGGACACAATGCCATTTGCAGCACCGTAGATGAGTCTAGAGGTAATCACGTGACTTGGAGTAAGTCAGAAAGTGAAAGACACATATCATATCATATCACTTATAGGTGTTACCTATAAATTGATACCAGGGCAGATATTTCCACGGAGAAGGGCAATCACAGATTCATTAAACAAACTTATGGTTCACCAAAGGAAAGGTGTGAGGATTGAATTCATTACGATATTGGGGTTAACAGACATATACAAACACAGTAGACGTATATAATCACCAAAGACCTACGGAGTACCAAGAGAAGACTACTCAACATTCTGTCATAACGTACATGGGAAAAGGATCCCAGGAAGAACAGACATATGTATATGTGTAAAAGAACCACCTCTTGCACACCTACAACAAGCTAAACGTTGTACTCAAACTTGCTGTAATAAAAAATAAAAAAATTAAATTAAAAACACGAACAAGAAGAAGTGAGACAAACTTGAGGGGCTTTCTCCTGGCACATTCCGTTCTACATTCCAATCTAGAACGCGACTTCCATTGAGGCTCTGCTGCCCTAGTAACCAGATTTGGTAAGGGAGAACTGCTGCCACCTTGTGGCCGTTTCACACAACAGCAGCTTTAATCCCAGCGCTAATGGTCAGTGGATATTCCAAATCATTACAGGCCTGTTAATGACACCTGCCCTGAAAACAAATCCTGGGGTCATATATCGACCAAAAAATTCAAAAGACGTCCATATTTCAAAACGACAGTTTCAAGAGGCATATTTCACGGACATTAGTGTTCTGCTTCTTTTGCTTTCTTTCTTTCTTTGTTAAAAAAACGGGAATGGAAAAAGGCAACTCTCAGAATGGGCGAAAAGGTTCACAAACGAATCAATGGACAAAGGTTTAATCTCCAATATATATAAACAGCCCATGCAGCTTAATATTAATAAAACAAACAACCCAATACAAAAATGGGCAGAAGATCTAAATAGACGTTTCTTCAAAGAAGACACAGAGATGGCCAAGACGCACATGAAAAGCTGCTCAACATCACTAATTATTAGAGAAATGCAAATCAAAACTACAATGAGGTAAGACCTCACACCTGTTAGAATCGGCATCATCAGATAATCTACAAACAACAAATTCTGGGGAGGGTGTGGACAAAAGGAACCCTCTTCCGCTATTGGTGGGAATGTAAATTGATACAGTCACTATGGAGAACAGTATGGAGGTTCCTTTAAAAAACTAAAAAGAGACTTACCTTAGGATCCAGCAATCCCACTTCTGGGCATTTACCCAGAGAAAACCATAAATCACAGAGACACATTCACCACAATGTTCATTGCAGCACTATTTACAATAGCCAGGTAATGGAAGCAACCTAAATGCCCACAGACAGACGAATGGAGAAAGATGTGGTACATATATAAAATGGAATATTACTCAGCCATAAAAAGGAATGAAACTGGGTCATTTGTAGAGAAGTTGACGGATCTAGAGACTGTCATACAGAGTGAAGTAAGTCAGAAAGAGAAAAACAAATATGGTATGTTAATGCCTATATGTGGAACCTAGAAAAATGGTACAGATGAACTGGTTTGCAGGGCAGAAATAGAGACACAGAGGTAGAGAACAAACGTATGGACACAAAGTGGGGGAAGCCATGGGGTGGTGGTGGTGGGATGAGTTGGGAGATTGGGATTGACCTGTATACATTTCTATGCATAAAATAGATAACTAATAATAACCTACTGTATAAAAAAATAAATAAAATTAAATTTCAAAATGTTTAAAAATAAAATGCAAAAATAAAACAGAAAAAAAGTTCTTCCATTCACACTGATGTATTTATAAGAATGAATTATATCCATGCTTATATCCATAAATACATAAAAGAGGAATAAAATCTCACTTGAACCAAAAAAGAAAAAAAAAAGCTGACCCTAAGAGTTATACAGAGGGAAACACAACCAAGGCACTTGCTCCAGTGGTAAACAATTCTGAAATTGGTCAGAGGTGGGGAATCATCCCCCATACAGCCAGCAGCCCCGCCCGCCCACGCAAGCAGCGTCCTTATTGCAAAGCTGGGGGACCGTGCCGAGGCCTCTGTGAGTAAACGTGAGATGAGCCCCAGGCCAGCTGCTGCTGAACTGTTCCCACCCTTCCCAGGTGAAACACCTGAATATGTACAAGGGCTTGAAAGCCTAGAGGAAGGGCCGTGGAGCCACACCAGCGACAGCACGCAGGCCAACTTGGTGCCTGCAGGTCAGCCAGGATGGTCCTGGCCACGGGCGCTCTTCTGGAAGCTTTCCATTGCCCTGCCTGAGATACCCCTCCTGTCCCGGCCCCCACTCCTTTTTTTCCTTCCTCACCTCAGCCCGGAGAGATATTCCAGTGGAAGTTATGGGTGACACATCCTCTTCTTTACAGGTGGCAGCCTGGCAACTCCTGCAGAAAGTCCAGCAGAGCCCCACTCACACCGGGCCGCCCACAAAGCCGTGGACCCTCACACCCTCCCACCAGCACAGCCCCGAGACTGCTTACGGGGCAGAGAATATGGAGTCACGCACAGCTGCAGGGGCTACTGCTGCCTGGAGTGCTGTTTATATTGACCTCAACCCAGGCACACCTGGGGAGGGCTTGCCGGCAGGGTCAGGCTTCCCAGGTCAGCTAATCCTCAGCCCTCAGGGAATCACATTGCAGAAAATGGACCTCGCTAAGACAGAATATTCGCCAAGGAAAAAAAGGACACAATGCCATTTGCAGCACCGTAGATGAGTCTAGAGGTAATCACGTGACTTGGAGTAAGTCAGAAAGTGAAAGACACATATCATATCATATCACTTATAGGTGTTACCTATAAATTGATACCAGGGCAGATATTTCCACGGAGAAGGGCAATCACAGATTCATTAAACAAACTTATGGTTCACCAAAGGAAAGGTGTGAGGATTGAATTCATTACGATATTGGGGTTAACAGACATATACAAACACAGTAGACGTATATAATCACCAAAGACCTACGGAGTACCAAGAGAAGACTACTCAACATTCTGTCATAACGTACATGGGAAAAGGATCCCAGGAAGAACAGACATATGTATATGTGTAAAAGAACCACCTCTTGCACACCTACAACAAGCTAAACGTTGTACTCAAACTTGCTGTAATAAAAAATAAAAAATTAAATTAAAAACACGAACAAGAAGAAGTGAGACAAACTTGAGGGGCTTTCTCCTGGCACATTCCGTTCTACATTCCAATCTAGAACGCGACTTCCATTGAGGCTCTGCTGCCCTAGTAACCAGATTTGGTAAGGGAGAACTGCTGCCACCTTGTGGCCGTTTCACACAACAGCAGCTTTAATCCCAGCGCTAATGGTCAGTGGATATTCCAAATCATTACAGGCCTGTAAATGACACCTGCCCTGAAAACAAATCCTGGGGTCAGATATCGACCAAAAAATTCAAAAGACGTCCATATTTCAAAACGACAGTTTCAAGAGGCATATTTCACGCACATTAGTGTTCTGCTTCTTTTGCTTTCTTTCTTTCTTTGTTAAAAAAACGGGAATGGAAAAAGGCAACCCTCAGAATGGGCGAAAAGGTTCACAAACGAATCAATGGACAAAGGTGTAATCTCCAATATATATAAAGAGCTCATGCAGGTTAATATTAATAAAACAAACAACCGAATACAAAAATGGGCAGAAGATCTAAATAGACGTTTCTTCAAAGAAGACACAGAGATGGCCAAGACGCACATGAAAAGCTGCTCAACATCACTAATTATTAGAGAAATGCAAATCAAAACTACAATGAGGTAAGACCTCACACCTGTTAGAATCGGCATCATCAGATAATCTACAAACAACAAATTCTGGGGAGGGTGTGGACAAAAGGAACCCTCTTCCGCTATTGGTGGGAATGTAAATTGATACAGTCACTATGGAGAACAGTATGGAGGTTCCTTTAAAAAACTAAAAAGAGACTTACCTTAGGATCCAGCAATCCCACTTCTGGGCATTTACCCAGAGAAAACCATAAATCACAGAGACACATTCACCACAATGTTCATTGCAGCACTATTTACAATAGCCAGGTAATGGAAGCAACCTAAATGCCCACAGACAGACGAATGGATAAAGATGTGGTACATATATAAAATGGAATATTACTCAGCCATAAAAAGGAATGAAACTGGGTCATTTGTAGAGAAGTTGACGGATCTAGAGACTGTCATACAGAGTGAAGTAAGTCAGAAAGAGAAAAACAAATATGGTATGTTAATGCCTATATGTGGAACCTAGAAAAATGGTACAGATGAACTGGTTTGCAGGGCAGAAATAGAGACACAGAGGTAGAGAACAAACGTATGGACACAAAGTGGGGGAAGCCATGGGGTGGTGGTGGTGGGATGAGTTGGGAGATTGGGATTGACCTGTATACATTTCTATGCATAAAATAGATAACTAATAATAACCTACTGTATAAAAAAATAAATAAAATTAAATTTCAAAATGTTTAAAAATAAAATGCAAAAATAAAACAGAAAAAAAGTTCTTCCATTCACACTGATGTATTTATAAGAATGAATTATATCCATGCTTATATCCATAAATACATAAAAGAGGAATAAAATCTCACTTGAACCAAAAAAGAAAAAAAAAAGCTGACCCTAAGAGTTATACAGAGGGAAACACAACCAAGGCACTTGCTCCAGTGGTAAACAATTCTGAAATTGGTCAGAGGTGGGGAATCATCCCCCATACAGCCAGCAGCCCCGCCCGCCCACGCAAGCAGCGTCCTTATTGCAAAGCTGGGGGACCGTGCCGAGGCCTCTGTGAGTAAACGTGAGATGAGCCCCAGGCCAGCTGCTGCTGAACTGTTCCCACCCTTCCCAGGTGAAACACCTGAATATGTACAAGGGCTTGAAAGCCTAGAGGAAGGGCCGTGGAGCCACACCAGAGACAGCACGCAGGCCAACTTGGTGCCTGCAGGTCAGCCTGGATGGTCCTGGCCACGGGCGCTCTTCTGGAAGCTTTCCATTGCCCTGCCTGAGATACCCCTCCTGTCCCGGCCCCCACTCCTTTTTTTCCTTACTCACCTCAGCCCGGAGAGATATTCCAGTGGAAGTTATGGGTGACACATCCTCTTCTTTACAGGTGGCAGCCTGGCAACTCCTGCAGAAAGTCCAGCAGAGCCCCACTCACACCGGGCCGCCCACAAAGCCGTGGACCCTCACACCCTCCCACCAGCACAGCCCCGAGACTGCTTACGGGGCAGAGAATATGGAGTCACGCACAGCTGCAGGGGCTACTGCTGCCTGGAGTGCTGTTTATATTGACCTCAACCCAGGCACACCTGGGGAGGGCTTGCCGGCAGGGTCAGGCTTCCCAGGTCAGCTAATCCTCAGCCCTCAGGGAATCACATTGCAGAAAATGGACCTCGCTAAGACAGAATATTCGCCAAGGAAAAAAAGGACACAATGCCATTTGCAGCACCGTAGATGAGTCTAGAGGTAATCACGTGACTTGGAGTAAGTCAGAAAGTGAAAGACACATATCATATCATATCACTTATAGGTGTTACCTATAAATTGATACCAGGGCAGATATTTCCACGGAGAAGGGCAATCACAGATTCATTAAACAAACTTATGGTTCACCAAAGGAAAGGTGTGAGGATTGAATTCATTACGATATTGGGGTTAACAGACATATACAAACACAGTAGACGTATATAATCACCAAAGACCTACGGAGTACCAAGAGAAGACTACTCAACATTCTGTCATAACGTACATGGGAAAAGGATCCGAGGAAGAACAGACATATGTATATGTGTAAAAGAACCACCTCTTGCACACCTACAACAAGCTAAACGTTGTACTCAAACTTGCTGTAATAAAAAATAAAAAATTAAATTAAAAACACGAACAAGAAGAAGTGAGACAAACTTGAGGGGCTTTCTCCTGGCACATTCCGTTCTACATTCCAATCTAGAACGCGACTTCCATTGAGGCTCTGCTGCCCTAGTAACCAGATTTGGTAAGGGAGAACTGCTGCCACCTTGTGGCCGTTTCACACAACAGCAGCTTTAATCCCAGCGCTAATGGTCAGTGGATATTCCAAATCATTACAGGCCTGTTAATGACACCTGCCCTGAAAACAAATCCTGGGGTCATATATTGACCCAAAAATTCAAAAGACGTCCATATTTCAAAACGACAGTTTCAAGAGGCATATTTCACGGACATTAGTGTTCTGCTTCTTTTGCTTTCTTTCTTTCTTTGTTAAAAAAACGGGAATGGAAAAAGGCAACCCTCAGAATGGGCGAAAAGGTTCACAAACGAATCAATGGACAAAGGTTTAATCTCCAATATATGTAAACAGCCCATGCAGCTTAATATTAATAAAACAAACAACCCAATACAAAAATGGGCAGAAGATCTAAATAGACGTTTCTTCAAAGAAGACACAGAGATGGCCAAGACGCACATGAAAAGCTGCTCAACATCACTAATTATTAGAGAAATGCAAATCAAAACTACAATGAGGTAAGACCTCACACCTGTTAGAATCGGCATCATCAGATAATCTACAAACAACAAATTCTGGGGAGGGTGTGGACAAAAGGAACCCTCTTCCGCTATTGGTGGGAATGTAAATTGATACAGTCACTATGGAGAACAGTATGGAGGTTCCTTTAAAAAACTAAAAAGAGACTTACCTTAGGATCCAGCAATCCCACTTCTGGGCAATTACCCAGAGAAAACCATAAATCACAGAGACACATTCACCACAATGTTCATTGCAGCACTATTTACAATAGCCAGGTAATGGAAGCAACCTAAATGCCCACAGACAGACGAATGGAGAAAGATGTGGTACATATATAAAATGGAATATTACTCAGCCATAAAAAGGAATGAAACTGGGTCATTTGTAGAGAAGTTGACGGATCTAGAGACTGTCATACAGAGTGAAGTAAGTCAGAAAGAGAAAAACAAATATGGTATGTTAATGCCTATATGTGGAACCTAGAAAAATGGTACAGATGAACTGGTTTGCAGGGCAGAAATAGAGACACAGAGGTAGAGAACAAACGTATGGACACAAAGTGGGGGAAGCCATGGGGTGGTGGTGGTGGGATGAGTTGGGAGATTGGGATTGACCTGTATACATTTCTATGCATAAAATAGATAACTAATAATAACCTACTGTATAAAAAAATAAATAAAATTAAATTTCAAAATGTTTAAAAATAAAATGCAAAAATAAAACAGAAAAAAAGTTCTTCCATTCACACTGATGTATTTATAAGAATGAATTATATCCATGCTTATATCCATAAATACATAAAAGAGGAATAAAATCTCACTTGAACCAAAAAAGAAAAAAAAAAGCTGACCCTAAGAGTTATACAGAGGGAAACACAACCAAGGCACTTGCTCCAGTGGTAAACAATTCTGAAATTGGTCAGAGGTGGGGAATCATCCCCCATACAGCCAGCAGCCCCGCCCGCCCACGCAAGCAGCGTCCTTATTGCAAAGCTGGGGGACCGTGCCGAGGCCTCTGTGAGTAAACGTGAGATGAGCCCCAGGCCAGCTGCTGCTGAACTGTTCCCACCCTTCCCACGTGAAACACCTGAATATGTACAAGGGCTTGAAAGCCTAGAGGAAGGGCCGTGGAGCCACACCAGCGACAGCACGCAGGCCAACTTGGTGCCTGCAGGTCAGCCAGGATGGTCCTGGCCACGGGCGCTCTTCTGGAAGCTTTCCATTGCCCTGCCTGAGATACCCCTCCTGTCCCGGCCCCCACTCCTTTTTTTCCTTCCTCACCTCAGCCCGGAGAGATATTCCAGTGGAAGTTATGGGTGACACATCCTCTTCTTTACAGGTGGCAGCCTGGCAACTCCTGCAGAAAGTCCAGCAGAGCCCCACTCACACCGGGCCGCCCACAAAGCCGTGGACCCTCACACCCTCCCACCAGCACAGCCCCGAGACTGCTTACGGGGCAGAGAATATGGAGTCACGCACAGCTGCAGGGGCTACTGCTGCCTGGAGTGCTGTTTATATTGACCTCAACCCAGGCACACCTGGGGAGGGCTTGCCGGCAGGGTCAGGCTTCCCAGGTCAGCTAATCCTCAGCCCTCAGGGAATCACATTGCAGAAAATGGACCTCGCTAAGACAGAATATTCGCCAAGGAAAAAAAGGACACAATGCCATTTGCAGCACCGTAGATGAGTCTAGAGGTAATCACGTGACTTGGAGTAAGTCAGAAAGTGAAAGACACATATCATATCATATCACTTATAGGTGTTACCTATAAATTGATACCAGGGCAGATATTTCCACGGAGAAGGGCAATCACAGATTCATTAAACAAACTTATGGTTCACCAAAGGAAAGGTGTGAGGATTGAATTCATTACGATATTGGGGTTAACAGACATATACAAACACAGTAGACGTATATAATCACCAAAGACCTACGGAGTACCAAGAGAAGACTACTCAACATTCTGTCATAACGTACATGGGAAAAGGATCCCAGGAAGAACAGACATATGTATATGTGTAAAAGAACCACCTCTTGCACACCTACAACAAGCTAAACGTTGTACTCAAACTTGCTGTAATAAAAAATAAAAAATTAAATTAAAAACACGAACAAGAAGAAGTGAGACAAACTTGAGGGGCTTTCTCCTGGCACATTCCGTTCTACATTCCAATCTAGAACGCGACTTCCATTGAGGCTCTGCTGCCCTAGTAACCAGATTTGGTAAGGGAGAACTGCTGCCACCTTGTGGCCGTTTCACACAACAGCAGCTTTAATCCCAGCGCTAATGGTCAGTGGATATTCCAAATCATTACAGGCCTGTAAATGACACCTGCCCTGAAAACAAATCCTGGGGTCAGATATCGACCAAAAAATTCAAAAGACGTCCATATTTCAAAACGACAGTTTCAAGAGGCATATTTCACGCACATTAGTGTTCTGCTTCTTTTGCTTTCTTTCTTTCTTTGTTAAAAAAACGGGAATGGAAAAAGGCAACCCTCAGAATGGGCGAAAAGGTTCACAAACGAATCAATGGACAAAGGTGTAATCTCCAATATATATAAAGAGCTCATGCAGGTTAATATTAATAAAACAAACAACCGAATACAAAAATGGGCAGAAGATCTAAATAGACGTTTCTTCAAAGAAGACACAGAGATGGCCAAGACGCACATGAAAAGCTGCTCAACATCACTAATTATTAGAGAAATGCAAATCAAAACTACAATGAGGTAAGACCTCACACCTGTTAGAATCGGCATCATCAGATAATCTACAAACAACAAATTCTGGGGAGGGTGTGGACAAAAGGAACCCTCTTCCGCTATTGGTGGGAATGTAAATTGATACAGTCACTATGGAGAACAGTATGGAGGTTCCTTTAAAAAACTAAAAAGAGACTTACCTTAGGATCCAGCAATCCCACTTCTGGGCATTTACCCAGAGAAAACCATAAATCACAGAGACACATTCACCACAATGTTCATTGCAGCACTATTTACAATAGCCAGGTAATGGAAGCAACCTAAATGCCCACAGACAGACGAATGGATAAAGATGTGGTACATATATAAAATGGAATATTACTCAGCCATAAAAAGGAATGAAACTGGGTCATTTGTAGAGAAGTTGACGGATCTAGAGACTGTCATACAGAGTGAAGTAAGTCAGAAAGAGAAAAACAAATATGGTATGTTAATGCCTATATGTGGAACCTAGAAAAATGGTACAGATGAACTGGTTTGCAGGGCAGAAATAGAGACACAGAGGTAGAGAACAAACGTATGGACACAAAGTGGGGGAAGCCATGGGGTGGTGGTGGTGGGATGAGTTGGGAGATTGGGATTGACCTGTATACATTTCTATGCATAAAATAGATAACTAATAATAACCTACTGTATAAAAAAATAAATAAAATTAAATTTCAAAATGTTTAAAAATAAAATGCAAAAATAAAACAGAAAAAAAGTTCTTCCATTCACACTGATGTATTTATAAGAATGAATTATATCCATGCTTATATCCATAAATACATAAAAGAGGAATAAAATCTCACTTGAACCAAAAAAGAAAAAAAAAAGCTGACCCTAAGAGTTATACAGAGGGAAACACAACCAAGGCACTTGCTCCAGTGGTAAACAATTCTGAAATTGGTCAGAGGTGGGGAATCATCCCCCATACAGCCAGCAGCCCCGCCCGCCCACGCAAGCAGCGTCCTTATTGCAAAGCTGGGGGACCGTGCCGAGGCCTCTGTGAGTAAACGTGAGATGAGCCCCAGGCCAGCTGCTGCTGAACTGTTCCCACCCTTCCCAGGTGAAACACCTGAATATGTACAAGGGCTTGAAAGCCTAGAGGAAGGGCCGTGGAGCCACACCAGCGACAGCACGCAGGCCAACTTGGTGCCTGCAGGTCAGCCAGGATGGTCCTGGCCACGGGCGCTCTTCTGGAAGCTTTCCATTGCCCTGCCTGAGATACCCCTCCTGTCCCGGCCCCCACTCCTTTTTTTCCTTACTCACCTCAGCCCGGAGAGATATTCCAGTGGAAGTTATGGGTGACACATCCTCTTCTTTACAGGTGGCAGCCTGGCAACTCCTGCAGAAAGTCCAGCAGAGCCCCACTCACACCGGGCCGCCCACAAAGCCGTGGACCCTCACACCCTCCCACCAGCACAGCCCCGAGACTGCTTACGGGGCAGAGAATATGGAGTCACGCACAGCTGCAGGGGCTACTGCTGCCTGGAGTGCTGTTTATATTGACCTCAACCCAGGCACACCTGGGGAGGGCTTGCCGGCAGGGTCAGGCTTCCCAGGTCAGCTAATCCTCAGCCCTCAGGGAATCACATTGCAGAAAATGGACCTCGCTAAGACAGAATATTCGCCAAGGAAAAAAAGGACACAATGCCATTTGCAGCACCGTAGATGAGTCTAGAGGTAATCACGTGACTTGGAGTAAGTCAGAAAGTGAAAGACACATATCATATCATATCACTTATAGGTGTTACCTATAAATTGATACCAGGGCAGATATTTCCACGGAGAAGGGCAATCACAGATTCATTAAACAAACTTATGGTTCACCAAAGGAAAGGTGTGAGGATTGAATTCATTACGATATTGGGGTTAACAGACATATACAAACACAGTAGACGTATATAATCACCAAAGACCTACGGAGTACCAAGAGAAGACTACTCAACATTCTGTCATAACGTACATGGGAAAAGGATCCGAGGAAGAACAGACATATGTATATGTGTAAAAGAACCACCTCTTGCACACCTACAACAAGCTAAACGTTGTACTCAAACTTGCTGTAATAAAAAATAAAAAATTAAATTAAAAACACGAACAAGAAGAAGTGAGACAAACTTGAGGGGCTTTCTCCTGGCACATTCCGTTCTACATTCCAATCTAGAACGCGACTTCCATTGAGGCTCTGCTGCCCTAGTAACCAGATTTGGTAAGGGAGAACTGCTGCCACCTTGTGGCCGTTTCACACAACAGCAGCTTTAATCCCAGCGCTAATGGTCAGTGGATATTCCAAATCATTACAGGCCTGTTAATGACACCTGCCCTGAAAACAAATCCTGGGGTCATATATCGACCAAAAAATTCAAAAGACGTCCATATTTCAAAAAGACAGTTTCAAGAGGCATATTTCACGGACATTAGTGTTCTGCTTCTTTTGCTTTCTTTCTTTCTTTGTTAAAAAAACGGGAATGGAAAAAGGCAACCCTCAGAATGGGCGAAAAGGTTCACAAACGAATCAATGGACAAAGGTTTAATCTCCAATATATGTAAACAGCCCATGCAGCTTAATATTAATAAAACAAACAACCCAATACAAAAATGGGCAGAAGATCTAAATAGACGTTTCTTCAAAGAAGACACAGAGATGGCCAAGACGCACATGAAAAGCTGCTCAACATCACTAATTATTAGAGAAATGCAAATCAAAACTACAATGAGGTAAGACCTCACACCTGTTAGAATCGGCATCATCAGATAATCTACAAACAACAAATTCTGGGGAGGGTGTGGACAAAAGGAACCCTCTTCCGCTATTGGTGGGAATGTAAATTGATACAGTCACTATGGAGAACAGTATGGAGGTTCCTTTAAAAAACTAAAAAGAGACTTACCTTAGGATCCAGCAATCCCACTTCTGGGCAATTACCCAGAGAAAACCATAAATCACAGAGACACATTCACCACAATGTTCATTGCAGCACTATTTACAATAGCCAGGTAATGGAAGCAACCTAAATGCCCACAGACAGACGAATGGAGAAAGATGTGGTACATATATAAAATGGAATATTACTCAGCCATAAAAAGGAATGAAACTGGGTCATTTGTAGAGAAGTTGACGGATCTAGAGACTGTCATACAGAGTGAAGTAAGTCAGAAAGAGAAAAACAAATATGGTATGTTAATGCCTATATGTGGAACCTAGAAAAATGGTACAGATGAACTGGTTTGCAGGGCAGAAATAGAGACACAGAGGTAGAGAACAAACGTATGGACACAAAGTGGGGGAAGCCATGGGGTGGTGGTGGTGGGATGAGTTGGGAGATTGGGATTGACCTGTATACATTTCTATGCATAAAATAGATAACTAATAATAACCTACTGTATAAAAAAATAAATAAAATTAAATTTCAAAATGTTTAAAAATAAAATGCAAAAATAAAACAGAAAAAAAGTTCTTCCATTCACACTGATGTATTTATAAGAATGAATTATATCCATGCTTATATCCATAAATACATAAAAGAGGAATAAAATCTCACTTGAACCAAAAAAGAAAAAAAAAAGCTGACCCTAAGAGTTATACAGAGGGAAACACAACCAAGGCACTTGCTCCAGTGGTAAACAATTCTGAAATTGGTCAGAGGTGGGGAATCATCCCCCATACAGCCAGCAGCCCCGCCCGCCCACGCAAGCAGCGTCCTTATTGCAAAGCTGGGGGACCGTGCCGAGGCCTCTGTGAGTAAACGTGAGATGAGCCCCAGGCCAGCTGCTGCTGAACTGTTCCCACCCTTCCCAGGTGAAACACCTGAATATGTACAAGGGCTTGAAAGCCTAGAGGAAGGGCCGTGGAGCCACACCAGCGACAGCACGCAGGCCAACTTGGTGCCTGCAGGTCAGCCAGGATGGTCCTGGCCACGGGCGCTCTTCTGGAAGCTTTCCATTGCCCTGCCTGAGATACCCCTCCTGTCCCGGCCCCCACTCCTTTTTTTCCTTACTCACCTCAGCCCGGAGAGATATTCCAGTGGAAGTTATGGGTGACACATCCTCTTCTTTACAGGTGGCAGCCTGGCAACTCCTGCAGAAAGTCCAGCAGAGCCCCACTCACACCGGGCCGCCCACAAAGCCGTGGACCCTCACACCCTCCCACCAGCACAGCCCCGAGACTGCTTACGGGGCAGAGAATATGGAGTCACGCACAGCTGCAGGGGCTACTGCTGCCTGGAGTGCTGTTTATATTGACCTCAACCCAGGCACACCTGGGGAGGGCTTGCCGGCAGGGTCAGGCTTCCCAGGTCAGCTAATCCTCAGCCCTCAGGGAATCACATTGCAGAAAATGGACCTCGCTAAGACAGAATATTCGCCAAGGAAAAAAAGGACACAATGCCATTTGCAGCACCGTAGATGAGTCTAGAGGTAATCACGTGACTTGGAGTAAGTCAGAAAGTGAAAGACACATATCATATCATATCACTTATAGGTGTTACCTATAAATTGATACCAGGGCAGATATTTCCACGGAGAAGGGCAATCACAGATTCATTAAACAAACTTATGGTTCACCAAAGGAAAGGTGTGAGGATTGAATTCATTACGATATTGGGGTTAACAGACATATACAAACACAGTAGACGTATATAATCACCAAAGACCTACGGAGTACCAAGAGAAGACTACTCAACATTCTGTCATAACGTACATGGGAAAAGGATCCCAGGAAGAACAGACATATGTATATGTGTAAAAGAACAACCTCTTGCACACCTACAACAAGCTAAACGTTGTACTCAAACTTGCTGTAATAAAAAATAAAAAATTAAATTAAAAACACGAACAAGAAGAAGTGAGACAAACTTGAGGGGCTTTCTCCTGGCACATTCCGTTCTACATTCCAATCTAGAACGCGACTTCCATTGAGGCTCTGCTGCCCTAGTAACCAGATTTGGTAAGGGAGAACTGCTGCCACCTTGTGGCCGTTTCACACAACAGCAGCTTTAATCCCAGCGCTAATGGTCAGTGGATATTCCAAATCATTACAGGCCTGTAAATGACACCTGCCCTGAAAACAAATCCTGGGGTCAGATATCGACCAAAAAATTCAAAAGACGTCCATATTTCAAAACGACAGTTTCAAGAGGCATATTTCACGCACATTAGTGTTCTGCTTCTTTTGCTTTCTTTCTTTCTTTGTTAAAAAAACGGGAATGGAAAAAGGCAACCCTCAGAATGGGCGAAAAGGTTCACAAACGAATCAATGGACAAAGGTGTAATCTCCAATATATATAAACAGCTCATGCAGGTTAATATTAATAAAACAAACAACCCAATACAAAAATGGGCAGAAGATCTAAATAGACGTTTCTTCAAAGAAGACACAGAGATGGCCAAGACGCACATGAAAAGCTGCTCAACATCACTAATTATTAGAGAAATGCAAATCAAAACTACAATGAGGTAAGACCTCACACCTGTTAGAATCGGCATCATCAGATAATTTACAAACAACAAATTCTGGGGAGGGTGTGGACAAAAGGAACCCTCTTCCGCTATTGGTGGGAATGTAAATTGATACAGTCACTATGGAGAACAGTATGGAGGTTCCTTTAAAAAACTAAAAAGAGAATTACCATAGGATCCAGCAATCCCACTTCTGGGCATTTACCCAGAGAAAACCATAAATCACAGAGACACATTCACCACAATGTTCATTGCAGCACTATTTAGAATAGCCAGGTAATGGAAGCAACCTAAATGCCCACAGACAGACGAATGGATAAAGATGTGGTACATATATAAACTGGAATATTACTCAGCCATAAAAAGGAATGAAACTGGGTCATTTGTAGAGAAGTTGACGGATCTAGAGACTGTCATACAGAGTGAAGTAAGTCAGAAAGAGAAAAACAAATATTGTATATTAATGCCTATATGTGGAACCTAGAAAAATGGTACAGATGAACTGGTTTGCAGGGCAGAAATAGAGACACAGAGGTAGAGAACAAACGTATGGACACAAAGTGGGGGAAGCCATGGGGTGTTGTTGGTGGGATGAGTTGGGAGATTGGGATTGACCTGTATACATTTATATGCATAAAATAGATAACTAATAATAACCTACTGTATAAAAAATATAAATAAAATTAAATTTCAAAATGTTTAAATATAAAATGTAAAAATAAAACAGAAAAAAAGTTCTTCCATTCACACTGATGTATTTATAAGAATGAATTATTTCCATGCTTATATCCATAAATACATAAAAGAGGAATAAAATCTCACTTGAACCAAAAAAGAAAAAAAAAAGCTGAACCTAACAGTTATACAGAGGGAAACACAACCAAGGCACTTGCTCCAGTGGTAAACAATTCTGAAATTGGTCAGAGGTGTGGAATCATCCCCCATACAGCCAGCAGCCCCACCCGCCCACGCAATCAGCGTCCTTATTGCAAAGCTGGGGGACCGTTCCGAGGCCTCTGTGAGTAAACGTGAGCTGAGCCCCAGGCCAGCTGCTGCTGAACTGTTCCCACCCTTCCCAGGTGAAACACCTGAATATGTACAAGGGCTTGAAAGCCTAGAGGAAGGGCCGTGGAGCCACACCAGCGACAGCACGCAGGCCAACTTGGTGCCTGCAGGTCAGCCAGGATGGTCCTGGCCACGGGCGCTCTTCTGGAAGCTTTCCATTGCCCTGCCTGAGATACCCCTCCTGTCCCGGCCCCCACTCCTTTTTTTCCTTCCTCACCTCAGCCCGGAGAGATATTCCAGTGGAAGTTATGGGTGACACATCCTCTTTTTTACAGGTGGCAGCGTGGCAACTCCTGCAGAAAGTCCAGCAGAGCCCCACTCACACCGGGCCACCCACAAAGCCGTGGACCCTCACACCCTCCCACCAGCACAGCCCCGAGACTGCTGACGGGGCAGAGATTATGGAGTCAGGCACAGCTGCAGGGGCTACTGCTGACTGGAGTGCTGTTCATATTGACCTCAACCCAGGCACACCTGGGGAGGGCTTGCCGGCAGGGTCAGGCTTCCCAGGTCAGCTAATCCTCAGCCCTCAGGGAATCACATTGCAGAAAATGGACCTCGCTAAGACAGAATATTCGCCAAGGAAAAAAAGGACACAATGCCATTTGCAGCACCGTAGATGAGTCTAGAGGTAATCACGTGACTTGGAGTAAGTCAGAAAGTGAAAGACACATATCATATCATATCACTTATAGGTGTTACCTATAAATTGATACCAGGGCAGATATTTCCACGGAGAAGGGCAATCACAGATTCATTAAACAAACTTATGGTTCACCAAAGGAAAGGTGTGAGGATTGAATTCATTACGATATTGGGGTTAACAGACATATACAAACACAGTAGACGTATATAATCACCAAAGACCTACGGAGTACCAAGAGAAGACTACTCAACATTCTGTCATAACGTACATGGGAAAAGGATCCGAGGAAGAACAGACATATGTATATGTGTAAAAGAACCACCTCTTGCACACCTACAACAAGCTAAACGTTGTACTCAAACTTGCTGTAATAAAAAATAAAAAATTAAATTAAAAACACGAACAAGAAGAAGTGAGACAAACTTGAGGGGCTTTCTCCTGGCACATTCCGTTCTACATTCCAATCTAGAACGCGACTTCCATTGAGGCTCTGCTGCCCTAGTAACCAGATTTGGTAAGGGAGAACTGCTGCCACCTTGTGGCCGTTTCACACAACAGCAGCTTTAATCCCAGCGCTAATGGTCAGTGGATATTCCAAATCATTACAGGCCTGTTAATGACACCTGCCCTGAAAACAAATCCTGGGGTCATATATCGACCAAAAAATTCAAAAGACGTCCATATTTCAAAACGACAGTTTCAAGAGGCATATTTCACGGACATTAGTGTTCTGCTTCTTTTGCTTTCTTTCTTTCTTTGTTAAAAAAACGGGAATGGAAAAAGGCAACCCTCAGAATGGGCGAAAAGGTTCACAAACGAATCAATGGACAAAGGTTTAATCTCCAATATATATAAACAGCCCATGCAGCTTAATATTAATAAAACAAACAACCCAATACAAAAATGGGCAGAAGATCTAAATAGACGTTTCTTCAAAGAAGACACAGAGATGGCCAAGACGCACATGAAAAGCTGCTCAACATCACTAATTATTAGAGAAATGCAAATCAAAACTACAATGAGGTAAGACCTCACACCTGTTAGAATCGGCATCATCAGATAATCTACAAACAACAAATTCTGGGGAGGGTGTGGACAAAAGGAACCCTCTTCCGCTATTGGTGGGAATGTAAATTGATACAGTCACTATGGAGAACAGTATGGAGGTTCCTTTAAAAAACTAAAAAGAGACTTACCTTAGGATCCAGCAATCCCACTTCTGGGCATTTACCCAGAGAAAACCATAAATCACAGAGACACATTCACCACAATGTTCATTGCAGCACTATTTACAATAGCCAGGTAATGGAAGCAACCTAAATGCCCACAGACAGACGAATGGATAAAGATGTGGTACATATATAAAATGGAATATTACTCAGCCATAAAAAGGAATGAAACTGGGTCATTTGTAGAGAAGTTGACGGATCTAGAGACTGTCATACAGAGTGAAGTAAGTCAGAAAGAGAAAAACAAATATGGTATGTTAATGCCTATATGTGGAACCTAGAAAAATGGTACAGATGAACTGGTTTGCAGGGCAGAAATAGAGACACAGAGGTAGAGAACAAACGTATGGACACAAAGTGGGGGAAGCCATGGGGTGGTGGTGGTGGGATGAGTTGGGAGATTGGGATTGACCTGTATACATTTCTATGCATAAAATAGATAACTAATAATAACCTACTGTATAAAAAAATAAATAAAATTAAATTTCAAAATGTTTAAAAATAAAATGTAAAAATAAAACAGAAAAAAAGTTCTTCCATTCACACTGATGTATTTATAAGAATGAATTATTTCCATGCTTATATCCATAAATACATAAAAGGGGAGTAAAATCTAACTTGAACCAAAAAAGAAAAAAAAAATCTAAACCTAACAGTTATACAGAGGGAAACACAACCAAGGCACTTGCTCCAGTGGTAAACAATTCTGAAATTGGTCAGAGGTGGGGAATCATCCCCCATACAGCCAGCAGCCCCGCCCGCCCACGCAAGGAGCGTCCTTATTGCAAAGCTGTGGGACCGTGCCGAGGCCTCTGTGAGTAAACGTGAGCTGAGCCCCAGGCCAGCTGCTGCTGAACTGTTCCCACCCTTCCCAGGTGAAACACCTGAATATGTACAAGGGCTTGAAAGCCTAGAGGAAGGGCCGTGGAGACTCACCAGCGACAGCACCCAGGCCAACTTGGTGCCTGCAGGTCAGCCAGGATGGTCCTGGCCACGGGCGCTTTTCTGGAAGCTTTCCATTGCCCTGCCTGAGATACCCCTCCTGTCCTGGCCCCCACTCCTTTTTTTCCTTCCTCACCTCAGCCCGGAGAGATATTCCAGTGGAAGTTATGGGTGACACATCCTCTTCTTTACAGGTGGCAGCCTGGCAACTCCTGCAGAAATTCCAGCAGAGCCCCACTCACACCGGGCCACCCACAAAGCCGTGGACCCTCACACCCTCCCACCAGCACAGCCCCGAGACTGCTGACGGGGCAGAGAATATGGATTCAGGCACCGCTGCAGGGGCTATTGCTGCCTGGAGTGCTGTTTATATTGACCTCAACCCAGGCACACCTGGGGAGGGCTTGCCGGCAGGGTCAGGCTTCCCAGGTCAGCTAATCCTCAGCCCTCAGGGAATCACATTGCAGAAAATGGACCTCGCTAAGACAGAATATTCGCCAAGGAAAAAAAGGACACAATGCCATTTGCAGCACCGTAGATGAGTCTAGAGGTAATCACGTGACTTGGAGTAAGTCAGAAAGTGAAAGACACATATCATATCATATCACTTATAGGTGTTACCTATAAATTGATACCAGGGCAGATATTTCCACGGAGAAGGGCAATCACAGATTCATTAAACAAACTTATGGTTCACCAAAGGAAAGGTGTGAGGATTGAATTCATTACGATATTGGGGTTAACAGACATATACAAACACAGTAGACGTATATAATCACCAAAGACCTACGGAGTACCAAGAGAAGACTACTCAACATTCTGTCATAACGTACATGGGAAAAGGATCCCAGGAAGAACAGACATATGTATATGTGTAAAAGAACCACCTCTTGCACACCTACAACAAGCTAAACGTTGTACTCAAACTTGCTGTAATAAAAAATAAAAAATTAAATTAAAAACTCGAACAAGAAGTAGTGAGACAAACTTGAGGGGCTTTCTCCTGGCACATTCCGTTCTACATTACAATCTAGAACGCGACATCCATTGAGGCTCTGCTGCCCTAGTAACCAGATTTGGTAAGGGAGAACTGCTGCCACCTTGTGGCCGTTTCACACAACAGCAGCTTTAATCCCAGCGCTAATGGTCAGTGGATATTCCAAATCATTACAGGCCTGTAAATGACACCTGCCCTGAAAACAAATCCTGGGGTCATATATCGACCAAAAAATTCAAAAGACGTCCATATTTCAAAACGACAGTTTCAAGAGGCATATTTCACGCACATTAGTGTTCTGCATCTTTTGCTTGCATTCTTTCTTTGTTAAAAAAATGGGAATGGAAAAAGGCAACCCTCAGAATGGGCGAAAACGTTCACAAACGAATCAATGGACAAAGGTTTAATCTCCAATATATATAAACAGCTCATGCAGCTTAATATTAATAAAACAAACAACCCAATACAAAAATGGGCAGAAGATCTAAATAGACGTTTCTTCAAAGAAGACACACAGATGGCCAAGACGCACATGACAAGCTGCTCAACATCACTAATTATTAGAGAAATGCAAATCAAAACTACAATGAGGTAAGACCTCACACCTGTTAGAATCGGCATCATCAGATAATCTACAAACAACAAATTCTGGGGAGGGTGTGGACAAAAGGAACCCTCTTCCGCTATTGGTGGGAATGTAAATTGATACAGTCACTATGGAGAACAGTATGGAGGTTCCCTTAAAAAACTAAAAAGAGAATTACCATAGGATCCGGCAATCCCACTTCTGGGCATTTACCCAGAGAAAACCATAAATCACAGAGACACATTCACCACAATGTTCATTGCAGCACTATTTACAATAGCCAGGTAATGGAAGCAACCTAAATGCCCACAGACAGACGAATGGATAAAGATGTGGTACATATATAAAATGGAATATTACTCAGCCATAAAAAGGAATGAAACTGGGTCATTTGTAGAGAAGTTGACGGATCTAGAGACTGTCATACAGAGTGAAGTAAGTCAGAAAGAGAAAAAGAAATATTGTATATTAATGCCTATATGTGGAACCTAGAAAAATGGTACAGATGAACTGGTTTGCAGGGCAGAAATAGAGACACAGAGGTAGAGAACAAACGTATGGACACAAAGTGGGGGAAGCCATGGGGTGGTGGTGGTGGGATGAGTTGGGAGATAGGGATTGACCTGTATACATGTATATGCATAAAATAGATAACTAATAATAACCTACTGTATAAAAAACATAAATAAAATTAAATTTCAAAATGTTTAAATATAAAATGTAAAAATAAAACAGAAAAAAAGTTCTTCCATTCACACTGATGTATTTATAAGAATGAATTATTTCCATGCTTATATCCATAAATACATAAACGAGGAATAAAATCTAACTTGAAACAAAAAAGATAAAAAAAGCTGACCCTAACAGTTATACAGAGGGAAACACAACCAAGGCACTTGCTCAAGAGGTAAACAATTCTGAAATTGGTCAGAGGTGGGGAAACATCCCCCATACAGACAGCAGCCCCGCCCGCCCACGTAAGCAGCATCCTTATGGCAAAGCTGGGGGACCGTTCCGAGGCCTCTGTGAGTAAACGTGAACTGAGGCCCAGGCCAGCGGCTGCTGAACTGTTCCCACCCTTCCCAGGTGAAACACCTGAATATGTACAAGGGCTTGAAAGCCTAGAGGAAGGGCCGTGGAGCCACACCAGCGACAGCACGCAGGCCAACTTGGTGCCTGCAGGTCAGCCAGGATGGTCCTGGCCACGGGTGCTCTTCTGGAAGCTTTCCATTGCCCTGCCTGAGATTCCCCTCCTGTCCCGGCCCCCACTCCTTTTTTTCCTTCCTCACCTCAGCCCGGAGAGATATTCCAGTGGAAGTTATGGGTGACACACCCTCTTCTTTACAGGTGGCAGCCTGGTAACTCCTGCAGAAAGTCCAGCAGAGCCCCACTCACACCGGGCCACCCACAAAGCAGTGGACCCTCACACCCTCCCACCAGCACAGCTCCGAGACTGCTGACGGGGCAGAGAATATGGAGTCAGGCACAGCTGCAGGGGCTATTGCTGCCTGGAGTGCTGTTTATATTGACCTCAACCCAGGCACACCTGGGGAGGTCTTGCCGGCATGGTCAGGCTGCCCAGGTCAGCTAATCCTCAGCCCTCAGGGAATCACATTGCAGAAAATGGACCTCGCTAAGACAGAATATTCGCCAAGGAAAAAAAGGACACAATGCCATTTGCAGCACCGTAGATGAGTCTAGAGGTAATCACGTGACTTGGAGTAAGTCAGAAAGTGAAAGACACATATCATATCATATCACTTATAGGTGTTACCTATAAATTGATACCAGGGCAGATATTTCCAAGGAGAAGCGCAATCACAGATTCATTAAACAAACTTATGGTTCACCAAAGGAAAGGTGTGAGCATTGAATTCATTACGATATTGGGGTTAACAGACATATACAAACACAGTAGACGTATATAATCACCAAAGACCTACGGAATACCAAGAGAAGACTACTCAACATTCTGTCATAACGTACATGGGAAAAGGATCCCAGGAAGAACAGACATATGTATATGTGTAAAAGAACCACCTCTTGCACACCTACAACAAGCTAAACGTTGTACTCAAACTTGCTGTAATAAAAAATAAAAAATTAAATTAAAAACACGAACAAGAAGTAGTGAGACAAACTTGAGGGGCTTTCTCCTGGCACATTCCGTTCTACATTCCAATCTAGAAGGCGACTTCCATTGAGGCTCTGCTGCCCTTGTAACCAGATTTCGTAAGGGAGAACTGCTGCCACCTTGTGGCCGTTTCACACAACAGCAGCTTTAATCCCAGCGCTAATGGTCAGTGGATATTCCAAATCATTACAGGCCTGTAAATGACACCTGCCCTGGAAACAAATCCTGGGGTCATATATCGACCAAAAAATTCAAAAGACGTCCATATTTCAAAACGACAGTTTCAAGAGGCATATTTCACGCACATTAGTGTTCTGCTTCTTTTGCTTGCTTTCTTTCTTTGTTAAAAAAACGGGAATGGAAAAAGGCAACCCTCAGAATGGGCGAAAACGTTCACAAACGAATCAATGGACAAAGGTTTAATCTCCAATATATATAAACAGCTCATTCAGCTTAATATTAATAAAACAAACAACCCAATGCAAAAATGGGCAGAAGATCTAAATAGACGTTTCTTCAAAGAAGACACAGAGATGGCCAAGACGCACATGAAAAGCTGCTCAACATCACTAATTATTAGAGAAATGCAAATCAAAACTACAATGAGGTAAGACCTCACACCTGTTAGAATCGGCATCATCAGATAATCTACAAACAAGAAATTCTGGGGAGGGTGTGGATAAAAGGAACCCTCTTCCGCTATTGGTGGGAATGTAAATTGATACAGTCACTATGGAGAACAGTATGGAGGTTCCTTTAAAAAACTAAAAAGAGAATTACCATAGGATCCAGCAATCCCACTTCTGGGCATTTACCCAGAGAAAACCATAAATCACAGAGACACATTCACCACAATGTTCATTGCAGCACTATTTACAATAGCCAGGTAATGGAAGCAACCTAAATGCCCACAGACAGACGAATGGATAAAGATGTGGTACATATATAAAATGGAATATTACTCAGCCATAAAAAGGAATGAAACTGGGTCATTTGTAGAGAACTTGACGGATCTAGAGACTGTCATACAGAGTGAAGTAAGTCAGAAAGAGAAAAACAAATATTGTATATTAATGCCTATATGTGGAACCTAGAAAAATGGTACAGATGAACTGGTTTGCAAGGCAGAGATAGAGACACAGAGGTAGAGATCAAACGTATGGACACAAAGTGAGGGAAGCCATGGTGTGGTGGTGGTGGGATGAGTTGGGAGATTGGGATTGACCTGTATACATGTCTATGCATAAAATAGATAACTAATAATAACCTACTGTATAAAAAAATAAATAAAATTAAATTTCAAAATTTTTAAAAATAAAATGTAAAAATAAAACAGAGGGCTTCCCTGGTGGCGCAGTGGTTGAGAGTCCGCCTGCCGATGCAGGGGACACGGGTTCGTGCCCCTATCCCGGAGGATCCCACATGCCGCGGAGCGGCTGGGCCCGCGAGCCATGGCCGCGGAGCCTGTGTGTCCGGAGCCTGTGCTCCGCAACGGGAGAGGCCACAGCAGTGAGAGGCCCGCGTACAGCAAAAAAAAAAAAAAAAAAAAAAAAAAACAGGAAAAAAGGTCTTCCATTCACACTGATGTATTTATAAGAATTAATTATTTCCATGCTTATATCCATAAATACATAAAAGAGGAATAAAATCTCACTTGAACCAAAAAGAAAAAAAAAAAAGCTGAACCTAACTGTTATACAGAGTGAAACACAACCAAGGCACTTTCTCCAGTGGTAAACAATTCTGAAATTTGTCAGAGGTGGGGAATCATCCCCCATACAGCCAGCAGCCCAGCCCGCCCACGCAAGGAGCGTCCTTATTGCAAAGCTGTGGGACCGTGCCGAGGCCTCTGTGAGTAAACGTGAGCTGAGCCCCAGGCCAGCTGTTGCTGAACTGTTCCCACCCTTCCCACGTGAAACACCTGAATATGTACAAGGGCTTGAAAGCCTAGAGGAAGGGCCGTGGAGCCACACCAGCGACAGCACGCAGGCGAACTTGGTGCCTGCAGGTCAGCCAGGATGGTCCTGGCCACGGGCGCTCTTCTGGAAGCTTTCCATTGCCCTGCCTGAGATACCCCTCCTGTCCCGGCCCACACTCCTTTTTTTCCTTCCTCACCTCAGCCCGGAGAGATATTCCAGTGGAAGTTATGGGTGACACATCCTCTTCTTTACAGGTGGCAGCCTGGCAACTCCTCCCGAAAGTCCAGCAGAGCCCCACTCACACCGGGCCGCCCACAAAGCCGTGGACCCTCCCACCCTCCCACCAGCACAGCCCCGAGACTGCTGACGGGGCAGAGAATATGGAGTCAGGCACAGCTGCAGGGGCTATTGCTGCCTGGAGTGCTGTTTATATTGACCTCAACCCAGGCACACCTGGGGAGGGCTTGCCGGCAGGGTCAGGCCGCCCAGGTCAGCTAATCCTCAGCCCTCAGGGAATCACATTGCAGAAAATGAACCTCGCTAAGACAGAATATTCGCCAAGGAAGAAAAGCACACAATGCCATTTGCAGCACCGTAGATGAGTCTAGAGGTAATCACGTGACTTGGAGTAAGTCAGAAAGTGAAAGACACATATCATATCATATCACTTATAGGTGTTACCTATAAATTGATACCAGGGCAGATATTTCCACGGAGAAGGGCAATCACAGATTCATTAAACAAACTTATGGTTCACCAAAGGAAAGGTGTGAGCATTCAATTCATTACGATATTGGGGTTAACAGACATATACAAACACAGTAGACGTATATAATCACCAAAGACCTACGGAGTAACAAGAGAAGACTACTCAACATTCTGTCATAACGTACATGGGAAAAGGATCCCAGGAAGAACAGACATATGTATATGTGTAAAAGAACCACCTCTTGCACACCTACAACAAGCTAAACGTTGTACTCAAACTTGCTGTAATAAAAAATTAAAAATTAAATTAAAAACACGAACAAAAAGTAGTGAGACAAACTTGAGGGGCTTTCTCCTGGCACATTCCGTTCTACATTCCAATCTAGAAGGCGACTTCCATTGAGGCTCTGCTGCCCTAGTAACCAGATTTGGTAAGGGAGAACTGCTGCCACCTTGTGGCCGTTTCACACAACAGCAGCTTTAATCCAAGCGCTAATGGTCAGTGGATATTCCAAATCATTACATGCCTGTAAATGACACCTGCCCTGAAAACAAATCCTGGGGTCATATATCGACCAAAAAATTCAAAAGACGTCCATATTTCAAAACGACAGTTTCAAGAGGCATATTTCACGCACATTAGTGTTCTGCTCCTTTTGCTTTCTTTCTTTCTTTGTTAAAAAAACAGGAATGGAAAAAGGCAACCCTCAGAATGGGCGAAAACGTTCACAAACGAATCAATGGACAAAGGTTTAATCTCCAATATATATAAACAGCTCATGCAGCTTAATATTAATAAGACAAACAACCCAATACAAAAATCGGCAGAAGATCTAAATAGACGTTTCTTCAAAGAAGACACAGAGATGGCCAAGACGCACATGAAAAGCTGCTCAACATCACTAATTATTAGAGAAATGCAAATCAAAACTACAATGAGGTAAGACCTCACACCTGTTAGAATCGGCATCATCAGATAATCTACAAACAACAAATTCTGGGGAGGGTGTGGACAAAAGGAACCCTCTTCCGCTACTGGTGGGAATGTTAATTGATACAGTCACTATGGAGAACAGTATGGAGGTTCCTTTAAAAAACTAAAAAGAGAATTACCATAGGATCCAGCAATCCCACTTCTGGGCATTTACCCAGAGAAAACCATAAATCACAGAGACACATTCACCACAATGTTCATTGCAGCACTATTTACAATAGCCAGGTAATGGAAGCAACTTAAATGGCCACAGACAGACGAATGGATAAAGATGTGGTACATATATAAAATGGAATATTACTCAGCCATAAAAAGGAATGAAACTGGGTCATTTGTAGAGAAGTTGACGGATCTAGAGACTGTCATACAGAGTGAAGTCAGTCAGAAAGAGAAAAACAAATATTGTATATTAATGCCTATACGTGGAACCTAGAAAAATGGTACAGATGAACTGGTTTGCAGGGCAGAAATAGAGACAGAGAGGTAGAGAACAAACGTATGGACACAAAGTGGGGGAAGCCATGGGGTGGTGGTGGTGGGATGTGTGGGGAGATTGGGATTGACCTGTATACATGTCTATGCATAAAATAGATAACTAATAATAACCTACTGTATAAAAAAATGAATAAAATTAAATTTCAAAATTTTTAAAAATAAAATGTAAAAATAAAACAGAAAAAAGTTCTTCCATTCACACTGATGTATTTATAAGAATGAATTATTTCCATGCTTATATCCATAAATACATAAAAGAGGAATAAAATCTCCCTTGAACAAAAAAAGAAAAAAAAAGCTGAACCTAACAGTTATACAGAGGGAAACACAACCAAGGCACTTGCTCCAGTGGTAAACAATTCTGAAATTGGTCAGAGGTGGGGAATCATCCCCCATACAGCCAGCAGCCCCGCCGGCCCACGCATGGAGCGTCCTTATTGCAAAGCTGTGGGACCGTGCCGAGGCCTCTGTGAGTAAACGTGAGCTGAGCCCCAGGCCAGCTGCTGCTGAACTGTTCCCACCCTTCCCAGGTGAAACACCTGAATATGTACAAGGGCTTGAAAGCCTAGAGGAAGGGCCGTGGAGCCACACCAGCGACAGCACGCAGGCCAACTTGGTGCCTGCAGGTCAGCCAGGAAGGTTCTGGCCACGGGCGCTCTTCTGGAAGCTTTCCATTGCCCTGCCTGAGATACCCCTCCTGTCCCGGACCCCACTCCTTTTTTTCCTTCCTCACCTCAGCCCGGAGAGATATTCCAGTGGAAGTTATGTGTGACACATCCTCTTCTTTACGGGTGGCAGCCTGGCAACTCCTCCCGAAAGTCCAGCAGAGCCCCACTCACACCGGGCCACCCACAAAGCCGTGGACCCTCCCACCCTCCCACCAGCACAGCCCCGAGACTGCTGACGGGGCAGAGAATATGGAGTCAGGCACAGCTGCAGGGGCTATTGCTGCCTGGAGTGCTGTTTATATTGACCTCAACCCAGGCACACCTGGGGAGGTCTTGCCGGCAGGGTCAGGCTGCCCAGGTCAGCTAATCCTCAGCCCGTAGGGAATCACATTGCAGAAAATGGACCTCGTTAAGACAGAATATTCGCCAAGGAAAAAAAGGACACAATGCCATTTGCAGCACCTTAGATGAGTCTAGAGGTAATCACGTGACTTGGAGTAAGTCAGAAAGTGAAAGACACATATCATATCACTTATAGGTGTTACGTATAAATTGATACCAGGGCAGATATTTCCACGGAGAAGGGCAATCACAGATTCATTAAACAAACTTATGGTTCACCAAAGGAAAGGTGTGAGCATTGAATTCATTACGATATTGGGGTTAACAGACATATACAAACACAGTAGACGTATATAATCACCAAAGACCTACGGAGTACCAAGAGAAGACTACTCAACATTCTGTCATAACGTACATGGGAAAAGGATCCCAGGAAGAACAGACATATGTATATGTGTAAAAGAACCACCTCTTGCACACCTACAACAAGCTAAACGTTGTACTCAAACTTGCTCTAATAAAAATTAAAAATTAAATTAAAAACACGAACAAGAAGTAGTGAGACAAACTTGAGGGGCTTTCTCCTGGCACATTCCGTTCTACATTCCAATCTAGAACGAGACTTCCATTGAGGCTCTGCTGCCCTTGTAACCAGATTTCGTAAGGGAGAACTGCTGCCACCTTGTGGCCGTTTAACACAACAGCAGCTTTAATCCCAGCGCTAATGGTCAGTGGATATTCCAAATCATTACAGGCCTGTAAATGACACCTGCCCTGAAAACAAATCCTGGGGTCATATATCGACCAAAAAATTCAAAAGACGTCCATATTTCAAAACGACAGTTTCAAGAGGCATATTTCACGCACATTAGTGTTCTGCTTCTTTTGCTTGCTTTCTTTCTTTGTTAAAAATACGGGAATGGAAAAAGGCAACCCTCAGAATGGGCGAAAACGTTCACAAACGAATCAATGGACAAAGGTTTAATCTCCAATATATATAAACAGCTCATTCAGCTTAATATTAATAAAACAAACAACCCAATGCAAAAATGGGCAGAAGATCTAAATAGACGTTTCTTCAAAGAAGACACAGAGATGGCCAAGACGCACATGAAAAGCTGCTCAACATCACTAATTATTAGAGAAATGCAAATCAAAATTACAATGAGGTAAGACCTCACACCTGTTAGAATCGGCATCATCAGATAATCTACAAACAACAAATTCTGGGGAGGGTGTGGACAAAAGGAACCCTCTTCCGCTATTGGTGGGAATGTAAATTGATACAGTCACTATGGAAAACAGTATGGAGGTTCCTTTAAAAAACTAAAAAGAGAATTACCATAGGATCCAGCAATCCCACTTCTGGGCATTTACCCAGAGAAAACCATAAATCACAGAGACACATTCACCACAATGTTCATTGCAGCAGTATTTACAATAGCCAGGTAATGGAAGCAACCTAAATGCCCACAGACACACGAATGGATAAAGATGTGGTACATATATAAAATGGAATATTACTCAGCTATAAAAAGGAATGAAACTGGGTCATTTGTAGAGAGGTTGATGGATCTAGAGACTGTCATACAGAGTGAAGTAAGTCAGAAAGAGAAAAACAAATATTGTATATTAATGCCTATATGTGGAACCTAGAAAAATGGTACAGATGAACTGGTTTGCAGGGCAGAAATAGAGACACAGAGGTAGAGAACAAACGTATGGACACAAAGTGGGGGAAGCCATGGGGTGGTGGTGGTGGGATGAGTTGGGAGATTGGGATTGACCTGTATACATGTCTATGCATAAAATAGATAACTAATAATAACCTACTGTATAAAAAAATAAATAAAATTAAATTTCAAAATTTTTAAAAATAAAATGTAAAAATAAAACAGAGGTCTTCCCTGGTGGCGCAGTGGTTGAGAGTCCGCCTGCCGATGCAGGGGACACGGGTTCGTGCCCCTATCCCGGAGGATCCCACATGCCGCGGAGCGGCTGGGCCCGCGAGCCATGGCCGCGGAGCCTGTGTGTCCGGAGCCTGTGCTCCGCAACGGGAGAGGCCACAGCAGTGAGAAGCCCGCGTACAGCAAAAAAAAAAAAAAAAAAAAAAAACAGAAAAAATGTTCTTCCATTCACACTGATGTATTTATAAGAATTAATTATTTCCATGCTTATATCCATAAATACATAAAAGAGGAATAAAATCTCACTTCAACCAAAAAGAAAAAAAAAAAGCTGAACCTAACTGTTATACAGAGGGAAACACAACCAAGGCACTTGCTCCAGTGGTAAACAATTCTGAAAATTGTCAGAGGTGGGGAATCATCCCCCATACAGCCAGCAGCCCCGCCCGCCCACGCAAGGAGCGTCCTTATTGCAAAGCTGTGGGACCATGCCGAGGCCTCTGCGAGTAAACGTGAGCTGAGCCCCAGGCCAGCTGCTGCTGAACTGTTCCCACCCTTCCCAGGTGAAACACCTGAATATGTACAAGGGCTTGAAAGCCTAGAGGAAGGGCCGTGGAGCCACACCAGCGACAGCACGCAGGCCAACTTGGTGCCTGCAGGTCAGCCAGGATGGTCCTGGCCACGGGCGCACTTCTGGAAGCTTTCCATTGCCCTGCCTGAGATACCCCTCCTGTCCCGGCCCACACTCCTTTTTTTCCTTCCTCACCTCAGCCCGGAGAGATATTCCAGTGGAAGTTATGGGTGATACATCCTCTTCTTTACAGGTGGCAGCCTGGCAACTCCTCCCGAAAGTCCAGCAGAGCCCCACTCACACCGGGCCGCCCACAAAGCCGTGGACCCTCCCACCCTCCCACCAGCACAGCCCCGAGACTGCTGACGGGGCAGAGAATATGGAGTCAGGCACAGCTGCAGGGGCTATTGCTGCCTGGAGTGCTGTTTATATTGACCTCAACCCAGGCACACCTGGGGAGGGCTTGCCGGCAGGGTCAGGCTGCCCAGGTCAGCTAATCCTCAGCCCTCAGGGAATCACATTGCAGAAAATGGACCTCGCTAAGACAGAATATTCGCCAAGGAAAAAAAGGACACAATGCCATTTGCAGCACCGTAGATGAGTCTAGAGGTAATCACGTGACTTGGAGTAAGTCAGAAAGTGAAAGACACATATCATATCATATCACTTATAGGTGTTACCTATAAATTGATACCAGGGCAGATATTTCCACGGAGAAGGGCAATCACAGATTCATTAAACAAACTTATGGTTCACCAAAGGAAAGGTGTGAGCATTCAATTCATTACGATATTGGGGTTTCCAGACATATACAAACACAGTAGACGTATATAATCACCAAAGACCTACGGAGTACCAAGAGAAGACTACTCAACATTCTGTCATAACGTACATGGGAAAAGGATCCCAGGAAGAACAGACATATGTATATGTGTAAAAGAACCACCTCTTGCACACCTACAACAAGCTAAACGTTGTACTCAAACTTGCTGTAATAAAAAATTAAAAATTAAATTAAAAACACGAACAAAAAGTAGTGAGACAAACTTGAGGGGCTTTCTCCTGGCACATTCCGTTCTACATTCCAATCTAGAACGCAACTTCCATTGAGGCTCCGCTGCCCTAGTAACCAGATTTGGTAAGGGAGAACTGCTGCCACCTTGTGGCCGTTTCACACAACCGCAGCTTTAATCCCAGCGCTAATGGTCAGTGGATATTCCAAATCATTACATGCCTGTAAATGACACCTGCCCTGAAAACAAATCCAGGGGTCATATATCGACCAAAAAATTCAAAAGACGTCCATATTTCAAAACGACAGTTTCAAGAGGCATATTTCACGCACATTAGTGTTCTGCTCCTTTTGCTTTCTTTCTTTCTTTGTTAAAAAAACAGGAATGGAAAAAGGCAACCCTCAGAATGGGCGAAAACTTTCACAAACGAATCAATGGACAAAGGTTTAATCTCCAATATATATAAACAGCTCATGCAGCTTAATATTAATAAGACAAACAACCCAATACAAAAATGGGCAGAAGATCTAAATAGACGTTTCTTCAAAGAAGACACAGAGATGGCCAAATCGCACATGAAAAGCTGCTCAACATCACTAATTGTTAGAGAAATGCAAATCAAAACTCCAATGAGGTAAGACCTCACACCTGTTAGAATCGGCATCATCAGATAATCTACAAACAACAAATTCTGGGGAGGGTGTGGACAAAAGGAACCCTCTTCCGCTATTGGTGGGAATGTAAATTGATACAGTCACTATGGAGAACAGTATGGAGGTTCCTTTAAAAAACTAAAAAGAGAATTACCATAGGATCCAGCAATCCCACTGCTGGGCATTTACCCAGAGAAAACCATAAATCACAGAGACACATTCACCACAATGTTCATTGCAGCACTATTTACAATAGCCAGGTAATGGAAGCAACCTAAATGGCCACAGACAGACGAATGGATAAAGATGTGGTACATATATAAAATGGAATATTACTCAGCCATAAAAAGGAATGAAACTGGGTCATTTGTAGAGAAGTTGACGGATCTAGAGACTGTCATACAGAGTGAAGTCAGTCAGAAAGAGAAAAACAAATATTGTATATTAATGCCTATACGTGGAACCTAGAAAAATGGTACACATGAACTGGTTTGCAGGGCAGAAATAGAGACACAGAGGTAGAGAACAAACGTATGGACACAAAGTGGGGGAAGCCATGGGGTGGTGGTGGTGGGATGTGTTAGGAGATTGGGATTGACCTGTATACATGTCTATGCATAAAATAGATAACTAATAATAACCTACTGTATAAAAAAATGAATAAAATTAAATTTCAAAATTTTCAAAAATAAAATGTAAAAATAAAACAGAAAAAAGTTCTTCCATTCACACTGATGTATTTATAAGAATGAATTATTTCCATGCTTATATCCATAAATACATAAAAGAGGAATAAAATCTCCCTTGAACCAAAAAAGATAAAAAAAAGCTGAACCTAACAGTTATACAGAGGGAAACACAACCAAGGCACTTGCTCCAGTGGTAAACAATTCTGAAATTGGTCAGAGGTGGGGAATCATCCCCCATACAGCCAGCAGCCCCGCCCGCCCATGCAAGGAGCGTCCTTATTGCAAAGCTGTGGGACCGTGCCGAGGCCTCTGTGAGTAAACGTGAGCTGAGCCCCAGGCCAGCTGCTGCTGAACTGTTCCCACCCTTCCCAGGTGAAACACCTGAATATGTACAAGGGCTTGAAAGCCTAGAGGAAGGGCCGTGGAGCCACACCAGCGACAGCACGCAGGCCAACTTGGTGCCTGCAGGTCAGCCAGGATGGTCCTGGCCACGGGCGCTCTTCTGGAAGCTTTCCATTGCCCTGCCTGATATACCCCTCCTGTCCCGGCCCCCACTCCTTTTTTTCCTTCCTCACCTCAGCCCGGAGAGATATTCCAGGGGAAGTTATGGGTGACACATCCTCTTCTTTACAGGTGGCAGCCTGGCAACTCCTGCAGAAAGTCCAGCAGAGCCCCACTCACACCGGGCCACCCATAAAGCCGTGGACCCTCACACCCTCCCACCAGCACAGCCCCGAGACTGCTGACGGGGCAGAGAATATGGAGTCAGACACAGCTGCAGGGGCTATTGCTGCCTGGAGTGCTGTTTATATTGACCTCAACCCAGGCACACCTGGGGAGGGCTTGCCGGCAGGGTCAGGCTGCCCAGGTCAGCTAATGCTCAGCCCACAGGGAATCACATTGCAGAAAATGGACCTCGTTAAGACAGAATATTCGCCAAGGAAAAAAAGGACACAATGCCATTTGCAGCACCGTAGAGGAGTCTAGTGGTAATCACGTGACTTGGAGTAAGTCAGAAAGTGAAAGACACATATCATATCATATCACTTATAGGTGTTACCTATAAATTGATACCAGGGCAGATATTTCCACGGAGAAGGGCAATCACAGATTCATTAAACAAACTTATGGTTCACCAAAGGAAAGGTGTGAGCATTGAATTCATTACGATATTGGGGTTAACAGACATATACAGACACAGTAGACGTATATAATCACCAAAGACCTACGGAGTACCAAGAGAAGACTACTCAACATTCTTTCATAACGTACATGGGAAAAGGATCCCAGGAAGAACAGACATATGTATATGTGTAAAAGAACGACCTCTTGCACACCTACAACAAGCTAAACGTTGTACTCAAACTTGCTGTAATAAAAAATAAAAAATTAAATTAAAAACACGAACAAGAAGTAGTGAGACAAACTTGAGGGGCTTTCTCCTGGCACATTCCGTTCTACATTCCAATCTAGAACGCGACTTCCATTGAGGCTCTGCTGCCCTTGTAACCAGATTTGGTAAGGGAGAACTGCTGCCACCTTGTGGCCGTTTCACACAACAGCAGCTTTAATCCCAGCGCTAATGGTCAGTGGATATTCCAAATCATTACAGGCCTGTAAATGACACCTGCCCTGAAAACAAATCCTGGGGTCATATATCGACCAAAAAATTCAAAAGACGTCCATATTTCAAAACGACAGTTTCAAGAGGCATATTTCACGCACATTAGTGTTCTGCTTCTTTTGCTTGCTTTCTTTCTTTGTTAAAAAAACGGGAATGGAAAAAGGCAACCCTCAGAATGGGCGAAAACGTTCACAAACGAATCAATGGACAAAGGTTTAATCTCCAATATATATAAACAGCTCATGCAGCTTAATATTAATAAAACAAACAACCCAATACAAAAATGGGCAGAAGATCTAAATAGACGTTTCTTCAAAGAAGACACAGAGATGGCCAAGACGCACATGACAAGCTGCTCAACATCACTAATTATTAGAGAAATGCAAATCAAAACTACAATGAGGTAAGACCTCACACCTGTTAGAATCGGCATCATCAGATAATCTACAAAAATCAAATTCTGGGGAGGGTGTGGACAAAAGGAACCCTCTTCCGCTATTGGTGGGAATGTAAATTGATACAGTCACTATGGAGAACAGTATGGAGGTTCCTTTATAAAACTAAAAAGAGAATTACCATAGGATCCAGCAATCCCACTTCTGGGCATTTACCCAGAGAAAACCATAAATCACAGAGACACATTCACCACAATGTTCATTGCAGCACTATTTACAATAGCCAGGTAATGGAAGCAACCTAAATGGCCACAGACAGACGAATGGATAAAGATGTGGTACATATATAACATGGAATATTAGCCATAAAAAGGAATGAAACTGGGTCATTTGTAGAGAAGTTGACGGATCTAGAGACTGTCATACAGAGTGAAATCAGTCAGAAAGAGAAAAACAAATATTGTATATAAATGCCTATATGTGGAACCTAGAAAAATGGTACAGATCAACTGGTTTGCAGGGAAGAGATAGAGACACAGAGGTAGAGAACAAACGTATGGACACAAAGTAGGGGAAGCCATGGGGTGGTGGTGGTGGGATGAGTTGGGAGATTGGGATTGACCTGTATACATGTCTATGCATAAAATAGATAACTAATAATAACCTACTGTATAAAAAAATAAATAAAATTAAATTTCAAAATTTTTAAAAATAAAATGTAATAATAAAACCGAAAAAAAGTTCTTCCATTCACACTGATGTATTTATAAGAATGAATTATTTCCATGCTTATATCCATAAATACATAAAAGAGGAATAAAATCTCACTTGAACCAAAAAAGAAAAAAAAAAGCTGAACCTAACAGTTATACAGAGGGAAACACAACCAAGGCACTTGCTCCAGTGGTAAACAATTCTGAAATTGGTCAGAGGTGGGGAATCATCCCCCATACAGCCAGCAGCCCCGCCCGCCCACGCAAGGAGCGTCCTTATTGCAAAGCTGTGGGACCGTGGCGAGGCCTCTGTGAGTAAACGTGAGCTGAGCCCCAGGCCAGCTGGTGCTGAACTGTTCCCTCCCTTCCCAGGTGAAACACCTGAATATGTACAAGGGCTTGAAAGCCTAGAGGAAGGGCCATGGAGCCACACCAGCGACAGCACGCAGGCCAACTTGGTGCCTGCAGGTCAGCCAGGATGGTCCTCGCCACAGGCGCTCTTCTGGAAGCTTTCCATTGCCCTGCCTGAGATACCCCTCCTTTCCCGGCCCCCACTCCTTTTTTTCCTTCCTCACCTCAGCCCGGAGAGATATTCCAGTGGAAGTTATGGGTGACACATCCTCTTCTTTACAGGTGGCAGTCTGGCAACACCTGCAGAAAGTCCAGCAGAGCCCCACTCACACCGGGCCACCCACAAAGCCGTGGACCCTCACACCCTCCCACCAGCACAGCCCCGAGACTGCTGACGGGGCAGAGAATATGGAGTCAGGCACAGCTGCAGGGGCTATTGCTGCCTGGAGTGCTGTTTATATTGACCTCAACCCAGGCACACCTGGGGAGGGCATGCCGGCAGGGTCAGGCTGCCCAGGTCAGCTAATCCTCAGCCCTCAGGGAATCACATTGCAGAAAATGGACCTCGCTAAGACAGAATATTCGCCAAGGAAAAAAAGGACACAATGCCATTTGCAGCACCGTAGATGAGTCTAGAGGTAATCACGTGACTTGGAGTAAGTCAGAAAGTGAAAGACACATATCATATCATATCACTTATAGGTGTTACCTATAAATTGATACCAGGGCAGATATTTCCACGGAGAAGGGCAATCACAGATTCATTAAACAAACTTATGTTTCACCAAAGGAAAGGTGTGAGCATTGAATTCATTACGATATTGGGGTTAACAGACATATACAAACACAGTAGACGTATATAATCACCAAAGACCTACGGAGTACCAAGAGAAGACTACTCAACATTCTGTCATAACGTACATGGGAAAAGGATCCCAGGAAGAACAGACATATGTATATGTGTAAAAGAACCACCTCTTGCACACCTACAACAAGCTAAACGTTGTACTCAAACTTGCTGTAATAAAAAATAAAAAATTAAATTAAAAACACGAACAAGAAGTAGTGAGACAAACTTGAGGGGCTTTCTCCTGGCACATTCCGTTCTACATTCCAATCTAGAATGCGACTTCCACTGAGGCTCTGCTGCCCTAGTAACCAGATTTGGTAAGGGAGAACTGCTGCCACCTTGTGGCCGTTTCACACAACAGCAGCTTTAATCCCAGCGCTAATGGTCAGTGGATATTCCAAATCATTACAGGCCTGTAAATGACACCTGACCTGAAAACAAATCCTGGGGTCATATATCGACCAAAAAATTCAAAAGACGTCCATATTTCAAAACGACAGTTTCAAGAGGCATATTTCACGCACATTAGAGTTCTGCTTCTTTTGCTTGCTTTCTTTCTTTGTTAAAAAAACGGGAATGGAAAAAGGCAACCCTCAGAATGGGCGAAAACGTTCACAAACGAATCAATGGACAAAGGTTTAATCTCCAATATATATAAACAGCTCATGCAGCTTAATATTAATAAAACAAACAACCCAATACAAAAATGGGCAGAAGATCAAAATAGACGTTTCTTCAAAGAAGACACAGAGATGGCCAAGACGCACATGACAAGCTGCTCAACATCACTAATTATTAGAGAAATGCAAATCAAAACTACAATGAGGTAAGACCTCACACCTGTTAGAATCGGCATCATCAGATAATCTACAAACAACAAATTCTGGGGAGGGTGTGGACAAAAGGAACCCTCTTCCGCTATTGGTGGGAATGTAAATTGATACAGTCACTATGGAGAACAATATGGAGGTTCCTTTAAAAAACTAAAAAGAGAATTACCATAGGATCCAGCAATCCCACTTCTGGGCATTTACCCAGAGAAAACCATAAATCACAGAGACACATTCACCACAATGTTCATTGCAGCACTATTTACAATAGCCAGGTAATGGAAGCAACTTAAATGGCCACAGACAGACGAATGGATAAAGATGTGGTACATATATAAAATGGAATATTACTCAGCCATAAAAAGGAATGAAACTGGGTCATTTGAAGAGAAGTTGATGGATCTAGAGACTGTCATACAGAGTGAAGTAAGTCAGAAAGAGAAAAACAAATATTGTATATTAATGCCTATATTTGGAACCTAGAAAAATGGTACAGATGAACTGGTTTGCAGGGCAGAAATAGAGACACAGAGGTAGAGAACAAACGTACGGACACAAAGTGGGGGAAGCCATGGGGTGATGGTGGTGGGATGAGTTGGGAGATTGGGATTGACCTGTATACATGTCTATGCATAAAATAGATAACTAATAATAACCCACTGTATAAAAAAATAAATTAAATTAAATTTCAAAATTTTTAAAAATAAAATGTAAAAATAAAACAGAAAAAAAGTTCTTCCATTCACACTGATGTATTTATAAGAATGAATTATTTCCATGCTTATATCCATAAATACATAAAAGGGGAATAAAATCTAACTTGAACCAAAAAAGAAAAAATAAACCTGAACCTAACAGTTATACAGAGGTAAACACAAGCAAGGCACTTGCTCCAGTGGTAAACAATTCTGAAATTGGTCAGAGGTGGGGAATCATCCCCCTACAGCCAGCAGCCCCGCCCGCCCACGCAAGGAGCGTCCTTATTGCAAAGCTGTGGGACCGTGCTGAGGCCTCTGTGAGTAAACGTGAGCTGAGCCCCAGGCCAGCTGCTGCTGAACTGTTCCCACCCTTCCCAGGTGAAACACCTGAATATGTACAAGGGCTTGAAAGCCTAGAGGAAGGGCCGTGGAGCCACACCAGCGACAGCACGCAGGCCAACTTGGTGCCTGCAGGTCAGCCAGGATGGTCCTCTCCACAGGCGCTCTTCTGGAAGCTTTCCATTGCCCTGCCTGAGATACCCCTCCTGTCCCGGCCCCCACTCCTTTTTTTCCTTCCTCACCTCAGCCCGGAGAGATATTCCAGTGGAAGTTATGGGTGACACATCCTCTTCTTTACAGGTGGCAGTCTGGCAACAGCTGCAGAAAGTCCAGCAGAGCCCCACTCACACCGGGCCACCCACAAAGCCGTGGACCCTCACACCCTCCCACCAGCACAGCCCCGAGACTGCTGACGGGGCAGAGAATATGGAGTCAGGCACAGCTGCAGGGGCTATTGCTGCCTGGAGTGCTGTTTATATTGACCTCAACCCAGGCACACCTGGGGAGGGCTTGCCGGCAGGGTCAGGCTGCCCAGGTCAGCTAATCCTCAGCCCTCAGGGAATCACATTGCAGAAAATGGACCTCGCTAAGACAGAATATTCGCCAAGGAAAAAAAGGACACAATGCCATTTGCAGCACCGTAGATGAGTCCAGAGGTAATCACGTGACTTGGAGTAAGTCAGAAAGTGAAAGACACATATCATATCATATCACTTATAGGTGTTACCTATAAATTGATACCAGGGCAGATATTTCCACGGAGAAGGGCAATCACAGATTCATTAAACAAACTTATGTTTCACCAAAGGAAAGGTGTGAGCATTGAATTCATTACGATATAGGGTTTAACAGACATATACAAACACAGTAGACGTATATAATCACCAAAGACCTACGGAGTACCAAGAGAAGACTACTCAACATTCTGTCATAACGTACATGGGAAAAGGATCCCAGGTAGAACAGACATATGTATATGTGTAAAAGAACCACCTCTTGCACACCTACAACAAGCTAAACGTTGTACTCAAACTTGCTGTAATAAAAAATAAAAAATTAAATTAAAAACACGAACAAGAAGTAGTGAGACAAACTTGAGGGGCTTTCTCCTGGCACATTCCGTTCTACATTCCAATTTAGAACGCGACTTCCATTGAGGCTCTGCTGCCCTAGTAACCAGGTTTGGTAAGGGAGAACTGCTGCCACCTTGTGGCCGTTTCACACAACAGCAGCTTTAATCCCAGCGCTAATGGTCAGTGGATATTCCAAATCATTACAGGCCTGTAAATGACACCTGCCCTGAAAACAAATCCTGGGGTCATATATCGACCCAAAAATTCAAAAGACGTCCATATTTCAAAACGACAGTTTCAAGAGGCATATTTCACGCACATTAGTGTTCTGCTTCTTTTGCTTTCTTTCTTTTTTGTTAAAAAAACGGGAATGGAAAAAGGTATCCCTCAGAATGGGCGAAAACGTTCACAAACGAATCAATGGACAAAGGTTTAATCTCCAATATATATAAACAGCTCATGCAGCTTAATATTAATAAAACAAACAACCCAATACAAAAATGGGCAGAAGATCTAAATAGACGTTTCTTGAAAGAAGACTCAGAGATGGCCAAGACGCACATGACAAGCTGCTCAACATCACTAATTATTAGAGAAATGCAAATCAAAACTACAATGAGGTAAGACCTCACACCTGTTAGAATCGGCATCATCAGATAATCTACAAACCACAAATTCTGGGGAGGGTGTGGACAAAAGGAACCCTCTTCCGCTATTGGTGGGAATGTAAATTGATACAGTCACTATGGAGAACAGTATGGAGGTTCCTTTAAAAAACTAAAAAGAGAATTACCATAGGATCCAGCAATCCCACTTCTGGGCATTTACCCAGAGAAAACCATAAATCACAGAGACACATTCACCACAATGTTCATTGCAGCACTATTTACAATAGCCAGGTAACGGAAGCAACCTAAATGCCCACAGACAAACGAATGGATAAAGATGTGGTACATATATAAAATGGAATATTACTCAGCCATAAAAAGGAATGAAACTGGGTCATTTGTAGAGAAGTTGATGGATCTAGAGACTGTCATACAGAGTGAAGTAAGTCAGAAAGAGAAAAACAAATATTGTATATTAATGCCTATATGTGGAACCTAGAAAAATGGTACAGATGAACTGGTTTGCAGGGCAGAAATAGAGACACAGAGGTAGAGAACAAAAGTATGGACACAAAGTGGGGGAAGCCATGGGGTGGTGGTGGTGGGATGAGTTGGGAGATTGGGATTGACCTGTATACATGTCTATGCATAAAATAGATAACTAATAATAACCTACTGTATAAAAAAATAAATAAAATTAAATTTCAAAATTTTTAAAAATAAAATGTCAAAATAAAACAGAAAAAATGTTCTTCCATTCACACTGATGTATTTATAAGAATGAATTATTTCCATGCTTATATCCATAAATACATAAAAGAGGAATAAAATCTAACTTGAACCAAAAAAGAAAAAAAAAGCTGAACCTAACAGTTACACAGATGGAAACACAACCAAGGCACTTGCTCCAGTGGTAAACAATTCTGAAATTGGTCAGAGGTGGGGAATCATCCCCCATACAGCCAGCAGCCCCGCCCGCCCACGCAAGGAGCGTCCTTATTGCAAAGCTGTGGTACCGAGCCGAGGCCTCTGTGAGTAAACGTGAGCTGAGCCCCAGGCCAGCTGCTGCTGAACTGTTCCCACCCTTCCCAGGTGAAACACCTGAATATGTACAAGGGCTTGAAAGCCTAGAGGAAGGGCCGTGGAGCCACACCAGCGACAGCACGCAGGCCAACTTGGTGCCTGCAGGTCAGCCAGGATGGTCCTGGCCACGGGCGCTCTTCTGGAAGCTTTCCATTGCCCTGCCTGTAATACACCTCCTGTCCCGGCCCCCACTCCTTTTTTTCCTTACTCACCTCAGCCCGGAGAGATATTCCAGTGGAAGTTATGGGTGACACATCCTCTTCTTTACAGGTGGCAGCCTGGCAACACCTGCAGAAAGTCCAGCAGAGCCCCACTCACACCGGGCCGCCCACAAAGCCGTGGACCCTCACACCCTCCCACCAGCAAAGCCCCGAGACTGCTGACGGGGCAGAGAATATGGAGTCAGGCACAGCTGCAGGGGCTACTGCTGCCTGGAGTGCTGTTTATATTGACCTCAACCCAGGCACACCTGGGGAGGGCTTGCCGGCAGGGTCAGGCTGCCCAGGTCAGCTAATCCTCAGCCCTCAGGGAATCACATTGCAGAAAATGGACCTCGCTAAGACGGAATATTCGCCAAGGAAAAAAAGGACACAATGCCATTTGCAGCACCATAGATGAGTCTAGAGGTATTCACGTGACTTGGAGTAAGTCAGAAAGTGAAAGACATATATCATATCATATCACTTATAGGTGTTACCTATAAATTGATACCAGGGCAGATATTTCCACGGAGAAGGGCAATCACAGATTCATTAAACAAACTTATGGTTCACCAAAGGAAAGGTGTGAGGATTGAATTCATTACGATATTGGGGTTAACAGACATATACAATCACAGTAGACGTATATAATCACCAAAGACCTACCGAGTACCAAGAGAAGACTACTCAACATTCTGTCATAACGTACATGGGAAAAGGATCCCAGGAAGAACAGACATATGTATATGTGTAAAAGAACCACCTCTTGCACACCTACAACAATCTAAACGTTGTACTCAAACTTGCTGTAATAAAAAATAAAAAATTAAATTAAAAACACGAACAAGAAGTAGTGAGACAAACTTGAGGGGCTTTCTCCTGGCACATTCCGTTCTACATTCCAATCTAGAACGCGACTTCTATTGAGGCTCTGCTGCCCTAGTAACCAGGTTTGGTAAGGGAGAACTGCTGCCACCTTGTGGCCGTTTCACACAACAGCAGCTTTAATCCCAGCGCTAATGGTCAGTGGATATTCCAAATCATTACAGGCCTGTAAATGACACCTGCCCTGAAAACAAATCCAGGGGTCATATATCGACCAAAAAATTCAAAAGACGTCCATATTTCAAAACGACAGTTTCAAGAGGCATATTTCACGCACATTAGTGTTCTGCTTCTTTTGCTTTCTTTCTTTCTTTGTTAAAAAAACGGGAATGGAAAAAGGTATCCCTCAGAATGGGCGAAAACTTTCACAAACGAATCAATGGACAAAGGTTTAATCTCCAATATATATAAACAGCTCATGCAGCTTAATATTAATAAAACAAACAACCCAATACAAAAATGGGCAGAAGATCTAAATAGACGTTTCTTGAAAGAAGACACAGAGATGGCCAAGACGCACATGACAAGCTGCTCAACATCACTAATTATTAGAGAAATGCAAATCAAAACTACAATGAGGTAAGACCTCACACCTGTTAGAATCGGCATCATCAGATAATCTACAAACAACAAATTCTGGGGAGGGTGTGGACAAAAGGAACCCTCTTCCGCTATTGGTGGGAATGTAAATTGATACAGTCACTATGGAGAACTGTATGGAGGTTCCTTTAAAAAACTAAAAAGAGAATTACCATAGGATCCAGCAATCCCACTTCTGGGCATTTACCCAGAGAAAACCATAAATCACAGAGACACATTCACCACAATGTTCATTGCAGCACTATTTACAATAGCCAGGTAATGGAAGCAACCTAAATGGCCACAGACAGACGAATGGATAAAGATGTGGTACATATATAAAATGGAATATTACTCAGCCATAAAAAGGAATGAAACTGGGTCATTTGTAGAGAAGTTGATGGATCTAGAGACTGTCATACAGAGTGAAGTAAGTCAGAAAGAGGAAAACAAATATTGTATATTAATGCCTATATGTGGAACCTAGAAAAATGCTACAGATGAACTGGTTTGCAGGGCAGAAATAGAGACACAGAGGTAGAGAACAAACGTATGGACACAAAGTGGGGGAAGCCATGGGGTGGTGGTCGTGGGATGAGTTGGGAGATAGGGATTTACCTGTATACATGTCTATGCATAAATAGATAACTAATAATAACCTACTGTATAAAAAAATAAATAAAATTAAATTTCAAAATTTTTAAAAATAAAATGTAAACATAAAACAGAAAAAAAGTTCTTCCATTCACACTGATGTATTTATAAGAATGAATTATTTCCATGCTTATATCCATAAATACATAAAAGAGGAATAAAATCTAACTTGAACCAAAAAAGAAAAAAAAAAGCTGACCCTAACAGTTATACAGAGGGAAACACAACCAAGGCACTTGCTCCAGTGGTAAACAATTCTGAAATTGGTCAGAGGTGGGGAATCATCCCCCATACAGCCAGCAGCCCCGCCCGCCCACGCAAGCAGCGTCCTTATTGCAAAGCTGGGGGACCATTCCGAGGCCTCTGTGAGTAAACGTGAGCTGAGCCCCAGGCCAGCTGCTGCTGAACTCTTCCCACCCTTCCCAGGTGAAACACCTGAATATGTACAAGGGCTTGAAAGCCTAGAGGAAGGGCCGTGGAGCCACACCAGCGACAGCACGCAGGCCAACTTGGTGCCTGCAGGTCAGCCAGGATGGTCCTGGCCACGGGCGCTCTTCTGGAAGCTTTCCATTGCCCTGCCTGTGATACACCTCCTGTCCCGGCCCCCACTCCATTTTTTCCTTCCTCACCTCAGCCCGGAGAGATATTCCAGTGGAAGTTATGGGTGACACATCCTCTTCTTTACAGGTGGCAGCCTGGCAACTCCTGCAGAAAGTCCAGCAGAGCCCCACTCACACCGGGCCGCCCACAAAGCCGTGGACCCTCACACCCTCCCACCAGCACAGCCCCGAGACTGCTGACGGGGCAGAGAATATGGAGTCAGGCACAGCTGCAGGGGCTACTGCTGCCTGGAGTGCTGTTTATATTGACCTCTACCCAGGCACACCTGCGGAGGGCTTGCCGGCAGGGTCAGGCTGCCCAGGTCAGCTAATCCTCAGCCCTCAGGGAATCACATTGCAGAAAATGGACCTCGCTAAGACAGAATATTCGCCAAGGAAAAAAAGGACACAATGCCATTTGCAGCACCGTAGATGAGTCTAGAGGTAATCACGTGACTTGGAGTAAGTCAGAAAGTGAAAGACACATATCATATCATATCACTTATAGGTGTTACCTATAAATTGATACCAGGGCAGATATTTCCACGGAGAAGGGCAATCACAGATTCATTAAACAAACTTATGGTTCACCAAAGGAAAGGTGTGAGGATTGAATTCATTACGATATTGGGGTTAACAGACATATACAATCACAGTAGACGTATATAATCACCAAAGACCTACCGAGTACCAAGAGAAGACTACTAAACATTCTGTCATAACGTACATGGGAAAAGGATCCCAGGAAGAACAGACATATGTATATGTGTAAAAGCACCACCTCTTGCACACCTACAACAAGCTAAACGTTGTACTCAAACTTGCTGTAATAAAAAATAAAAAATTAAATTAAAAACACGAGCAAGAAGTAGTGAGACAAACTTGAGGGGCTTTCTCCTGGCACATTCCGTTCTACATTCCAATCTAGAACGCAACTTCCACTGACGCTCTGCTGCCCTAGTAACCAGATTTGGTAAGGGAGAACTGCTGCCACCTTGTGGCCGTTTCACACAACAGCAGCTTTAATCCCAGCGCTAATGGTCAGTGGATATTCCAAATCATTACAGGCCTGTAAATGACACCTGCCCTGAAAACAAATCCTGGGGTCATATATCGACCAAAAAATTCAAAAGACGTCCATATTTCAAAACGACAGTTTCAAGAGGCATATTTCACGCACATTAGAGTTCTGCTTCTTTTGCTTGCTTTCTTTCTTTGTTAAAAAAACGGGAATGGAAAAAGGCAACCCTCAGAATGGGCGAAAACGTTCACAAACGAATCAATGGACAAAGGTTTAATCTCCAATATATATAAACAGCTCATGCAGCTTAATATTAATAAAACAAACAACCCAATACAAAAATGGGCAGAAGATCAAAATAGACGTTTCTTCAAAGAAGACACAGAGATGGCCAAGACGCACATGACAAGCTGCTCAACATCACTAATTATTAGAGAAATGCAAATCAAAACTACAATGAGGTAAGACCTCACACCTGTTAGAATCGGCATCATCAGATAATCTACAAACAACAAATTCTGGGGAGGGTGTGGACAAAAGGAACCCTCTTCCGCTATTGGTGGGAATGTAAATTGATACAGTCTCTATGGAGAACAATATGGAGGTTCTTTAAAAAACTAAAAAGAGAATTACCATAGGATCCAGCAATCCCACTTCTGGGCATTTACCCAGAGAAAACCATAAATCACAGAGACACATTCACCACAATGTTCATTGCAGCACTATTTACAATAGCCAGGTAATGGAAGCAATTTAAATGGCCACAGACAGACGAATGGATAAAGATGTGGTACATATATAAAATGGAATATTACTCAGCCATAAAAAGGAATGAAACTGGGTCATTTGTAGAGAAGTTGATGGATCTAGAGACTGTCATACAGAGTGAAGTAAGTCAGAAAGAGAAAAACAAATATTGTATATTAATGCCTATATTTGGTACCTAGAAAAATGGTACAGATGAACTGGTTTGCAGGGCAGAAATAGAGACACAGAGGTAGAGAACAAACGTATGGACACAAAGTGGGGGAAGCCATGGGGTGGTGGTGGTGGGATGAGTTGGGAGATTGGGATTGACCTGTATACATGTCTATGCATAAAATAGATAACTAATAATAACCTAATGTATAAAAAAAATAAATAAAATTAAATTTCAAAATTTTTAAAAATAAAATGTAAAAATAAAACAGAAAAAAAGTTCTTCCATTCACACTGATGTATTTATAAGAATGAATTATTTCCATGCTTATATCCATAAATACATAAAAGGGGAATAAAATCTAACTTGAACCAAAAAAGAAAAAAAAAAACCTGAACCTAACAGTTATACAGAGGGAAACACAAGCAAGGCACTTGCTCCAGTGGTAAACAATTCTGAAATTGGTCAGAGGTGGGGAATCATCCCCCATACAGCCAGCAGCCCCGCCCGCCCACGCAAGGAGCGTCCTTATTGCAAAGCTGTGGGACCGTGCCGAGGCCTCTGTGAGTAAACGTGAGCTGAGCCCCAGGCCAGCTGCTGCTGAACTGTTCCCACCCTTCCCAGGTGAAACACCTGAATATGTACAAGGGCTTGAAAGCCTAGAGGAAGGGCCGTGGAGCCACACCAGCGACAGCACGCAGGCCAACTTGGTGCCTGCAAGTCAGCCAGGATGGTCCTGGCCACGGGCGCTCTTCTGGAAGCTTTCCATTGCCCTGCCTGAGATACCCATCCTGTCCCGGCCACCACTCCTTTTTTTCCTACCTCACCTCAGCCCGGAGAGATATTCCAGTGGAAGTTATGGGTGACACATCCTCTTCTTTACAGGTGGCAGTCTGGCAACACCTGCAAAAAGTCCAGCAGAGCCCCACTCACACCGGGCCACCCACAAAGCCGTGGACCCTCACACCCTCCCACCAGCACAGCCCCGAGACTGCTGACGGGGCAGAGAATATGGAGTCAGGCACAGCTGCAGGGGCTATTGCTGCCTGGAGTGCTGTTTATATTGACCTCAACCCAGGCACACCTGGGGAGGGCTTGCCGGCAGGGTCAGGCTGCCCAGGTCAGCTAATCCTCAGCCCTCAGGGAATCACATTGCAGAAAATGGACCTCGCTAAGACAGAATATTCGCCAAGGAAAAAAAGGACACAATGCCATTTGCAGCACCGTAGATGAGTCTAGAGGTAATCACGTGACTTGGAGTAAGTCAGAAAGTGAAAGACACATATCATATCATATCACTTATAGGTGTTACCTATAAATTGATACCAGGGCAGATATTTCCACGGAGAAGGGCAATCACAGATTCATTAAACAAACTTATGTTTCACCAAAGGAAAGGTGTGAGCATTGAATTCATTACGATATAGGGTTTAACAGACATATACAAACACAGTAGACGTATATAATCACCAAAGACCTACGGAGTACCAAGAGAAGACTACTCAACATTCTGTCATAACGTACATGGGAAAAGGATCCCAGGTAGAACAGACATATGTATATGTGTAAAAGAACCACCTCTTGCACACCTACAACAAGCTAAACGTTGTACTCAAACTTGCTGTAATAAAAAATAAAAAATTAAATTAAAAACACGAGCAAGAAGTAGTGAGACAAACTTGAGGGGCTTTCTCCTGGCACATTCCGTTCTACATTCCAATTTAGAACGCGACTTCCATTGAGGCTCTGCTGCCCTAGTAACCAGGTTTGGTAAGGGAGAACTGCTGCCACCTTGTGGCCGTTTCACACAACAGCAGCTTTAATCCCAGCGCTAATGGTCAGTGGATATTCCAAATCATTACAGGCCTGTAAATGACACCTGCCCTGAAAACAAATCCAGGGGTCATATATCGACCAAAAAATTCAAAAGACGTCCATATTTCAAAACGACAGTTTCAAGAGGCATATTTCACGCACATTAGTGTTCTGCTTCTTTTGCTTTCTTTCTTTCTTTGTTAAAAAAACGGGAATGGAAAAAGGTATCCCTCAGAATGGGCGAAAACTTTCACAAACGAATCAATGGACAAAGGTTTAATCTCCAATATATATAAACAGCTCATGCAGCTTAATATTAATAAAACAAACAACCCAATACAAAAATGGGCAGAAGATCTAAATAGACGTTTCTTGAAAGAAGACACAGAGATGGCCAAGACGCACATGACAAGCTGCTCAACATCACTAATTATTAGAGAAATGCAAATCAAAACTACAATGAGGTAAGACCTCACACCTGTTAGAATCGGCATCATCAGATAATCTACAAACAACAAATTCTGGGGAGGGTGTGGACAAAAGGAACCCTCTTCCGCTATTGGTGGGAATGTAAATTGATACAGTCACTATGGAGAACTGTATGGAGGTTCCTTTAAAAAACTAAAAAGAGAATTACCATAGGATCCAGCAATCCCACTTCTGGGCATTTACCCAGAGAAAACCATAAATCACAGAGACACATTCACCACAATGTTCATTGCAGCACTATTTACAATAGCCAGGTAATGGAAGCAACCTAAATGGCCACAGACAGACGAATGGATAAAGATGTGGTACATATATAAAATGGAATATTACTCAGCCATAAAAAGGAATGAAACTGGGTCATTTGTAGAGAAGTTGATGGATCTAGAGACTGTCATACAGAGTGAAGTAAGTCAGAAAGAGGAAAACAAATATTGTATATTAATGCCTATATGTGGAACCTAGAAAAATGCTACAGATGAACTGGTTTGCAGGGCAGAAATAGAGACACAGAGGTAGAGAACAAACGTATGGACACAAAGTGGGGGAAGCCATGGGGTGGTGGTCGTGGGATGAGTTGGGAGATTGGGATTGACCTGTATACATGTCTATGCATAAATAGATAACTAATAATAACCTACTGTATAAAAAAATAAATAAAATTAAATTTCAAAATTTTTAAAAATAAAATGTAAAAATAAAACAGAAAAAAAGTTCTTCCATTCACACTGATGTATTTATAAGAATGAATTATTTCCATGCTTATATCCATAAATACATAAAAGAGGAATAAAATCTCACTTGAACCAAAAAAGAAAAAAAAAAGCTGAACCTAACAGTTATACAGAGGGAAACACAACCAAGGCACTTGCTCCAGTGGTAAACAATTCTGAAATTGGTCAGAGGTGGGGAATCATCCCCCATACAGCCAGCAGCCCCGCCCGCCCACGCAAGCAGCGTCCTTATTGCAAAGCTGGGGGACCATTCCGAGGCCTCTGTGAGTAAACGTGAGCTGAGCCCCAGGCCAGCTGCTGCTGAACTCTTCCCACCCTTCCCAGGTGAAACACCTGAATATGTACAAGGGCTTGAAAGCCTAGAGGAAGGGCCGTGGAGCCACACCAGCGACAGCACGCAGGCCAACTTGGTGCCTGCAGGTCAGCCAGGATGGTCCTGGCCACGGGCGCTCTTCTGGAAGCTTTCCATTGCCCTGCCTGTGATACACCTCCTGTCCCGGCCCCCACTCCATTTTTTCCTTCCTCACCTCAGCCCGGAGAGATATTCCAGTGGAAGTTATGGGTGACACATCCTCTTCTTTACAGGTGGCAGCCTGGCAACTCCTGCAGAAAGTCCAGCAGAGCCCCACTCACACCGGGCCGCCCACAAAGCCGTGGACCCTCACACCCTCCCACCAGCACAGCCCCGAGACTGCTGACGGGGCAGAGAATATGGAGTCAGGCACAGCTGCAGGGGCTACTGCTGCCTGGAGTGCTGTTTATATTGACCTCTACCCAGGCACACCTGGGGAGGGCTTGCCGGCAGGGTCAGGCTGCCCAGGTCAGCTAATCCTCAGCCCTCAGGGAATCACATTGCAGAAAATGGACCTCGCTAAGACAGAATATTCGCCAAGGAAAAAAAGGACACAATGCCATTTGCAGCACCGTAGATGAGTCTAGAGGTAATCACGTGACTTGGAGTAAGTCAGAAAGTGAAAGACACATATCATATCATATCACTTATAGGTGTTACCTATAAATTGATACCAGGGCAGATATTTCCACGGAGAAGGGCAATCACAGATTCATTAAACAAACTTATGGTTCACCAAAGGAAAGGTGTGAGGATTGAATTCATTACGATATTGGGGTTAACAGACATATACAATCACAGTAGACGTATATAATCACCAAAGACCTACCGAGTACCAAGAGAAGACTACTAAACATTCTGTCATAACGTACATGGGAAAAGGATCCCAGGAAGAACAGACATATGTATATGTGTAAAAGCACCACCTCTTGCACACCTACAACAAGCTAAACGTTGTACTCAAACTTGCTGTAATAAAAAATAAAAAATTAAATTAAAAACACGAGCAAGAAGTAGTGAGACAAACTTGAGGGGCTTTCTCCTGGCACATTCCGTTCTACATTCCAATCTAGAACGCAACTTCCACTGACGCTCTGCTGCCCTAGTAACCAGATTTGGTAAGGGAGAACTGCTGCCACCTTGTGGCCGTTTCACACAACAGCAGCTTTAATCCCAGCGCTAATGGTCAGTGGATATTCCAAATCATTACAGGCCTGTAAATGACACCTGCCCTGAAAACAAATCCTGGGGTCATATATCGACCAAAAAATTCAAAAGACGTCCATATTTCAAAACGACAGTTTCAAGAGGCATATTTCACGCACATTAGAGTTCTGCTTCTTTTGCTTGCTTTCTTTCTTTGTTAAAAAAACGGGAATGGAAAAAGGCAACCCTCAGAATGGGCGAAAACGTTCACAAACGAATCAATGGACAAAGGTTTAATCTCCAATACATATAAACAGCTCATGCAGCTTAATATTAATAAAACAAACAACCCAATACAAAAATGGGCAGAAGATCAAAATAGACGTTTCTTCAAAGAAGACACAGAGATGGCCAAGACGCACATGACAAGCTGCTCAACATCACTAATTATTAGAGAAATGCAAATCAAAACTACAATGAGGTAAGACCTCACACCTGTTAGAATCGGCATCATCAGATAATCTACAAACAACAAATTCTGGGGAGGGTGTGGACAAAAGGAACCCTCTTCCGCTATTGGTGGGAATGTAAATTGATACAGTCTCTATGGAGAACAATATGGAGGTTCTTTAAAAAACTAAAAAGAGAATTACCATAGGATCCAGCAATCCCACTTCTGGGCATTTACCCAGAGAAAACCATAAATCACAGAGACACATTCACCACAATGTTCATTGCAGCACTATTTACAATAGCCAGGTAATGGAAGCAATTTAAATGGCCACAGACAGACGAATGGATAAAGATGTGGTACATATATAAAATGGAATATTACTCAGCCATAAAAAGGAATGAAACTGGGTCATTTGTAGAGAAGTTGATGGATCTAGAGACTGTCATACAGAGTGAAGTAAGTCAGAAAGAGAAAAACAAATATTGTATATTAATGCCTATATTTGGTACCTAGAAAAATGGTACAGATGAACTGGTTTGCAGGGCAGAAATAGAGACACAGAGGTAGAGAACAAACGTATGGACACAAAGTGGGGGAAGCCATGGGGTGGTGGTGGTGGGATGAGTTGGGAGATTGGGATTGACCTGTATACATGTCTATGCATAAAATAGATAACTAATAATAACCTAATGTATAAAAAAAATAAATAAAATTAAATTTCAAAATTTTTAAAAATAAAATGTAAAAATAAAACAGAAAAAAAGTTCTTCCATTCACACTGATGTATTTATAAGAATGAATTATTTCCATGCTTATATCCATAAATACATAAAAGGGGAATAAAATCTAACTTGAACCAAAAAAGAAAAAAAAAAACCTGAACCTAACAGTTATACAGAGGGAAACACAAGCAAGGCACTTGCTCCAGTGGTAAACAATTCTGAAATTGGTCAGAGGTGGGGAATCATCCCCCATACAGCCAGCAGCCCCGCCCGCCCACGCAAGGAGTGTCCTTATTGCAAAGCTGTGGGACCGTGCCGAGGCCTCTGTGAGTAAACGTGAGCTGAGCCCCAGGCCAGCTGCTGCTGAACTGTTCCCACCCTTCCCAGGTGAAACACCTGAATATGTACAAGGGCTTGAAAGCCTAGAGGAAGGGCCGTGGAGCCACACCAGCGACAGCACGCAGGCCAACTTGGTGCCTGCAAGTCAGCCAGGATGGTCCTGGCCACGGGCGCTCTTCTGGAAGCTTTCCATTGCCCTGCCTGAGATACCCATCCTGTCCCGGCCACCACTCCTTTTTTTCCTTCCTCACCTCAGCCCGGAGAGATATTCCAGTGGAAGTTATGGGTGACACATCCTCTTCTTTACAGGTGGCAGTCTGGCAACACCTGCAGAAAGTCCAGCAGAGCCCCACTCACACCGGGCCACCCACAAAGCCGTGGACCCTCACACCCTCCCACCAGCACAGCCCCGAGACTGCTGACGGGGCAGAGAATATGGAGTCAGGCACAGCTGCAGGGGCTATTGCTGCCTGGAGTGCTGTTTATATTGACCTCAACCCAGGCACACCTGGGGAGGGCTTGCCGGCAGGGTCAGGCTGCCCAGGTCAGCTAATCCTCAGCCCTCAGGGAATCACATTGCAGAAAATGGACCTCGCTAAGACAGAATATTCGCCAAGGAAAAAAAGGACACAATGCCATTTGCAGCACCGTAGATGAGTCTAGAGGTAATCACGTGACTTGGAGTAAGTCAGAAAGTGAAAGACACATATCATATCATATCACTTATAGGTGTTACCTATAAATTGATACCAGGGCAGATATTTCCACGGAGAAGGGCAATCACAGATTCATTAAACAAACTTATGTTTCACCAAAGGAAAGGTGTGAGCATTGAATTCATTACGATATAGGGTTTAACAGACATATACAAACACAGTAGACGTATATAATCACCAAAGACCTACGGAGTACCAAGAGAAGACTACTCAACATTCTGTCATAACGTACATGGGAAAAGGATCCCAGGTAGAACAGACATATGTATATGTGTAAAAGAACCAGCTCTTGCACACCTACAACAAGCTAAACGTTGTACTCAAACTTGCTGTAATAAAAAATAAAAAGTTAAATTAAAAACACGAGCAAGAAGTAGTGAGACAAACTTGAGGGGCTTTCTCCTGGCACATTCCGTTCTACATTCCAATTTAGAACGCGACTTCCATTGAGGCTCTGCTGCCCTAGTAACCAGGTTTGGTAAGGGAGAACTGCTGCCACCTTGTGGCCGTTTCACACAACAGCAGCTTTAATCCCAGCGCTAATGGTCAGTGGATATTCCAAATCATTACAGGCCTGTAAATTACACCTGCCCTGAAAACAAATCCAGGGGTCATATATCGACCAAAAAATTCAAAAGACGTCCATATTTCAAAACGACAGTTTCAAGAGGCATATTTCACGCACATTAGTGTTCTGCTTCTTTTGCTTTCTTTCTTTCTTTGTTAAAAAAACGGGAATGGAAAAAGGTATCCCTCAGAATGGGCGAAAACTTTCACAAACGAATCAATGGACAAAGGTTTAATCTCCAATATATATAAACAGCTCATGCAGCTTAATATTAATAAAACAAACAACCCAATACAAAAATGGGCAGAAGATCTAAATAGACGTTTCTTGAAAGAAGACACAGAGATGGCCAAGACGCACATGACAAGCTGCTCAACATCACTAATTATTAGAGAAATGCAAATCAAAACTACAATGAGGTAAGACCTCACACCTGTTAGAATCGGCATCATCAGATAATCTACAAACAACAAATTCTGGGGAGGGTGTGGACAAAAGGAACCCTCTTCCGCTATTGGTGGGAATGTAAATTGATACAGTCACTATGGAGAACTGTATGGAGGTTCCTTTAAAAAACTAAAAAGAGAATTACCATAGGATCCAGCAATCCCACTTCTGGGCATTTACCCAGAGAAAACCATAAATCACAGAGACACATTCACCACAATGTTCATTGCAGCACTATTTACAATAGCCAGGTAATGGAAGCAACCTAAATGGCCACAGACAGACGAATGGATAAAGATGTGGTACATATATAAAATGGAATATTACTCAGCCATAAAAAGGAATGAAACTGGGTCATTTGTAGAGAAGTTGATGGATCTAGAGACTGTCATACAGAGTGAAGTAAGTCAGAAAGAGGAAAACAAATATTGTATATTAATGCCTATATGAGGAACCTAGAAAAATGCTACAGATGAACTGGTTTGCAGGGCAGAAATAGAGACACAGAGGTAGAGAACAAACGTATGGACACAAAGTGGGGGAAGCCATGGGGTGGTGGTCGTGGGATGAGTTGGGAGATTGGGATTGACCTGTATACATGTCTATGCATAAATAGATAACTAATAATAACCTACTGTATAAAAAAATAAATAAAATTAAATTTCAAAATTTTTAAAAATAAAATGTAAAAATAAAACAGAAAAAAAGTTCTTCCATTCACACTGATGTATTTATAAGAATGGATTATTTCCATGCTTATATCCATAAATACATAAAAGAGGAATAAAATCTCACTTGAACCAAAAAAGAAAAAAAAAAGCTGAACCTAACAGTTATACAGAGGGAAACACAACCAAGGCACTTGCTCCAGTGGTAAACAATTCTGAAATTGGTCAGAGGTGGGGAATCATCCCCCATACAGCCAGCAGCCCCGCCCGCCCACGCAAGCAGCGTCCTTATTGCAAAGCTGGGGGACCATTCCGAGGCCTCTGTGAGTAAACGTGAGCTGAGCCCCAGGCCAGCTGCTGCTGAACTCTTCCCACCCTTCCCAGGTGAAACACCTGAATATGTACAAGGGCTTGAAAGCCTAGAGGAAGGGCCATGGAGCCACACCAGCGACAGCACGCAGGCCAACTTGGTGCCTGCAGGTCAGCCAGGATGGTCCTGGCCACGGGCGCTCTTCTGGAAGCTTTCCATTGCCCTGCCTGTGATACACCTCCTGTCCCGGCCCCCACTCCATTTTTTCCTTCCTCACCTCAGCCCGGAGAGATATTCCAGTGGAAGTTATGGGTGACACATCCTCTTCTTTACAGGTGGCAGCCTGGCAACTCCTGCAGAAAGTCCAGCAGAGCCCCACTCACACCGGGCCGCCCACAAAGCCGTGGACCCTCACACCCTCCCACCAGCACAGCCCCGAGACTGCTGACGGGGCAGAGAATATGGAGTCAGGCACAGCTGCAGGGGCTACTGCTGCCTGGATTGCTGTTTATATTGACCTCTACCCAGGCACACCTGGGGAGGGCTTGCCGGCAGGGTCAGGCTGCCCAGTTCAGCTAATCCTCAGCCCTCAGGGAATCACATTGCAGAAAATGGACCTCGCTAAGACAGAATATTCGCCAAGGAAAAAAAGGACACAATGCCATTTGCAGCACCGTAGATGAGTCTAGAGGTAATCACGTGACTTGGAGTAAGTCAGAAAGTGAAAGACACATATCATATCATATCACTTATAGGTGTTACCTATAAATTGATACCAGGGCAGATATTTCCACGGAGAAGGGCAATCACAGATTCATTAAACAAACTTATGGTTCACCAAAGGAAAGGTGTGAGGATTGAATTCATTACGATATTGGGGTTAACAGACATATACAATCACAGTAGACGTATATAATCACCAAAGACCTACCGAGTACCAAGAGAAGACTACTAAACATTCTGTCATAACGTACATGGGAAAAGGATCCCAGGAAGAACAGACATATGTATATGTGTAAAAGCACCACCTCTTGCACACCTACAACAAGCTAAACGTTGTACTCAAACTTGCTGTAATAAAAAATAAAAAATTAAATTAAAAACACGAGCAAGAAGTAGTGAGACAAACTTGAGGGGCTTTCTCCTGGCACATTCCGTTCTACATTCCAATCTAGAACGCAACTTCCACTGACGCTCTGCTGCCCTAGTAACCAGATTTGGTAAGGGAGAACTGCTGCCACCTTGTGGCCGTTTCACACAACAGCAGCTTTAATCCCAGCGCTAATGGTCAGTGGATATTCCAAATCATTACAGGCCTGTAAATGACACCTGCCCTGAAAACAAATCCTGGGGTCATATATCGACCAAAAAATTCAAAAGACGTCCATATTTCAAAACGACAGTTTCAAGAGGCATATTTCACGCACATTAGAGTTCTGCTTCTTTTGCTTGCTTTCTTTCTTTGTTACAAAAACGGGAATGGAAAAAGGCAACCCTCAGAATGGGCGAAAACGTTCACAAACGAATCAATGGACAAAGGTTTAATCTCCAATATATATAAACAGCTCATGCAGCTTAATATTAATAAAACAAACAACCCAATACAAAAATGGGCAGAAGATCAAAATAGACGTTTCTTCAAAGAAGACACAGAGATGGCCAAGACGCACATGACAAGCTGCTCAACATCACTAATTATTAGAGAAATGCAAATCAAAACTACAATGAGGTAAGACCTCACACCTGTTAGAATCGGCATCATCAGATAATCTACAAACAACAAATTCTGGGGAGGGTGTGGACAAAAGGAACCCTCTTCCGCTATTGGTGGGAATGTAAATTGATACAGTCTCTATGGAGAACAATATGGAGGTTCTTTAAAAAACTAAAAAGAGAATTACCATAGGATCCAGCAATCCCACTTCTGGGCATTTACCCAGAGAAAACCATAAATCACAGAGACACATTCACCACAATGTTCATTGCAGCACTATTTACAATAGCCAGGTAATGGAAGCAATTTAAATGGCCACAGACAGACGAATGGATAAAGATGTGGTACATATATAAAATGGAATATTACTCAGCCATAAAAAGGAATGAAACTGGGTCATTTGTAGAGAAGTTGATGGATCTAGAGACTGTCATACAGAGTGAAGTAAGTCAGAAAGAGAAAAACAAATATTGTATATTAATGCCTATATTTGGTACCTAGAAAAATGGTACAGATGAACTGGTTTGCAGGGCAGAAATAGAGACACAGAGGTAGAGAACAAACGTATGGACACAAAGTGGGGGAAGCCATGGGGTGGTGGTGGTGGGATGAGTTGGGAGATTGGGATTGACCTGTATACATGTCTATGCATAAAATAGATAACTAATAATAACCTAATGTATAAAAAAAATAAATAAAATTAAATTTCAAAATTTTTAAAAATAAAATGTAAAAATAAAACAGAAAAAAAGTTCTTCCATTCACACTGATGTATTTATAAGAATGAATTATTTCCATGCTTTTATCCATAAATACATAAAAGGGGAATAAAATCTAACTTGAACCAAAAAAGAAAAAAAAAAACCTGAACCTAACAGTTATACAGAGGGAAACACAAGCAAGGCACTTGCTCCAGTGGTAAAAATTCTGAAATTGGTCAGAGGTGGGGAATCATCCCCCATACAGCCAGCAGCCCCGCCCGCCCACGCAAGGAGCGTCCTTATTGCAAAGCTGTGGGACCGTGCCGAGGCCTCTGTGAGTAAACGTGAGCTGAGCCCCAGGCCAGCTGCTGCTGAACTGTTCCCACCCTTCCCAGGTGAAACACCTGAATATGTACAAGGGCTTGAAAGCCTAGAGGAAGGGCCGTGGAGCCACACCAGCGACAGCACGCAGGCGAACTTGGTGCCTGCAGGTCAGCCAGGATGGTCCTGGCCACGGGCGCTCTTCTGGAAGCTTTCCATTGCCCTGCCTGAGATACCCATCCTGTCCCGGCCACCACTCCTTTTTTTCCTTCCTCACCTCAGCCCGGAGAGATATTCCAGTGGAAGTTATGGGTGACACATCCTCTTCTTTACAGGTGGCAGTCTGGCAACACCTGCAGAAAGTCCAGCAGAGCCCCACTCACACCGGGCCACCCACAAAGCCGTGGACCCTCACACCCTCCCACCAGCACAGCCCCGAGACTGCTGACGGGGCAGAGAATATGGAGTCAGGCACAGCTGCAGGGGCTATTGCTGCCTGGAGTGCTGTTTATATTGACCTCAACCCAGGCACACCTGGGGAGGGCTTGCCGGCAGGGTCAGGCTGCCCAGGTCAGCTAATCCTCAGCCCTCAGGGAATCACATTGCAGAAAATGGACCTCGCTAAGACAGAATATTCGCCAAGGAAAAAAAGGACACAATGCCATTTGCAGCACCGTAGATGAGTCTAGAGGTAATCACGTGACTTGGAGTAAGTCAGAAAGTGAAAGACACATATCATATCATATCACTTATAGGTGTTACCTATAAATTGATACCAGGGCAGATATTTCCACGGAGAAGGGCAATCACAGATTCATTAAACAAACTTATGTTTCACCAAAGGAAAGGTGTGAGCATTGAATTCATTACGATATAGGGTTTAACAGACATATACAAACACAGTAGACGTATATAATCACCAAAGACCTACGGAGTACCAAGAGAAGACTACTCAACATTCTGTCATAACGTACATGGGAAAAGGATCCCAGGTAGAACAGACATATGTATATGTGTAAAAGAACCACCTCTTGCACACCTACAACAAGCTAAACGTTGTACTCAAACTTGCTGTAATAAAAAATAAAAAATTAAATTAAAAACACGAGCAAGAAGTAGTGAGACAAACTTGAGGGGCTTTCTCCTGGCACATTCCGTTCTACATTCCAATTTAGAACGCGACTTCCATTGAGGCTCTGCTGCCCTAGTAACCAGGTTTGGTAAGGGAGAACTGCTGCCACCTTGTGGCCGTTTCACACAACAGCAGCTTTAATCCCAGCGCTAATGGTCAGTGGATATTCCAAATCATTACAGGCCTGTAAATGACACCTGCCCTGAAAACAAATCCTGGGGTCATATATCGACCCAAAAATTCAAAAGACGTCCATATTTCAAAACGACAGTTTCAAGAGGCATATTTCACGCACATTAGTGTTCTGCTTCTTTTGCTTTCTTTCTTTTTTGTTAAAAAAACGGGAATGGAAAAAGGTATCCCTCAGAATGGGCGAAAACGTTCACAAACGAATCAATGGACAAAGGTTTAATCTCCAATATATATAAACAGCTCATGCAGCTTAATATTAATAAAACAAACAACCCAATACAAAAATGGGCAGAAGATCTAAATAGACGTTTCTTGAAAGAAGACACAGAGATGGCCAAGACGCACATGACAAGCTGCTCAACATCACTAATTATTAGAGAAATGCAAATCAAAACTACAATGAGGTAAGACCTCACACCTGTTAGAATCGGCATCATCAGATAATCTACAAACCACAAATTCTGGGGAGGGTGTGGACAAAAGGAACCCTCTTCCGCTATTGGTGGGAATGTAAATTGATACAGTCACTATGGAGAACAGTATGGAGGTTCCTTTAAAAAACTAAAAAGAGAATTACCATAGGATCCAGCAATCCCACTTCTGGGCATTTACCCAGAGAAAACCATAAATCACAGAGACACATTCACCACAATGTTCATTGCAGCACTATTTACAATAGCCAGGTAACGGAAGCAACCTAAATGCCCACAGACAAACGAATGGATAAAGATGTGGTACATATATAAAATGGAATATTACTCAGCCATAAAAAGGAATGAAACTGGGTCATTTGTAGAGAAGTTGATGGATCTAGAGACTGTCATACAGAGTGAAGTAAGTCAGAAAGAGAAAAACAAATATTGTATATTAATGCCTATATGTGGAACCTAGAAAAATGGTACAGATGAACTGGTTTGCAGGGCAGAAATAGAGACACAGAGGTAGAGAACAAAAGTATGGACACAAAGTGGGGGAAGCCATGGGGTGGTGGTGGTGGGATGAGTTGGGAGGTTGGGATTGACCTGTATACATGTCTATGCATAAAATAGATAACTAATAATAACCTACTGTATAAAAAAATAAATAAAATTAAATTTCAAAATTTTTAAAAATAAAATGTAAACATAAAACAGAAAAAAAGTTCTTCCATTCACACTGATGTATTTATAAGAATGAATTATTTCCATGCTTATATCCATAAATACATAAAAGAGGAATAAAATCTAACTTGAACCAAAAAAGAAAAAAAAAAGCTGACACTAACATTTATACAGAGGGAAACACAACCAAGGCACTTGCTCCAGTGGTAAACAATTCTGAAATTGGTCAGAGGTGGGGAATCATCCCCCATACAGCCAGCAGCCCCGCCCGCCCACGCAAGCAGCGTCCTTATTGCAAAGCTGGGCGACCATTCCGAGGCCTCTGTGAGTAAACGTGAGCTGAGCCCCAGGCCAGCTGCTGCTGAACTCTTCCCACCCTTCCCAGGTGAAACACCTGAATATGTACAAGGGCTTGAAAGCCTAGAGGAAGGGCCGTGGAGCCACACCAGCGACAGCACGCAGGCCAACTTGGTGCCTGCAGGTCAGCCAGGATGGTCCTGGCCACGGGCGCTCTTCTGGAAGCTTTCCATTGCCCTGCCTGTGATACACCTCCTGTCCCGGCCCCCACTCCATTTTTTCCTTCCTCACCTCAGCCCGGAGAGATATTCCAGTGGAAGTTATGGGTGACACATCCTCTTCTTTACAGGTGGCAGCCTGGCAACTCCTGCAGAAAGTCCAGCAGAGCCCCACTCACACCGGGCCGCCCACAAAGCCGTGGACCCTCACACCCTCCCACCAGCACAGCCCCGAGACTGCTGACGGGGCGGAGAATATGGAGTCAGGCACAGCTGCAGGGGCTACTGCTGCCTGGAGTGCTGTTTATATTGACCTCTACCCAGGCACACCTGGGGAGGGCTTGCCGGCAGGGTCAGGCTGCCCAGGTCAGCTAATCCTCAGCCCTCAGGGAATCACATTGCAGAAAATGGACCTCGCTAAGACAGAATATTCGCCAAGGAAAAAAAGGACACAATGCCATTTGCAGCACCGTAGATGTGTCTAGAGGTAATCACGTGACTTGGAGTAAGTCAGAAAGTGAAAGACACATATCATATCATATCACTTATAGGTGTTACCTATAAATTGATACCAGGGCAGATATTTCCACGGAGAAGGGCAATCACAGATTCATTAAACAAACTTATGGTTCACCAAAGGAAAGGTGTGAGGATTGAATTCATTACGATATTGGGGTTAACAGACATATACAATCACAGTAGACGTATATAATCACCAAAGACCTACCGAGTACCAAGAGAAGACTACTAAACATTCTGTCATAACGTACATGGGAAAAGGATCCCAGGAAGAACAGACATATGTATATGTGTAAAAGCACCACCTCTTGCACACCTACAACAAGCTAAACGTTGTACTCAAACTTGCTGTAATAAAAAATAAAAAATTAAATTAAAAACACGAGCAAGAAGTAGTGAGACAAACTTGAGGGGCTTTCTCCTGGCACATTCCGTTCTACATTCCAATCTAGAACGCAACTTCCACTGACGCTCTGCTGCCCTAGTAACCAGATTTGGTAAGGGAGAACTGCTGCCACCTTGTGGCCGTTTCACACAACAGCAGCTTTAATCCCAGCGCTAATGGTCAGTGGATATTCCAAATCATTACAGGCCTGTAAATGACACCTGCCCTGAAAACAAATCCTGGGGTCATATATCGACCCAAAAATTCAAAAGACGTCCATATTTCAAAACGACAGTTTCAAGAGGCATATTTCACGCACATTAGTGTTCTGCTTCTTTTGCTTTCTTTCTTTTTTGTTAAAAAAACGGGAATGGAAAAAGGTATCCCTCAGAATGGGCGAAAACGTTCACAAACGAATCAATGGACAAAGGTTTAATCTCCAATATATATAAACAGCTCATGCAGCTTAATATTAATAAAACAAACAACCCAATACAAAAATGGGCAGAAGATCTAAATAGACGTTTCTTGAAAGAAGACACAGAGATGGCCAAGACGCACATGACAAGCTGCTCAACATCACTAATTATTAGAGAAATGCAAATCAAAACTACAATGAGGTAAGACCTCACACCTGTTAGAATCGGCATCATCAGATAATCTACAAACCACAAATTCTGGGGAGGGTGTGGACAAAAGGAACCCTCTTCCGCTATTGGTGGGAATGTAAATTGATACAGTCACTATGGAGAACAGTATGGAGGTTCCTTTAAAAAACTAAAAAGAGAATTACCATAGGATCCAGCAATCCCACTTCTGGGCATTTACCCAGAGAAAACCATAAATCACAGAGACACATTCACCACAATGTTCATTGCAGCACTATTTACAATAGCCAGGTAACGGAAGCAACCTAAATGCCCACAGACAAACGAATGGATAAAGATGTGGTACATATATAAAATGGAATATTACTCAGCCATAAAAAGGAATGAAACTGGGTCATTTGTAGAGAAGTTGATGGATCTAGAGACTGTCATACAGAGTGAAGTAAGTCAGAAAGAGAAAAACAAATATTGTATATTAATGCCTATATGTGGAACCTAGAAAAATGGTACAGATGAACTGGTTTGCAGGGCAGAAATAGAGACACAGAGGTAGAGAACAAAAGTATGGACACAAAGTGGGGGAAGCCATGGGGTGGTGGTGGTGGGATGAGTTGGGAGGTTGGGATTGACCTGTATACATGTCTATGCATAAAATAGATAACTAATAATAACCTACTGTATAAAAAAATAAATAAAATTAAATTTCAAAATTTTTAAAAATAAAATGTAAACATAAAACAGAAAAAAAGTTCTTCCATTCACACTGATGTATTTATAAGAATGAATTATTTCCATGCTTATATCCATAAATACATAAAAGAGGAATAAAATCTAACTTGAACCAAAAAAGAAAAAAAAAAGCTGACCCTAACATTTATACAGAGGGAAACACAACCAAGGCACTTGCTCCAGTGGTAAACAATTCTGAAATTGGTCAGAGGTGGGGAATCATCCCCCATACAGCCAGCAGCCCCGCCCGCCCACGCAAGCAGCGTCCTTATTGCAAAGCTGGGCGACCATTCCGAGGCCTCTGTGAGTAAACGTGAGCTGAGCCCCAGGCCAGCTGCTGCTGAACTCTTCCCACCCTTCCCAGGTGAAACACCTGAATATGTACAAGGGCTTGAAAGCCTAGAGGAAGGGCCGTGGAGCCACACCAGCGACAGCACGCAGGCCAACTTGGTGCCTGCAGGTCAGCCAGGATGGTCCTGGCCACGGGCGCTCTTCTGGAAGCTTTCCATTGCCCTGCCTGTGATACACCTCCTGTCCCGGCCCCCACTCCATTTTTTCCTTCCTCACCTCAGCCCGGAGAGATATTCCAGTGGAAGTTATGGGTGACACATCCTCTTCTTTACAGGTGGCAGCCTGGCAACTCCTGCAGAAAGTCCAGCAGAGCCCCACTCACACCGGGCCGCCCACAAAGCCGTGGACCCTCACACCCTCCCACCAGCACAGCCCCGAGACTGCTGACGGGGCAGAGAATATGGAGTCAGGCACAGCTGCAGGGGCTACTGCTGCCTGGAGTGCTGTTTATATTGACCTCTACCCAGGCACACCTGGGGAGGGCTTGCCGGCAGGGTCAGGCTGCCCAGGTCAGCTAATCCTCAGCCCTCAGGGAATCACATTGCAGAAAATGGACCTCGCTAAGACAGAATATTCGCCAAGGAAAAAAAGGACACAATGCCATTTGCAGCACCGTAGATGAGTCTAGAGGTAATCACGTGACTTGGAGTAAGTCAGAAAGTGAAAGACACATATCATATCATATCACTTATAGGTGTTACCTATAAATTGATACCAGGGCAGATATTTCCACGGAGAAGGGCAATCACAGATTCATTAAACAAACTTATGGTTCACCAAAGGAAAGGTGTGAGGATTGAATTCATTACGATATTGGGGTTAACAGACATATACAATCACAGTAGACGTATATAATCACCAAAGACCTACCGAGTACCAAGAGAAGACTACTAAACATTCTGTCATAACGTACATGGGAAAAGGATCCCAGGAAGAACAGACATATGTATATGTGTAAAAGCACCACCTCTTGCACACCTACAACAAGCTAAACGTTGTACTCAAACTTGCTGTAATAAAAAATAAAAAATTAAATTAAAAACACGAACAAGAAGTAGTGAGACAAACTTGAGGGGCTTTCTCCTGGCACATTCCGTTCTACATTCCAATCTAGAACGCGACTTCCATTGAGGCTCTGCTGCCCTAGTAACCAGGTTTGGTAAGGGAGAACTGCTGCCACCTTGTGGCCGTTTCACACAACAGCAGCTTTAATCCCAGCGCTAATGGTCAGTGGATATTCCAAATCATTACAGGCCTGTAAATGACACCTGCCCTGAAAACAAATCCTGGGGTCATATATCGACCAAAAAATTCAAAAGACGTCCATATTTCAAAACGACAGTTTCAAGAGGCATATTTCACGCACATTAGTGTTCTGCTTCTTTTGCTTTCTTTCTTTCTTTGTTAAAAAAACGGGAATGGAAAAAGGTATCCCTCAGAATGGGCGAAAACGTTCACAAACGAATCAATGGACAAAGGTTTAATCTCCAATATATATAAACAGCTCATGCAGCTTAATATTAATAAAACAAACAACCCAATACAAAAATGGGCAGAAGATCTAAATAGACGTTTCTTGAAAGAAGACACAGAGATGGCCAAGACGCACATGACAAGCTGCTCAACATCACTAATTATTAGAGAAATGCAAATCAAAACTACAATGAGGTAAGACCTCACACCTGTTAGAATCGGCATCATCAGATAATCTACAAACAACAAATTCTGGGGAGGGTGTGGACAAAAGGAACCCTCTTCCGCTATTGGTGGGAATGTAAATTGATACAGTCACTATGGAGAACTGTATGGAGGTTCCTTTAAAAAACTGAAAAGAGAATTACCATAGGATCCAGCAATCCCACTTCTGGGCATTTACCCAGAGAAAACCATAAATCACAGAGACACATTCACCACAATGTTCATTGCAGCACTATTTACAATAGCCAGGTAATGGAAGCAACCTAAATGGCCACAGACAGACGAATGGATAAAGATGTGGTACATATATAAAATGGAATATTACTCAGCCATAAAAAGGAATGAAACTGGGTCATTTGTAGAGAAGTTGATGGATCTAGAGACTGTCATACAGAGTGAAGTAAGTCAGAAAGAGAAAAACAAATATTGTATATTAATGCCTATATGTGGAACCTAGAAAAATGGTACAGATGAACTGGTTTGCAGGGCAGAAATAGAGACACAGAGGTAGAGAACAAAAGTATGGACACAAAGTGGGGGAAGCCATGGGGTGGTGGTGGTGGGATGAGTTGGGAGATTGGGATTGACCTGTATACATGTCTATGCATAAAATAGATAACTAATAATAACCTACTGTATAAAAAAATAAATAAAATTAAATTTCAAAATTTTTAAAAATAAAATGTAAAAATAAAACAGAAAAAAAGTTCTTCCATTCACACTGATGTATTTATAAGAATGAATTATTTCCATGCTTATATCCATAAATACATAAAAGAGGAATAAAATCTAACTTGAACCAAAAAAGAAAAAAAAAAGCTGACCCTAACAGTTATACAGAGGGAAACACAACCAAGGCACTTGCTCCAGTGGTAAACAATTCTGAAATTGGTCAGAGGTGGGGAATCATCCCCCATACAGCCAGCAGCCCCGCCCGCCCATGCAAGCAGCGTCCTTATTGCAAAGCTGGGGGACCGTTCTGAGGCCTCTGTGAGTAAACGTGAGCTGAGCCCCAGGCCAGCTGCTGCTGAACTGTTCCCACCCTTCCCAGGTGAAACACCTGAATATGTACAAGGGCTTGAAAGCCTAGAGGAAGGGCCGTGGAGCCACACCAGCGACTGCACGCAGGCCAACTTGGTGCCTGCAGGTCAGCCAGGATGGTCCTGGCCACGGGCGCTCTTCTGGAAGCTTTCCATTGCCCTGCCTGAGATACCCCTCCTGTCCCGGCCCCCACTCCTTTTTTTCCTTACTCACCTCAGCCCGGAGAGATATTCCAGTGGAAATTATGGGTGACACACCCTCTTCTTTACAGGTGGCAGCCTGTTAACTCCTGCAGAAAGTCCAGCAGAGCCCCACTCACAGCGGGCCACCCACAAAGCCGTGGACCCTCACACCCTCCCACCAGCACAGCCCCGAGACTGCTGACGGGGCAGAGAATATGGAGTCAGGCACAGCTGCAGGGGCTATTGCTGCCTGGAGTGCTGTTTATATTGACCTCAACCCAGGCACACCTGGGGAGGGCTTGCCGGCAGGGTCAGGCTGCCCAGGTCAGCTAATCCTCAGCCCTCAGGGAATCACATTGCAGAAAATGGACCTCGCTAAGACAGAATATTCGCCAAGGAAAAAAAGGACACAATGCCATTTGCAGCACCGTAGATGAGTCTAGAGGTAGTCACGTGACTTGGAGTAAGTCTGAAAGTGAAAGACACATATCATATCATATCACTTATAGGTGTTACCTATAAATTGATACCAGGGCAGATATTTCCACGGAGAAGGGCAATCACAGATTCATTAAACAAACTTATGGTTCACCAAAGGAAAGGTGTGAGGATTGAATTCATTACGATATTGGGGTTAACAGACATATACAAACACAGTAGACGTATATAATCACCAAAGACCTACGGAGTACCAAGAGAAGACTACTCAACATTCTGTCATAACGTACATGGTAAAAGGATCCCAGGAAGAACAGACATATGTATATGTGTAAAAGAACCACCTCTTGCACACCTACAACAAGCTAAACGTTGTACTCAAACTTGCTGTAATAAAAAATAAAAAATTAAATTAAAAACACGAACAAGAAGTAGTGAGACAAACTTGAGGGGCTTTCTCCTGGCACATTCCGTTCTACATTCCAATCTAGAACGCGACTTCCATTGAGGCTCTGCTGCCCTAGTAACCAGATTTGGTAAAGGAGAACTGCTGCCACCTTGTGGCCGTTTCACACAACAGCAGCTTTAATCCCAGCGCTAATGGTCAGTGGATATTCCAAATCATTACAGGCCTGTAAATGACACCTGCCCTGAAAACAAATCCTGGGGTCATATATCGACCAAAAAATTCAAAAGACGTCCATATTTCAAAACGACAGTTTCAAGAGGCATATTTCACGCACATTAGTGTTCTGCTTCTTTTGCTTGCTTTCTTTCTTTGTTAAAAAAACGGGAATGGAAAAAGGCAACCCTCAGAATGGGCGAAAACGTTCACAAACGAATCAATGGACAAAGGTTTAATCTCCAATATATATAAACAGCTCATGCAGCTTAATATTAATAAAACAAAAAACCCAATACAAAAATGGGCAGAAGATCAAAATAGACGTTTCTTCAAAGAAGACACAGAGATGGCCAAGACGCACATGACAAGCTGCTCAACATCACTAATTATTAGAGAAATGCAAATCAAAACTACAATGAGGTAAGACCTCACACCTGTTAGATTCGGCATCATCAGATAATCTACAAACAACAAATTCTGGGGAGGGTGTGGACAAAAGGAACCCTCTTCCGCTATTGGTGGGAATGTAAATTGATACAGTCACTATGGAGAACAGTATGGAGGTTCCTTTAAAAAACTAAAAAGAGAATTACCATAGGATCCAGCAATCCCACTTCTGGGCATTTACCCAGAGAAAACCATAAATCACAGAGACACATTCACCACAATGTTCATTGCAGCACTATTTACAATAGCCAGGTAATGGAAGCAACCTAAATGGCCACAGACAGACGAATGGATAAAGATGTGGTACATATATAAAATGGAATATTACTCAGCCATAAAAAGGAATGAAACTGGGTCATTTGTAGAGAAGTTGATGGATCTAGAGACTGTCATACAGAGTGAAGTAAGTCAGAAAGAGAAAAACAAATATTGTATATTAATGCCTATATGTGGAACCTAGAAAAATGGTACAGATGAACTGGTTTGCAGGGCAGAAATAGAGACACAGAGGTAGAGAACAAAAGTATGGACACAAAGTGGGGGAAGCCATGGGGTGGTGGTGGTGGGATGAGTTGGGAGATTGGGATTGACCTGTATACATGTCTATGCATAAAATAGATAACTAATAATAACCTACTGTATAAAAAAATAAATAAAATTAAATTTCAAAATTTTTAAAAATAAAATGTAAAAATAAAACAGAAAAGAAGTTCTTCCATTCACACTGATGTATTTATAAGAATGAATTATTTCCATGCTTATATCCATAAATACATAAAAGAGGAATAAAATCTAACTTGAACCAAAAAAGAAAAAAAAAAACTGAACCTAACAGTTATACAGAGGGAAACAAAACCAAGGCACTTGCTCCAGTGGTAAACAATTCTGAAATTGGTCAGAGGTGTGGAATCATCCCCCATACAGCCAGCAGCCCCGCCCGCCCACGCAAGGAGCGTCCTTATTGCAAAGCTGTGGGACCGTGCCGAGGCCTCTGTGAGTAAACGTGAGCTAAGCCCCAGGCCAGCTGCTGCTGAACTGTTCCCACCCTTCCCAGGTGAAACACCTGAATATGTACAAGGGCTTGAAAGCCTAGAGGAAGGGCCGTGGAGCCACACCAGCGACAGCACGCAGGCCAACTTGGTGCCTGCAGGTCAGCCAGGATGGTCCTGGCCACGGGCGCTCTTCTGGAAGCTTTCCATTGCCCTGCCTGAGATACCCCTCCTGTCCCGGCCCCCACTCCTTTTTTTCCTTCCTCACCTCAGCCCGGAGAGATATTCCAGTGGAAGTTATGGGTGACACATCCTCTTCTTTACAGGTGGCAGCCTGGCAACTCCTCCCGAAAGTCCAGCAGAGCCCCACTCACACCGGGCCGCCCACAAAGCCGTGGACCCTCACACCCTCCCACCAGCACAGCCCCGAGACTGCTGACGGGGCAGAGAATATGGAGTCAGGCACAGCTGCAGGGGCTATTGCTGCCTGGAGTGCTGTTTATATTGACCTCAACCCAGGCACACCTGGGGAGGGCTTGCCGGCAGGGTCAGGCTGCCCAGGTAAGCTAATCCTCAGCCCTCAGGGAATCACATTGCAGAAAATGGACCTCGCTAAGACAGAATATTCGCCAAGGAAAAAAAGGACACAATGCCATTTGCAGCACCGTAGATGAGTCTAGAGCTAATCACGTGACTTGGAGTAAGTCAGAAAGTGAAAGACACATATCATATCATATCACTTATAGGTGTTACCTATAAATTGATACCAGGGCAGATATTTCCACAGAGAAGGGCAATCACAGATTCATTAAACAAACTTATGGTTCACCAAAGGAAAGGTGTGAGGATTGAATTCATTACGATATTGGGGTTAACAGACATATACAAACACAGTAGACGTATATAATCACCAAAGACCTACGGAGTACCAAGAGAAGACTACTCAACATTCTGTCATAACGTACATGGGAAAAGGATCCCAGGAAGAACAGACATATGTATATGTGTAAAAGAACCACCTCTTGCACACCTACAACAAGCTAAACGTTGTACTCAAACTTGCTGTAATAAAAAATAAAAAATTAAATTAAAAACACGAACAAGAAGTAGTGAGACAAACTTGAGGGGCTTTCTCCTGGCACATTCCGTTCTACATTCCAATCTAGAACGCGACTTCCATTGAGGCTCTGCTGCCCTAGTAACCAGATTTGGTAAGGGAGAACTGCTGCCACCTTGTGGCCGTTTCACACAACAGCAGCTTTAATCCCAGCGCTAATGGTCAGTGGATATTCCAAATCATTACAGGCCTGTAAATGACACCTGCCCTGAAAACAAATCCTGGGGTCATATATCGACCAAAAAATTCAAAAGACGTCCATATTTCAAAACGACAGTTTCAAGAGGCATATTTCACGCACATTAGTGTTCTGCTTCTTTTGCTTGCTTTCTTTCTTTGTTAAAAAAATGGGAATGGAAAAAGGCAACCCTTAGAATGGGCGAAAACGTTCACAAACGAATCAATGGACAAAGGTTTAATCTCCAATATATATAAACAGCTCATGCAGCTTAATATTAATAAAACAAACAACCCAAAAGAAAAATGGGCAGAAGATCTAAATAGACGTTTCTTCAAAGAAGACACAGAGATGGCCAAGACGCACATGACAAGCTGCTCAACATCACTAATTATTAGAGAAATGCAAATCAAAACTACAATGAGGTAAGACCTCACACCTGTTAGATTCGGCATCATCAGATAATCTACAAACAACTAATTCTGGGGAGGGTGTGGACAAAAGGAACCCTCTTCCGCTTTTGGTGGGAATGTAAACTGATACAGTCACTATGGAGAACAGTATGGAGGTTCCTTTAAAAAACTTAAAAGAGAATTACCATAGGATCCAGCAATCCCACTTCTGGGCATTTACCCAGAGAAAACCATAAATCACAGAGACACATTCACCACAATGTTCATTGCAGCACTATTTACAATAGCCAGGTAATGGAAGCAACCTAAATGGCCACAGACAGACGAATGGATAAAGATGTGGTACATATATAAAATGGAATATTACTCAGCCATAAAAAGGAATGAAACTGGGTCATTTGTAGAGAAGTTGATGGATCTAGAGACTGTCATACAGAGTGAAGTAAGTCAGAAAGAGAAAAACAAATATTGTATATTAATGCCTATATGTGGAACCTAGAAAAATGGTACAGATGAACTGGTTTGCAGGGCAGAAATAGAGACACAGAGGTAGAGAACAAAAGTATGGACACAAAGTGGGGGAAGCCATGCGGTGGTGGTGGTGGGATGAGTTGGGAGATTGGGATTGACCTGTATACATGTCTATGCATAAAATAGATAACTAATAATAACCTACTGTATAAAAAAATAAATAAAATTAAATTTCAAAATTTTTAAAAATAAAATGTAAAAATAAAACAGAAAAGAAGTTCTTCCATTCACACTGATGTATTTATAAGAATGAATTATTTCCATGCTTATATCCATAAATACATAAAAGAGGAATAAAATCTAACTTGAACCAAAAAAGAAAAAAAAAAGCTGACCCTAACAGTTATACAGAGGGAAACACAACCAAGGCACTTGCTCCAGTGGTAAACAATTCTGAAATTGGTCAGAGGTGGGGAATCATCCCCCATACAGCCAGCAGCCCCGCCCGCCCACGCAAGGAGCGTCCTTATTGCAAAGCTGTGGGACCGTGCCGAGGCCTCTGTGAGTAAACGTGAGCTGAGCCCCAGGCCAGCTGCTGCTGAACTGTTCCCACCCTTCCCAGGTGAAACACCTGAATATGTACAAGGGCTTGAAAGCCTAGAGGAAGGGCCGTGGAGCCACACCAGCGACAGCACGCAGGCCAACTTGGTGCCTGCTGGTCAGCCAGGATGGTCCTGACCACGGGCCCTCTTCTGGAAACTTTCCATTGCCCTGCCTGAGATACCCCTCCTGTCCCGGCCCCCACTCCTTTTTTTCCTTACTCACCTCAGCCCGGAGAGATATTCCAGTGGAAGTTATGGGTGACACATCCTCTTCTTTACAGGTGGCAGCCTGGCAACTCCTGCAGAAAGTCCAGCAGAGGCCCACTCACACCGGGCCGCCCACAAAGCCGTGGACCCTCACACCCTCCCACCAGCACAGCCCCGAGACTGCTGACGGGGCAGAGAATATGGAGTCAGGCACAGCTGCAGGGGCTATTGCTGCCTGGAGTGCTGTTTATATTGACCTCAACCCAGGCACACCTGGGGAGGGCTTGCCGGCAGGGTCAGGCTGCCCAGGTCAGCTAATCCTCAGCCCTCAGGGAATCACATTGCAGAAAATGGACCTCGCTAAGACAGAATATTCGCCAAGGAAAAAAAGCACACAATGCCATTTGCAGCACCGTAGATGAGTCTAGAGGTAATCACGTGACATGGAGTAAGTCAGAAAGTGAAAGACACATATCATATCATATCACTTATAGGTGTTACCTATAAATTGATACCAGGGCAGATATTTCCACGGAGAAGGGCAATCACAGATTCATTAAACAAACTTATGGTTCACCAAAGGAAAGGTGTGAGCATTGAATTCATTACGATATTGGGGTTAACAGACATATACAAACACAGTAGACGTATATAATCACCAAAGACCTACGGAGTACCAAGAGAAGACTACTCAACATTCTGTCATAACGTACATGGGAAAAGGATCCCAGGAAGAACAGACATATGTATATGTGTAAAAGAACCACCTCTTGCACACCTACAACAAGCTAAACGTTGTACTCAAACTTGCTGTAATAAAAAATAAAAAATTAAATTAAAAACACGAACAAGAAGTAGTGAGACAAACTTGAGGGGCTTTCTCCTGGCACATTCCGTTCTACATTCCAATCTAGAACGCGACTTCCATTGAGGCTCTGCTGCCCTAGTAACCAGATTTGGTAAGGGAGAACTGCTGCCACCTTGTGGCCGTTTCACACAACAGCAGCTTTAATCCCAGCGCTAATGGTCAGTGGATATTCCAAATCATTACAGGCCTGTAAATGACACCTGCCCTGAAAACAAATCCTGGGGTCATATATCGACCAAAAAATTCAAAAGACGTCCATATTTCAAAACGACAGTTTCAAGAGGCATATTTCACGCACATTAGTGTTCTGCTTCTTTTGCTTGCTTTCTTTCTTTGTTAAAAAAACGGGAAAGGAAAAAGGCAACCCTCAGAATGGGCGAAAACGTTCACAAACGAATCAATGGACAAAGGTTTAATCTCCAATATATATAAACAGCTCATGCAGCTTAATATTAATAAAACAAACAACCCAAAAGAAAAATGGGCAGAAGATCTAAATAGACGTTTCTTCAAAGAAGACACAGAGATGGCCAAGACGCACATGACAAGCTGCTCAACATCACTAATTATTAGAGAAATGCAAATCAAAACTACAATGAGGTAAGACCTCACACCTGTTAGATTCGGCATCATCAGATAATCTACAAACAACTAATTCTGGGGAGGGTGTGGACAAAAGGAACCCTCTTCCGCTTTTGGTGGGAATGTAAATTGATACAGTCACTATGGAGAACAGTATGGAGGTTCCTTTAAAAAACTAAAAAGAGAATTACCATAGGATCCAGCAATCCCACTTCTGGGCATTTACCCAGAGAAAACCAAAAATCACAGAGACACATTCACCACAATGTTCATTGCAGCACTATTTACAATAGCCAGGTAATGGAAGCAACCTAAATGGCCACAGACAGACGAATGGATAAAGATGTGGTACATATATAAAATGGAATATTACTCAGCCATAAAAAGGAATGAAACTGGTTCATTTGTAGAGAAGTTGATGGATCTAGAGACTGTCATACAGAGTGAAGTAAGTCAGAAAGAGAAAAACAAATATTGTATATTAATGCCTATATGTGGAACCTAGAAAAATGGTACAGATGAACTGGTTTGCAGGGCAGAAATAGAGACACAGAGGTAGAGAACAAAAGTATGGACACAAAGTTGGGGAAGCCATGGGGTGGTGGTGGTGGGATGAGTTGGGAGATTGGGATTGACCTGTATACATGTCTATGCATAAAATAGATAACTAATAATAACCTACTGTATAAAAAAATAAATAAAATTAAATTTCAAAATTTTTAAAAATAAAATGTAAAAATAAAACAGAAAAGAAGTTCTTCCATTCACACTGATGTACTTATAAGAATGAATTATTTCCATGCTTATATCCATAAATACATAAAAGAGGAATAAAATCTAACTTGAACCAAAAAAGAAAAAAAAAAGCTGACCCTAACAGTTATACAGAGGGAAACACAACCAAGGCACTTGCTCCAGTGGTAAACAATTCTGAAATTGGTCAGAGGTGGGGAATCATCCCCCATACAGCCAGCAGCCCCGCCCGCCCACGCAAGGAGCGTCCTTATTGCAAAGCTGTGGGACCGTGCCGAGGCCTCTGTGAGTAAACGTGAGCTGAGCCACAGGCCAGCTGCTGCTGAACTGTTCCCACCCTTCCCAGGTGAAACACCTGAATATGTACAAGGGCTTGAAAGCCTAGAGGAAGGGCCGTGGAGCCACACCAGCGACAGCACGCAGGCCAACTTGGTGCCTGCTGGTCAGCCAGGATGGTCCTGGCCACGGGCGCTCTTCTGGAAACTTTCCATTGCCCTGCCTGAGATACCCCTCCTGTCCCGGCCCCCACTCCTTTTTTTCCTTACTCACCTCAGCCCGGAGAGAGATTCCAGTGGAAGTTATGGGTGACACATCCTCTTCTTTACAGGTGGCAGCCTGGCAACTCCTGCAGAAAGTCCAGCAGAGGCCCACTCACACCGGGCCGCCCACAAAGCCGTGGACCCTCACACCCTCCCACCAGCACAGCCCCGAGACTGCTGACGGGGCAGAGAATATGGAGTCAGGCACAGCTGCAGGGGCTATTGCTGCCTGGAGTGCTGTTTATATTGACCTCAACCCAGGCACACCTGGGGAGGGCTTGCCGGCAGGGTCAGGCTGCCCAGGTCAGCTAATCCTCAGCCCTCAGGGAATCACATTGCAGAAAATGGACCTCGCTAAGACAGAATATTCGCCAAGGAAAAAAAGGACACAATGCCATTTGCAGCACCGTAGATGAGTCTAGAGGTAATCACGTGACTTGGAGTAAGTCAGAAAGTGAAAGACACATATCATATCATATCACTTATAGGTGTTACCTATAAATTGATACCAGGGCAGATATTTCCACGGAGAAGGGCAATCACAGATTCATTAAACAAACTTATGGTTCACCAAAGGAAAGGTGTGAGCATTGAATTCATTACGATATTGGGGTTAACAGACATATACAAACACAGTAGACGTATATAATCACCAAAGACCTACGGAGTACCAAGAGAAGACTACTCAACATTCTGTCATAACGTACATGGGAAAAGGATCCCAGGAAGAACAGACATATGTATATGTGTAAAAGAACCACCTCTTGCACACCTACAACAAGCTAAACGTTGTACTCAAACTTGCTGTAATAAAAAATAAAAAATTAAATTAAAAACACGAACAAGAAGTAGTGAGACAAACTTGAGGGGCTTTCTCCTGGCACATTCCGTTCTACATTCCAATCTAGAACGCGACTTCCATTGAGGCTCTGCTGCCCTAGTAACCAGATTTGGTAAGGGAGAACTGCTGCCACCTTGTGGCCGTTTCACACAACAGCAGCTTTAATCCCAGCGCTAATGGTCAGTGGATATTCCAAATCATTACAGGCCTGTAAATGACACCTGCCCTGAAAACAAATCCTGGGGTCATATATCGACCAAAAAATTCAAAAGACGTCCATATTTCAAAACGACAGTTTCAAGAGGCATATTTCACGCACATTAGTGTTCTGCTTCTTTTGCTTGCTTTCTTTCTTTGTTAAAAAAATGGGAATGGAAAAAGGCAACCCTTAGAATGGGCGAAAACGTTCACAAACGAATCAATGGACAAAGGTTTAATCTCCAATATATATAAACAGCTCATGCAGCTTAATATTAATAAAACAAACAACCCAATACAAAAATGGGCAGAAGATCTAAATAGACGTTTCTTCAAAGAAGACACAGAGATGGCCAAGACGCACATGACAAGCTGCTCAACATCACTAATTATTAGAGAAATGCAAATCAAAACTACAATGAGGTAAGACCTCACACCTGTTAGATTCGGCATCATCAGATAATCTACAAACAACTAATTCTGGGGAGGGTGTGGACAAAAGGAACCCTCTTCCGCTTTTGGTGGGAATGTAAATTGATACAGTCACTATGGAGAACAGTATGGAGGTTCCTTTAAAAAACTAAAAAGAGAATTACCATAGGATCCAGCAATCCCACTTCTGGGCATTTACCCAGAGAAAACCATAAATCACAGAGACACATTCACCACAATGTTCATTGCAGCACTATTTACAATAGCCAGGTAATGGAAGCAACCTAAATGGCCACAGACAGACGAATGGATAAAGATGTGGTACATATATAAAATGGAATATTACTCAGCCATAAAAAGGAATGAAACTGGGTCATTTGTAGAGAAGTTGATGGATCTAGAGACTGTCATACAGAGTGAAGTAAGTCAGAAAGAGAAAAACAAATATTGTATATTAATGCCTATATGTGGAACCTAGAAAAATGGTACAGATGAACTGGTTTGCAGGGCAGAAATAGAGACACAGAGGCAGAGAACAGACGTATGGACACAAAGTGGGGGAAGCCATGGGGTGGTGGTGGTGGGATGAGTTGGGAGATTGGGATTGACCTGTATACATGTCTATGCATAAAATAGATAACTAATAATAACCTACTGTATAAAAAAATAAATAAAATTAAATTTCAAAATTTTTAAAAATAAAATGTAAAAATAAAACAGAAAAGAAGTTCTTCCATTCACACTGATGTACTTATAAGAATGAATTATTTCCATGCTTATATCCATAAATACATAAAAGAGGAATAAAATCTAACTTGAACCAAAAAAGAAAAAAAAAAAGCTGACCCTAACAGTTATACAGAGGGAAACACAACCAAGGCACTTGCTCCAGTGGTAAACAATTCTGAAATTGGTCAGAGGTGGGGAATCATCCCCCATACAGCCAGCAGCCCCGCCCGCCCACGCAAGGAGCGTCCTTATTGCAAAGCTGTGGGACCGTGCCGAGGCCTCTGTGAGTAAACGTGAGCTGAGCCACAGGCCAGCTGCTGCTGAACTGTTCCCACCCTTCCCAGGTGAAACACCTGAATATGTACAAGGGCTTGAAAGCCTAGAGGAAGGGCCGTGGAGCCACACCAGCGACAGCACGCAGGCCAACTTGGTGCCTGCTGGTCAGCCAGGATGGTCCTGGCCACGGGCGCTCTTCTGGAAGCTTTCCATTGCCCTGCCTGAGATACCCCTCCTGTCCCGGCCCCCACTCCTTTTTTTCCTTACTCACCTCAGCCCGGAGAGAGATTCCAGTGGAAGTTATGGGTGACACATCCTCTTCTTTACAGGTGGCAGCCTGGCAACTCCTGCAGAAAGTCCAGCAGAGGCCCACTCACACCGGGCCGCCCACAAAGCCGTGGACCCTCACACCCTCCCACCAGCACAGCCCCGAGACTGCTGACGGGGCAGAGAATATGGAGTCAGGCACAGCTGCAGGGGCTATTGCTGCCTGGAGTGCTGTTTATATTGACCTCAACCCAGGCACACCTGGGGAGGGCTTGCCGGCAGGGTCAGGCTGCCCAGGTCAGCTAATCCTCAGCCCTCAGGGAATCACATTGCAGAAAATGGACCTCGCTAAGACAGAATATTCGCCAAGGAAAAAAAGGACACAATGCCATTTGCAGCACCGTAGATGAGTCTAGAGGTAATCACGTGACTTGGAGTAAGTCAGAAAGTGAAAGACACATATCATATCATATCACTTATAGGTGTTACCTATAAATTGATACCAGGGCAGATATTTCCACGGAGAAGGGCAATCACAGATTCATTAAACAAACTTATGGTTCACCAAAGGAAAGGTGTGAGCATTGAATTCATTACGATATTGGGGTTAACAGACATATACAAACACAGTAGACGTATATAATCACCAAAGACCTACGGAGTACCAAGAGAAGACTACTCAACATTCTGTCATAACGTACATGGGAAAAGGATCCCAGGAAGAACAGACATATGTATATGTGTAAAAGAACCACCTCTTGCACACCTACAACAAGCTAAACGTTGTACTCAAACTTGCTGTAATAAAAAATAAAAAATTAAATTAAAAACACGAACAAGAAGTAGTGAGACAAACTTGAGGGGCTTTCTTTTCTCCTGGCACATTCCGTTCTACATTCCAATCTAGAACGCGACTTCCATTGAGGCTCTGCTGCCCTAGTAACCAGATTTGGTAAGGGAGAACTGCTGCCACCTTGTGGCCGTTTCACACAACAGCAGCTTTAATCCCAGCGCTAATGGTCAGTGGATATTCCAAATCATTACAGGCCTGTAAATGACACCTGCCCTGAAAACAAATCCTGGGGTCATATATCGACCAAAAAATTCAAAAGACGTCCATATTTCAAAACGACAGTTTCAAGAGGCATATTTCACGCACATTAGTGTTCTGCTTCTTTTGCTTGCTTTCTTTCTTTGTTAAAAAAACGGGAAAGGAAAAAGGCAACCCTCAGAATGGGCGAAAACGTTCACAAACGAATCAATGGACAAAGGTTTAATCTCCAATATATATAAACAGCACATGCAGCTTAATATTAATAAAACAAACAACCCAAAAGAAAAATGGGCAGAAGATCTAAATAGACGTTTCTTCAAAGAAGACACAGAGATGGCCAAGACGCACATGACAAGCTGCTCAACATCACTAATTATTAGAGAAATGCAAATCAAAACTACAATGAGGTAAGACCTCACACCTGTTAGATTCGGCATCATCAGATAATCTACAAACAACTAATTCTGGGGAGGGTGTGGACAAAAGGAACCCTCTTCCGCTTTTGGTGGGAATGTAAATTGATACAGTCACTATGGAGAACAGTATGGAGGTTCCTTTAAAAAACTAAAAAGAGAATTACCATAGGATCCAGCAATCCCACTTCTGGGCATTTACCCAGAGAAAACCATAAATCACAGAGACACATTCACCACAATGTTCATTGCAGCACTATTTACAATAGCCAGGTAATGGAAGCAACCTAAATGGCCACAGACAGACGAATGGATAAAGATGTGGTACATATATAAAATGGAATATTACTCAGCCATAAAAAGGAATGAAACTGGGTCATTTGTAGAGAAGTTGATGGATCTAGAGACTGTCATACAGAGTGAAGTAAGTCAGAAAGAGAAAAACAAATATTGTATATTAATGCCTATATGTGGAACCTAGAAAAATGGTACAGATGAACTGGTTTGCAGGGCAGAAATAGAGACACAGAGGTAGAGAACAAAAGTATGGACACAAAGTGGGGGAAGCCATGGGGTGGTGGTGGTGGGATGAGTTGGGAGATTGGGATTGACCTGTATACATGTATATGCATAAAATAGATAACTAATAATAACCTACTGTATAAAAAAATAAATAAAATTAAATTTCAAAATTTTTAAAAATAAAATGTAAAAATAAAACAGAAAAGAAGTTCTTCCATTCACACTGATGTATTTATAAGAATGAATTATTTCCATGCTTATATCCATAAATACATAAAAGAGGAATAAAATCTAACTTGAACCAAAAAAGAAAAAAAAACTGCACCTAACAGTTATACAGAGGGAAACAAAACCAAGGCACTTGCTCCAGTGGTAAACAATTCTGAAATTGGTCAGAGGTGGGGAATCATCCCCCATACAGCCAGCAGCCCCGCCCGCCCACGCAAGGAGCGTCCTTATTGCAAAGCTGTTGGACCGTGCCGAGGCCTCTCTGAGTAAACGTGAGCTGAGCCCCAGGCCAGCTGCTGCTGAACTGTTCCCACCCTTCCCAGGTGAAACACCTGAATATGTACAAGGGCTTGAAAGCCTAGAGGAAGGGCCGTGGAGCCACACCAGCGACAGCACGCAGGCCAACTTGGTGCCTGCAGGTCAGCCAGGATGGTCCTGGCCACGGGCGCTCTTCTGGAAGCTTTCCATTGCCCTGCCTGAGATACCCCTCCTGTCCCGGCCCCCACTCCTTTTTTTCCTTCCTCACCTCAGCCCGGAGAGATATTCCAGTGGAAGTTATGGGTGACACATCCTCTTCTTTACAGGTGGCAGCCTGGCAACTCCTGCAGAAAGTCCAGCAGAGCCCCACTCACACCGGGCCACCCACAAAGCCGTGGACCCTCACACCCTCCCACCAGCACAGCCCCGAGACTGCTGACGGGGCAGAGAATATGGAGTCAGGCACAGCTGCAGGGGCTATTGCTGCCTGGAGTGCTGTTTATATTGACCTCAACCCAGGCACACCTGGGGAGGGCTTGCCGGCAGGGTCAGGCTGCCCAGGTCAGCTAATCCTCAGCCCTCAGGGAATCACATTGCAGAAAATGGACCTCGCTAAGACAGAATATTCGCCAAGGAAAAAAAGGACACAATGCCATTTGCAGCACCGTAGATGAGTCTAGAGCTAATCACGTGACTTGGAGTAAGTCAGAAAGTGAAAGACACATATCATATCATATCACTTATAGGTGTTACCTATAAATTGATACCAGGGCAGATATTTCCACGGAGAAGGGCAATCACAGATTCATTAAACAAACTTATGGTTCACCAAAGGAAAGGTGTGAGCATTGAATTCATTACGATATTGGGGTTAACAGACATATACAAACACAGTAGACGTATATAATCACCAAAGACCTACGGAGTACCAAGAGAAGACTACTCAACATTCTGTCATAACGTACATGGGAAAAGGATCCCAGGAAGAACAGACATATGTATATGTGTAAAAGAACCACCTCTTGCACACCTACAACAAGCTAAACGTTGTACTCAAACTTGCTGTAATAAAAAATAAAAAATTAAATTAAAAACACGAACAAGAAGTAGTGAGACAAACTTGAGGGGCTTTCTCCTGGCACATTCCGTTCTACATTCCAATCTAGAACGCGACTTCCATTGAGGTTCTGCTGCCCTAGTAACCAGATTTGGTAAGGGAGAACTGCTGCCACCTTGTGGCCGTTTCACACAACAGCAGCTTTAATCCCAGCGCTAATGGTCAGTGGATATTCCAAATCATTACAGGCCTGTAAATGACACCTGCCCTGAAAACAAATCCTGGGGTCATATATCGACCAAAAAATTCAAAAGACGTCCATATTTCAAAACGACAGTTTCAAGAGGCATATTTCACGCACATTAGAGTTCTGCTTCTTTTGCTTGCTTTCTTTCTTTGTTAAAAAAACGGGAATGGAAAAAGGCCACCCTCAGAATGGGCGAAAACGTTCACAAACGAATCAATGGACAAAGGTTTAATCTCCAATATATATAAACAGCTCATGCAGCTTAATATTAATAAAACAAACAACCCAATACAAAAATGGGCAGAAGATCTAAATAGACTTTTCTTCAAAGAAGACACAGAGATGGCCAAGACGCACATGACAAGCTGCTCAACATCACTAATTATTAGAGAAATGCAAATCAAAACTACAATGAGGTAAGACCTCACACCTGTTAGAATCGGCATCATCAGATAATCTACAAACAACTAATTCTGGGGAGGGTGTGGACAAAAGGAACCCTCTTCCGCTTTTGGTGGGAATGTAAATTGATACAGTCACTATGGAGAACAGTATGGAGGTTCCTTTAAAAAACTAAAAAGAGAATTACCATAGGATCCAGCAATCCCACTTCTGGGCATTTACCCAGAGAAAACCATAAATCACAGAGACACATTCACCACAATGTTCATTGCAGCACTATTTACAATAGCCAGGTAATGGAAGCAACCTAAATGCCCACAGACAGACGAATGGATAAAGATGTGGTACATATATAAAATGGAATATTACTCAGCCATAAAAAGGAATGAAACTGGGTCATTTGTAGAGAAGTTGATGGATCTAGAGACTGTCATACAGAGTGAAGTAAGTCAGAAAGAGAAAAACAAATATTGTATATTAATGCCTATATGTGGAACCTAGAAAAATGGTACAGATGAACTGGTTTGCAGGGCAGAAATAGAGACACAGAGGTAGAGAACAAAAGTATGGACACAAAGTGGGGGAAGCCATGGGGTGGTGGTGGTGGGATGAGTTGGGAGATTGGGATTGACCTGTATACATGTATATGCATAAAATAGATAACTAATAATAACCTACTGTATAAAAAAATAAATAAAATTAAATTTCAAAATTTTTAAAAATAAAATGTAAAAATAAAACAGAAAAGAAGTTCTTCCATTCACACTGATGTATTTATAAGAATGAATTATTTCCATGCTTATATCCATAAATACATAAAAGAGGAATAAAATCTAACTTGAACCAAAAAAGAAAAAAAAACTGCACCTAACAGTTATACAGAGGGAAACAAAACCAAGGCACTTGCTCCAGTGGTAAACAATTCTGAAATTGGTCAGAGGTGGGGAATCATCCCCCATACAGCCAGCAGCCCCGCCCGCCCACGCAAGGAGCGTCCTTATTGCAAAGCTGTTGGACCGTGCCGAGGCCTCTCTGAGTAAACGTGAGCTGAGCCCCAGGCCAGCTGCTGCTGAACTGTTCCCACCCTTCCCAGGTGAAACACCTGAATATGTACAAGGGCTTGAAAGCCTAGAGGAAGGGCCGTGGAGCCACACCAGCGACAGCACGCAGGCCAACTTGGTGCCTGCAGGTCAGCCAGGATGGTCCTGGCCACGGGCGCTCTTCTGGAAGCTTTCCATTGCCCTGCCTGAGATACCCCTCCTGTCCCGGCCCCCACTCCTTTTTTTCCTTCCTCACCTCAGCCCGGAGAGATATTCCAGTGGAAGTTATGGGTGACACATCCTCTTCTTTACAGGTGGCAGCCTGGCAACTCCTGCAGAAAGTCCAGCAGAGCCCCACTCACACCGGGCCACCCACAAAGCCGTGGACCCTCACACCCTCCCACCAGCACAGCCCCGAGACTGCTGACGGGGCAGAGAATATGGAGTCAGGCACAGCTGCAGGGGCTATTGCTGCCTGGAGTGCTGTTTATATTGACCTCAACCCAGGCACACCTGGGGAGGGCTTGCCGGCAGGGTCAGGCTGCCCAGGTCAGCTAATCCTCAGCCCTCAGGGAATCACATTGCAGAAAATGGACCTCGCTAAGACAGAATATTCGCCAAGGAAAAAAAGGACACAATGCCATTTGCAGCACCGTAGATGAGTCTAGAGCTAATCACGTGACTTGGAGTAAGTCAGAAAGTGAAAGACACATATCATATCATATCACTTATAGGTGTTACCTATAAATTGATACCAGGGCAGATATTTCCACGGAGAAGGGCAATCACAGATTCATTAAACAAACTTATGGTTCACCAAAGGAAAGGTGTGAGCATTGAATTCATTACGATATTGGGGTTAACAGACATATACAAACACAGTAGACGTATATAATCACCAAAGACCTACGGAGTACCAAGAGAAGACTACTCAACATTCTGTCATAACGTACATGGGAAAAGGATCCCAGGAAGAACAGACATATGTATATGTGTAAAAGAACCACCTCTTGCACACCTACAACAAGCTAAACGTTGTACTCAAACTTGCTGTAATAAAAAATAAAAAATTAAATTAAAAACACGAACAAGAAGTAGTGAGACAAACTTGAGGGGCTTTCTCCTGGCACATTCCGTTCTACATTCCAATCTAGAACTCGACTTCCATTGAGTTTCTGCTGCCCTAGTAACCAGATTTGGTAAGGGAGAACTGCTGCCACCTTGTGGCCGTTTCACACAACAGCAGCTTTAATCCCAGCGCTAATGGTCAGTGGATATTCCAAATCATTACAGGCCTGTAAATGACACCTGCCCTGAAAACAAATCCTGGGGTCATATATCGACCAAAAAATTCAAAAGACGTCCATATTTCAAAACGACAGTTTCAAGAGGCATATTTCACGCACATTAGAGTTCTGCTTCTTTTGCTTGCTTTCTTTCTTTGTTAAAAAAACGGGAATGGAAAAAGGCCACCCTCAGAATGGGCGAAAACGTTCACAAACGAATCAATGGACAAAGGTTTAATCTCCAATATATATAAACAGCTCATGCAGCTTAATATTAATAAAACAAACAACCCAATACAAAAATGGGCAGAAGATCTAAATAGACTTTTCTTCAAAGAAGACACAGAGATGGCCAAGACGCACATGACAAGCTGCTCAACATCACTAATTATTAGAGAAATGCAAATCAAAACTACAATGAGGTAAGACCTCACACCTGTTAGAATCGGCATCATCAGATAATCTACAAACAACTAATTCTGGGGAGGGTGTGGACAAAAGGAACCCTCTTCCGCTTTTGGTGGGAATGTAAATTGATACAGTCACTATGGAGAACAGTATGGAGGTTCCTTTAAAAAACTAAAAAGAGAATTACCATAGGATCCAGCAATCCCACTTCTGGGCATTTACCCAGAGAAAACCATAAATCACAGAGACACATTCACCACAATGTTCATTGCAGCACTATTTACAATAGCCAGGTAATGGAAGCAACCTAAATGCCCACAGACAGACGAATGGATAAAGATGTGGTACATATATAAAATGGAATATTACTCAGACATAAAAAGGAATGAAACTGGGTCATTTGTAGAGAAGTTGATGGATCTAGAGACTGTCATACAGAGTGAAGTAAGTCAGAAAGAGAAAAACAAATATTGTATATTAATGCCTATATGTGAAACCTAGAAAAATGGTACAGATGAACTGGTTTGCAGGGCAGAAATAGAGACACAGAGGTAGAGAACAAAAGTATGGACACAAAGTGGGGGAAGCCATGGGGTGGTGGTGGTGGGATGAGTTGGGAGATTGGGATTGACCTGTGTACATGTCTATGCATAAAATAAATAACTAATAATAACCTACTGTATAAAAAAATAAATAAAATTAAATTTCAAAATTTTTAAAAATAAAATGTAAAAATAAAACAGAAAAAAATTTCTTCCATTTACACTGATGTATTTATAAGAATGAATTATTTCCATGCTTATATCCATAAATACATAAAAGAGGAATAAAATCTAACTTGAACCAAAAAAGAAAAAAAAAAAGCTGAACCTAACAGTTATACAGAGGGAAACAAAACCAAGGCACTTGCTCCAGTGGTAAACAATTCTGAAATTGGTCAGAGGTGGGGAATCATCCCCCATACAGCCAGCAGCCCCGCCCGCCCACGCAAGGAGCGTCCTTATTGCAAAGCTGTGGGACCGTGCCGAGGCCTCTGTGAGTAAACGTGAGCTGAGCCCCAGGCCAGCTGCTGCTGAACTGTTCCCACCGTTCCCAGGTGAAACACCTGAATATGTACAAGGGCTTGAAAGCCTAGAGGAAGGGCCGTGGAGCCACACCAGCGACAGCACGCAGGCCAACTTGGTGCCTGCAGGTCAGCCAGGATGGTCCTGGCCACGGGCGCTCTTCTGGAAGCTTTCCATTGCCCTGCCTGAGATACCCCTCCTGTCCCGGCTCCCACTCCTTTTTTTCCTTCCTCACCTCAGCCTGGAGAGATATTCCAGTGGAAGTTATGGGTGACACATCCTCTTCTTTACAGGTGGCAGCCTGGCAACTCCTGCAGAAAGTCCAGCAGAGGCCCACTCACACCGGGCCGCCCACAAAGCCGTGGACCCTCACACCCTCCCACCAGCACAGCCCCGAGACTGCTGACGGGGCAGAGAATATGGAGTCAGGCACAGCTGCAGGGGCTATTGCTGCCTGGAGTGCTGTTTATATTGACCTCAACCCAGGCACACCTGGGGAGGGCTTGCCGGCAGGGTCAGGCTGCCCAGGTCAGCTAATCCTCAGCCCTCAGGGAATCACATTGCAGAAAATGGACCTCGCTAAGACAGAATATTCGCCAAGGAAAAAAAGGACACAATGCCATTTGCAGCACCGTAGATGAGTCTAGAGGTAATCACGTGACTTGGAGTAAGTCAGAAAGTGAAAGACACATATCATATCATATCACTTATAGGTGTTACCTATAAATTGATACCAGGGCAGATATTTCCACGGAGAAGGGCAATCACAGATTCATTAAACAAACTTATGGTTCACCAAAGGAAAGGTGTGAGCATTGAATTCATTACGATATTGGGGTTAACAGACATATACAAACACAGTAGACGTATATAATCACCAAAGACCTACGGAGTACCAAGAGAAGACTACTCAACATTCTGTCATAACGTACATGGGAAAAGGATCCCAGGAAGAACAGACATATGTATATGTGTAAAAGAACCACCTCTTGCACACCTACAACAAGCTAAACGTTGTACTCAAACTTGCTGTAATAAAAAATAAAAAATTAAATTAAAAACACGAACAAGAAGTAGTGAGACAAACTTGAGGGGCTTTCTCCTGGCACATTCCGTTCTACATTCCAATCTAGAACGCGACTTCCATTGAGGCTCTGCTGCCCTAGTAACCAGATTTGGTAAGGGAGAACTGCTGCCACCTTGTGGCCGTTTCACACAACAGCAGCTTTAATCCCAGCGCTAATGGTCAGTGGATATTCCAAATCATTAGAGGCCTGTAAATGACACCTGCCCTGAAAACAAATCCTGGGGTCATATATCGACCAAAAAATTCAAAAGACGTCCATATTTCAAAACGACAGTTTCAAGAGGCATATTTCACGCACATTAGTGTTCTGCTTCTTTTGCTTGCTTTCTTTCTTTGTTAAAAAAACGGGAATGGAAAAAGGCAACCCTCAGAATGGGCGAAAACGTTCACAAACGAATCAATGGACAAAGGTTTAATCTCCAATATATATAAACAGCTCATGCAGCTTAATATTAATAAAACACACAACCCAAAAGAAAAATGGGCAGAAGATCTAAATAGACGTTTCTTCAAAGAAGACACAGAGATGGCCAAGACGCACATGACAAGCTGCTCAACATCACTAATTATTAGAGAAATGCAAATCAAAACTACAATGAGGTAAGACCTCACACCTGTTAGATTCGGCATCATCAGATAATCTACAAACAACTAATTCTGGGGAGGGTGTGGACAAAAGGAACCCTCTTCCGCTTTTGGTGGGAATGTAAACTGATACAGTCACTATGGAGAACAGTATGGAGGTTCCTTTAAAAAACTTAAAAGAGAATTACCATAGGATCCAGCAATCCCACTTCTGGGCATTTACCCAGAGAAAACCATAAATCACAGAGACACATTCACCACAATGTTCATTGCAGCACTATTTACAATAGCCAGGTAATGGAAGCAACCTAAATGGCCACAGACAGACGAATGGATAAAGATGTGGTACATATATAAAATGGAATATTACTCAGCCATAAAAAGGAATGAAACTGGGTCATTTGTAGAGAAGTTGATGGATCTAGAGACTGTCATACAGAGTGAAGTAAGTCAGAAAGAGAAAAACAAATATTGTATATTAATGCCTATATGTGGAACCTAGAAAAATGGTACAGATGAACTGGTTTGCAGGGCAGAAATAGAGACACAGAGGTAGAGAACAAAAGTATGGACACAAAGTGGGGGAAGCCATGGGGTGGTGGTGGTGGGATGAGTTGGGAGATTGGGATTGACCTGTATACATGTCTATGCATAAAATAGATAACTAATAATAACCTACTGTATAAAAAAATAAATAAAATTAAATTTCAAAATTTTTAAAAATAAAATGTAAAAATAAAACAGAAAAGAAGTTCTTCCATTCACACTGATGTATTTATAAGAATGAATTATTTCCATGCTTATATCCATAAATACATAAAAGAGGAATAAAATCTAACTTGAACCAAAAAAGAAAAAAAAAAAGCTGACCCTAACAGTTATACAGAGGGAAACACAACCAAGGCACTTGCTCCAGTGGTAAACAATTCTGAAATTGGTCAGAGGTGGGGAATCATCCCCCATACAGCCAGCAGCCCCGCCCGCCCACGCAAGGAGCGTCCTTATTGCAAAGCTGTGGGACCGTGCCGAGGCCTCTGTGAGTAAACGTGAGCTGAGCCCCAGGCCAGCTGCTGCTGAACTGTTCCCACCCTTCCCAGGTGAAACACCTGAATATGTACAAGGGCTTGAAAGCCTAGAGGAAGGGCCGTGGAACCACACCAGCGACAGCACGCAGGCCAACTTGGTGCCTGCTGGTCAGCCAGGATGGTCCTGACCACGGGCCCTCTTCTGGAAACTTTCCATTGCCCTGCCTGAGATACCCCTCCTGTCCCGGCCCCCACTCCTTTTTTTCCTTACTCACCTCAGCCCGGAGAGATATTCCAGTGGAAGTTATGGGTGACACATCCTCTTCTTTACAGGTGGCAGCCTGGCAACTCCTGCAGAAAGTCCAGCAGAGGCCCACTCACACCGGGCCGCCCACAAAGCCGTGGACCCTCACACCCTCCCACCAGCACAGCCCCGAGACTGCTGACGGGGCAGAGAATATGGAGTCAGGCACAGCTGCAGGGGCTATTGCTGCCTGGAGTGCTGTTTATATTGACCTCAACCCAGGCACACCTGGGGAGGGCTTGCCGGCAGGGTCAGGCTGCCCAGGTCAGCTAATCCTCAGCCCTCAGGGAATCACATTGCAGAAAATGGACCTCGCTAAGACAGAATATTCGCCAAGGAAAAAAAGGACACAATGCCATTTGCAGCACCGTAGATGAGTCTAGAGGTAATCACGTGACTTGGAGTAAGTCAGAAAGTGAAAGACACATATCATATCATATCACTTATAGGTGTTACCTATAAATTGATACCAGGGCAGATATTTCCACGGAGAAGGGCAATCACAGATTCATTAAACAAACTTATGGTTCACCAAAGGAAAGGTGTGAGCATTGAATTCATTACGATATTGGGGTTAACAGACATATACAAACACAGTAGACGTATATAATCACCAAAGACCTACGGAGTACCAAGAGAAGACTACTCAACATTCTGTCATAACGTACATGGGAAAAGGATCCCAGGAAGAACAGACATATGTATATGTGTAAAAGAACCACCTCTTGCACACCTACAACAAGCTAAACGTTGTACTCAAACTTGCTGTAATAAAAAATAAAAAATTAAATTAAAAACACGAACAAGAAGTAGTGAGACAAACTTGAGGGGCTTTCTCCTGGCACATTCCGTTCTACATTCCAATCTAGAACGCGACTTCCATTGAGGCTCTGCTGCCCTAGTAACCAGATTTGGTAAGGGAGAACTGCTGCCACCTTGTGGCCGTTTCACACAACAGCAGCTTTAATCCCAGCGCTAATGGTCAGTGGATATTCCAAATCATTACAGGCCTGTAAATGACACCTGCCCTGAAAACAAATCCTGGGGTCATATATCGACCAAAAAATTCAAAAGACGTCCATATTTCAAAACGACAGTTTCAAGAGGCATATTTCACGCACATTAGTGTTCTGCTTCTTTTGCTTGCTTTCTTTCTTTGTTAAAAAAACGGGAAAGGAAAAAGGCAACCCTCAGAATGGGCGAAAACGTTCACAAACGAATCAATGGACAAAGGTTTAATCTCCAATATATATAAACAGCTCATGCAGCTTAATATTAATAAAACAAACAACCCAAAAGAAAAATGGGCAGAAGATCTAAATAGACGTTTCTTCAAAGAAGACACAGAGATGGCCAAGACGCACATGACAAGCTGCTCAACATCACTAATTATTAGAGAAATGCAAATCAAAACTACAATGAGGTAAGACCTCACACCTGTTAGATTCGGCATCATCAGATAATCTACAAACAACTAATTCTGGGGAGGGTGTGGACAAAAGGAACCCTCTTCCGCTTTTGGTGGGAATGTAAATTGATACAGTCACTATGGAGAACAGTATGGAGGTTCCTTTAAAAAACTAAAAAGAGAATTACCATAGGATCCAGCAATCCCACTTCTGGGCATTTACCCAGAGAAAACCAAAAATCACAGAGACACATTCACCACAATGTTCATTGCAGCACTATTTACAATAGCCAGGTAATGGAAGCAACCTAAATGGCCACAGACAGACGAATGGATAAAGATGTGGTACATATATAAAATGGAATATTACTCAGCCATAAAAAGGAATGAAACTGGTTCATTTGTAGAGAAGTTGATGGATCTAGAGACTGTCATACAGAGTGAAGTAAGTCAGAAAGAGAAAAACAAATATTGTATATTAATGCCTATATGTGGAACCTAGAAAAATGGTACAGATGAACTGGTTTGCAGGGCAGAAATAGAGACACAGAGGTAGAGAACAAAAGTATGGACACAAAGTTGGGGAAGCCATGGGGTGGTGGTGGTGGGATGAGTTGGGAGATTGGGATTGACCTGTATACATGTCTATGCATAAAATAGATAACTAATAATAACCTACTGTATAAAAAAATAAATAAAATTAAATTTCAAAATTTTTAAAAATAAAATGTAAAAATAAAACAGAAAAGAAGTTCTTCCATTCACACTGATGTACTTATAAGAATGAATTATTTCCATGCTTATATCCATAAATACATAAAAGAGGAATAAAATCTAACTTGAACCAAAAAAGAAAAAAAAAAAGCTGACCCTAACAGTTATACAGAGGGAAACACAACCAAGGCACTTGCTCCAGTGGTAAACAATTCTGAAATTGGTCAGAGGTGGGGAATCATCCCCCATACAGCCAGCAGCCCCGCCCGCCCACGCAAGGAGCGTCCTTATTGCAAAGCTGTGGGACCGTGCCGAGGCCTCTGTGAGTAAACGTGAGCTGAGCCACAGGCCAGCTGCTGCTGAACTGTTCCCACCCTTCCCAGGTGAAACACCTGAATATGTACAAGGGCTTGAAAGCCTAGAGGAAGGGCCGTGGAGCCACACCAGCGACAGCACGCAGGCCAACTTGGTGCCTGCTGGTCAGCCAGGATGGTCCTGGCCACGGGCGCTCTTCTGGAAACTTTCCATTGCCCTGCCTGAGATACCCCTCCTGTCCCGGCCCCCACTCCTTTTTTTCCTTACTCACCTCAGCCCGGAGAGAGATTCCAGTGGAAGTTATGGGTGACACATCCTCTTCTTTACAGGTGGCAGCCTGGCAACTCCTGCAGAAAGTCCAGCAGAGGCCCACTCACACCGGGCCGCCCACAAAGCCGTGGACCCTCACACCCTCCCACCAGCACAGCCCCGAGACTGCTGACGGGGCAGAGAATATGGAGTCAGGCACAGCTGCAGGGGCTATTGCTGCCTGGAGTGCTGTTTATATTGACCTCAACCCAGGCACACCTGGGGAGGGCTTGCCGGCAGGGTCAGGCTGCCCAGGTCAGCTAATCCTCAGCCCTCAGCGAATCACATTGCAGAAAATGGACCTCGCTAAGACAGAATATTCGCCAAGGAAAAAAAGGACACAATGCCATTTGCAGCACCGTAGATGAGTCTAGAGGTAATCACGTGACTTGGAGTAAGTCAGAAAGTGAAAGACACATATCATATCATATCACTTATAGGTGTTACCTATAAATTGATACCAGGGCAGATATTTCCACGGAGAAGGGCAATCACAGATTCATTAAACAAACTTATGGTTCACCAAAGGAAGGTGTGAGCATTGAATTCATTACGATATTGGGGTTAACAGACATATACAAACACAGTAGACGTATATAATCACCAAAGACCTACGGAGTACCAAGAGAAGACTACTCAACATTCTGTCATAACGTACATGGGAAAAGGATCCCAGGAAGAACAGACATATGTATATGTGTAAAAGAACCACCTCTTGCACACCTACAACAAGCTAAACGTTGTACTCAAACTTGCTGTAATAAAAAATAAAAAATTAAATTAAAAACACGAACAAGAAGTAGTGAGACAAACTTGAGGGGCTTTCTCCTGGCACATTCCGTTCTACATTCCAATCTAGAACGCGACTTCCATTGAGGCTCTGCTGCCCTAGTAACCAGATTTGGTAAGGGAGAACTGCTGCCACCTTGTGGCCGTTTCACACAACAGCAGCTTTAATCCCAGCGCTAATGGTCAGTGGATATTCCAAATCATTACAGGCCTGTAAATGACACCTGCCCTGAAAACAAATCCTGGGGTCATATATCGACCAAAAAATTCAAAAGACGTCCATATTTCAAAACGACAGTTTCAAGAGGCATATTTCACGCACATTAGTGTTCTGCTTCTTTTGCTTGCTTTCTTTCTTTGTTAAAAAAATGGGAATGGAAAAAGGCAACCCTTAGAATGGGCGAAAACGTTCACAAACGAATCAATGGACAAAGGTTTAATCTCCAATATATATAAACAGCTCATGCAGCTTAATATTAATAAAACAAACAACCCAATACAAAAATGGGCAGAAGATCTAAATAGACGTTTCTTCAAAGAAGACACAGAGATGGCCAAGACGCACATGACAAGCTGCTCAACATCACTAATTATTAGAGAAATGCAAATCAAAACTACAATGAGGTAAGACCTCACACCTGTTAGATTCGGCATCATCAGATAATCTACAAACAACTAATTCTGGGGAGGGTGTGGACAAAAGGAACCCTCTTCCGCTTTTGGTGGGAATGTAAATTGATACAGTCACTATGGAGAACAGTATGGAGGTTCCTTTAAAAAACTAAAAAGAGAATTACCATAGGATCCAGCAATCCCACTTCTGGGCATTTACCCAGAGAAAACCATAAATCACAGAGACACATTCACCACAATGTTCATTGCAGCACTATTTACAATAGCCAGGTAATGGAAGCAACCTAAATGGCCACAGACAGACGAATGGATAAAGATGTGGTACATATATAAAATGGAATATTACTCAGCCATAAAAAGGAATGAAACTGGGTCATTTGTAGAGAAGTTGATGGATCTAGAGACTGTCATACAGAGTGAAGTAAGTCAGAAAGAGAAAAACAAATATTGTATATTAATGCCTATATGTGGAACCTAGAAAAATGGTACAGATGAACTGGTTTGCAGGGCAGAAATAGAGACACAGAGGCAGAGAACAGACGTATGGACACAAAGTGGGGGAAGCCATGGGGTGGTGGTGGTGGGATGAGTTGGGAGATTGGGATTGACCTGTATACATGTCTATGCATAAAATAGATAAGTAATAATAACCTACTGTATAAAAAAATAAATAAAATTAAATTTCAAAATTTTTAAAAATAAAATGTAAAAATAAAACAGAAAAGAAGTTCTTCCATTCACACTGATGTACTTATAAGAATGAATTATTTCCATGCTTATATCCATAAATACATAAAAGAGGAATAAAATCTAACTTGAACCAAAAAAGAAAAAAAAAAAGCTGACCCTAACAGTTATACAGAGGGAAACACAACCAAGGCACTTGCTCCAGTGGTAAACAATTCTGAAATTGGTCAGAGGTGGGGAATCATCCCCCATACAGCCAGCAGCCCCGCCCGCCCACGCAAGGAGCGTCCTTATTGCAAAGCTGTGGGACCGTGCCGAGGCCTCTGTGAGTAAACGTGAGCTGAGCCACAGGCCAGCTGCTGCTGAACTGTTCCCACCCTTCCCAGGTGAAACACCTGAATATGTACAAGGGCTTGAAAGCCTAGAGGAAGGGCCGTGGAGCCACACCAGCGACAGCACGCAGGCCAACTTGGTGCCTGCTGGTCAGCCAGGATGGTCCTGGCCACGGGCGCTCTTCTGGAAACTTTCCATTGCCCTGCCTGAGATACCCCTCCTGTCCCGGCCCCCACTCCTTTTTTTCCTTACTCACCTCAGCCCGGAGAGAGATTCCAGTGGAAGTTATGGGTGACACATCCTCTTCTTTACAGGTGGCAGCCTGGCAACTCCTGCAGAAAGTCCAGCAGAGGCCCACTCACACCGGGCCGCCCACAAAGCCGTGGACCCTCACACCCTCCCACCAGCACAGCCCCGAGACTGCTGACGGGGCAGAGAATATGGAGTCAGGCACAGCTGCAGGGGCTATTGCTGCCTGGAGTGCTGTTTATATTGACCTCAACCCAGGCACACCTGGGGAGGGCTTGCCGGCAGGGTCAGGCTGCCCAGGTCAGCTAATCCTCAGCCCTCAGGGAATCACATTGCAGAAAATGGACCTCGCTAAGACAGAATATTCGCCAAGGAAAAAAAGGACACAATGCCATTTGCAGCACCGTAGATGAGTCTAGAGGTAATCACGTGACTTGGAGTAAGTCAGAAAGTGAAAGACACATATCATATCATATCACTTATAGGTGTTACCTATAAATTGATACCAGGGCAGATATTTCCACGGAGAAGGGCAATCACAGATTCATTAAACAAACTTATGGTTCACCAAAGGAAAGGTGTGAGGATTGAATTCATTACGATATTGGGGTTAACAGACATATACAAACACAGTAAACGTATATAATCACCAAAGACCTACGGAGTACCAAGAGAAGACTACTCAACATTCTGTCATAACGTACATGGGAAAAGGATCCCAGGAAGAACAGACATATGTATATGTGTAAAAGAACCACCTCTTGCAAACCTACAACAAGCTAAACGTTGTACTCAAACTTGCTGTAATAAAAAATAAAAAATTAAATTAAAAACACGAACAAGAAGTAGTGAGACAAACTTGAGGGGCTTTCTCCTGGCACATTCCGTTCTACATTCCAATCTAGAACGCGACTTCCATTGAGGCTCTGCTGCCCTAGTAACCAGATTTGGTAAGGGAGAACTGCTGCCACCTTGTGGCCGTTTCACACAACAGCAGCTTTAATCCCAGCGCTAATGGTCAGTGGATATTCCAAATCATTACAGGCCTGTAAATGACACCTGCCCTGAAAACAAATCCTGGGGTCATATATCGACCAAAAAATTCCAAAGACGTCCATATTTCAAAACGACAGTTTCAAGAGGCATATTTCACGCACATTAGAGTTCTGCTTCTTTTGCTTGCTTTCTTTCTTTGTTAAAAAAACGGGAATGGAAAAAGGCAACCCTCAGAATGGGCGAAAACGTTCACAAACGAATCAATGGACAAAGGTTTAATCTCCAATATATATAAACAGCTCATGCAGCTTAATATTAATAAAACAAACAACCCAATACAAAAATGGGCAGAAGATCTAAATAGACTTTTCTTCAAAGAAGACACAGAGATGGCCAAGACGCACATGACAAGCTGCTCAACATCACTAATTATTAGAGAAATGCAAATCAAAACTACAATGAGGTAAGACCTCACACCTGTTAGAATCGGCATCATCAGATAATCTACAAACAACTAATTCTGGGGAGGGTGTGGACAAAAGGAACCCTCTTCCGCTTTTGGTGGGAATGTAAATTGATACAGTCACTATGGAGAACAGTATGGAGGTTCCTTTAAAAAACTAAAAAGAGAATTACCATAGGATCCAGCAATCCCACTTCTGGGCATTTACCCAGAGAAAACCATAAATCACAGAGACACATTCACCACAATGTTCATTGCAGCACTATTTACAATAGCCAGGTAATGGAAGCAACCTAAATGCCCACAGACAGACGAATGGATAAAGATGTGGTACATATATAAAATGGAATATTACTCAGCCATAAAAAGGAATGAAACTGGGTCATTTGTAGAGAAGTTGATGGATCTAGAGACTGTCATACAGAGTGAAGTAAGTCAGAAAGAGAAAAACAAATATTGTATATTAATGCCTATATGTGAAACCTAGAAAAATGGTACAGATGAACTGGTTTGCAGGGCAGAAATAGAGACACAGAGGTAGAGAACAAAAGTATGGACACAAAGTGGGGGAAGCCATGGGGTGGTGGTGGTGGGATGAGTTGGGAGATTGGGATTGACCTGTGTACATGTCTATGCATAAAATAAATAACTAATAATAACCTACTGTATAAAAAAATAAATAAAATTAAATTTCAAAATTTTTAAAAATAAAATGTAAAAATAAAACAGAAAAAAATTTCTTCCATTTACACTGATGTATTTATAAGAATGAATTATTTCCATGCTTATATCCATAAATACATAAAAGAGGAATAAAATCTAACTTGAACCAAAAAAGAAAAAAAAAAGCTGAACCTAACAGTTATACAGAGGGAAACAAAACCAAGGCACTTGCTCCAGTGGTAAACAATTCTGAAATTGGTCAGAGGTGGGGAATCATCCCCCATACAGCCAGCAGCCCCGCCCGCCCACGCAAGGAGCGTCCTTATTGCAAAGCTGTGGGACCGTGCCGAGGCCTCTGTGAGTAAACGTGAGCTGAGCCCCAGGCCAGCTGCTGCTGAACTGTTCCCACCGTTCCCAGGTGAAACACCTGAATATGTACAAGGGCTTGAAAGCCTAGAGGAAGGGCCGTGGAGCCACACCAGCGACAGCACGCAGGCCAACTTGGTGCCTGCAGGTCAGCCAGGATGGTCCTGGCCACGGGCGCTCTTCTGGAAGCTTTCCATTGCCCTGCCTGAGATACCCCTCCTGTCCCGGCTCCCACTCCTTTTTTTCCTTACTCACCTCAGCCTGGAGAGATATTCCAGTGGAAGTTATGGGTGACACATCCTCTTCTTTACAGGTGGCAGCCTGGCAACTCCTGCAGAAAGTCCAGCAGAGGCCCACTCACACCGGGCCGCCCACAAAGCCGTGGACCCTCACACCCTCCCACCAGCACAGCCCCGAGACTGCTGACGGGGCAGAGAATATGGAGTCAGGCACAGCTGCAGGGGCTATTGCTGCCTGGAGTGCTGTTTATATTGACCTCAACCCAGGCACACCTGGGGAGGGCTTGCCGGCAGGGTCAGGCTGCCCAGGTCAGCTAATCCTCAGCCCTCAGGGAATCACATTGCAGAAAATGGACCTCGCTAAGACAGAATATTCGCCAAGGGAAAAAAGGACACAATGCCATTTGCAGCACCGTAGATGAGTCTAGAGGTAATCACGTGACTTGGAGTAAGTCAGAAAGTGAAAGACACATATCATATCATATCACTTATAGGTGTTACCTATAAATTGATACCAGGGCAGATATTTCCACGGAGAAGGGCAATCACAGATTCATTAAACAAACTTATGGTTCACCAAAGGAAAGGTGTGAGCATTGAATTCATTACGATATTGGGGTTAACAGACATATACAAACACAGTAGACGTATATAATCACCAAAGACCTACGGAGTACCAAGAGAAGACTACTCAACATTCTGTCATAACGTACATGGGAAAAGGATCCCAGGAAGAACAGACATATGTATATGTGTAAAAGAACCACCTCTTGCACACCTACAACAAGCTAAACGTTGTACTCAAACTTGCTGTAATAAAAAATAAAAAATTAAATTAAAAACACGAACAAGAAGTAGTGAGACAAACTTGAGGGGCTTTCTCCTGGCACATTCCGTTCTACATTCCAATCTAGAACGCGACTTCCATTGAGGCTCTGCTGCCCTAGTAACCAGATTTGGTAAGGGAGAACTGCTGCCACCTTGTGGCCGTTTCACACAACAGCAGCTTTAATCCCAGCGCTAATGGTCAGTGGATATTCCAAATCATTAGAGGCCTGTAAATGACACCTGCCCTGAAAACAAATCCTGGGGTCATATATCGACCAAAAAATTCAAAAGACGTCCATATTTCAAAACGACAGTTTCAAGAGGCATATTTCACGCACATTAGTGTTCTGCTTCTTTTGCTTGCTTTCTTTCTTTGTTAAAAAAACGGGAATGGAAAAAGGCAACCCTCAGAATGGGCGAAAACGTTCACAAACGAATCAATGGACAAAGGTTTAATCTCCAATATATATAAACAGCTCATGCAGCTTAATATTAATAAAACAAACAACCCAATACAAAAATGGGCAGAAGATCAAAATAGACGTTTCTTCAAAGAAGACACAGAGATGGCCAAGACGCACATGACAAGCTGCTCAACATCACTAATTATTAGAGAAATGCAAATCAAAACTACAATGAGGTAAGACCTCACACCTGTTAGATTCGGCATCATCAGATAATCTACAAACAACTAATTCTGGGGAGGGTGTGGACAAAAGGAACCCTCTTCCGCTTCTGGTGGGAATGTAAATTGATACAGTCACTATGGAGAACAGTATGGAGGTTCCTTTAAAAAACTAAAAAGAGAATTACCATAGGATCCAGCAATCCCACTTCTGGGCATTTACCCAGAGAAAACCATAAATCACAGAGACACATTCACCACAATGTTCATTGCAGCACTCTTTACAATAGCCAGGTAATGGAAGCAACCTAAATGCCCACAGACAGACGAATGGATAAATATGTGGTACATATATAAAATGGAATATTACTCAGCCATAAAAAGGAATGAAACTGGGTCATTTGTAGAGAAGTTGATGGATCTAGAGACTGTCATACAGAGTGAAGTAAGTCAGAAAGAGAAAAACAAATATTGTATATTAATGCCTATATGTGGAACCTAGAAAAATGGTACAGATGAACTGGTTTGCAGGGCAGAAATAGAGACACAGAGGTAGAGAACAAAAGTATGGACACAAAGTGGGGGAAGCCATGGGGTGGTGGTGGTGGGATGAGTTGGGAGATTGGGATTGACCTGTATACATGTATATGCATAAAATAGATAACTAATAATAACCTACTGTATAAAAAAATAAATAAAATTATATTTCAAAATTTTTAAAAATAAAATGTAAAAATAAAACAGAAAAAAAGTTCTTCCATTCACACTGATGTATTTATAAGAATGAATTATTTCCATGCTTATATCCATAAATACATAAAAGAGGAATAAAATCTAACTTGAACCAAAAAAGAAAAAAAAAAGCTGACCCTAACAGTTATACAGAGGGAAACACAACCAAGGCACTTGCTCCAGTGGTAAACAATTCTGAAATTGGTCAGAGGTGGGGAATCATCCCCCATACAGCCAGCAGCCCCTCCCGCCCACGCAAGGAGCGTCCTTATTGCAAAGCTGGGGGACCGTTCCGAGGCCTCTGTGAGTAAACGTGAGCTGAGCCCCAGGCCAGCTGCTGCTGAACTGTTCCCACCCTTCCCAGGTGAAACACCTGAATATGTACAAGGGCTTGAAAGCCTAGAGGAAGGGCCGTGGAGCCACACCAGCGACTGCACGCAGGCCAACTTGGTGCCTGCAGGTCAGCCAGGATGGTCCTGGCCACGGGCGCTCTTCTGGAAGCTTTCCATTGCCCTGCCAGAGATACCCCTCCTGTCCCGGCCCCCACTCCTTTTTTTCCTTACTCACCTCAGCCCGGAGAGATATTCCAGTGGAAATTATGGGTGACACACCCTCTTCTTTACAGGTGGCAGCCTGTTAACTCCTGCAGAAAGTCCAGCAGAGCCCCACTCACACCGGGCCACCCACAAAGCCGTGGACCCTCACACCCTCCCACCAGCACAGCCCCGAGACTGCTGACGGGGCAGAGAATATGGAGTCAGGCACAGCTGCAGGGGCTATTGCTGCCTGGAGTGCTGTTTATATTGACCTCAACCCAGGCACACCTGGGGAGGGCTTGCCGGCAGGGTCAGTCTGCCCAGGTCAGCTAATCCTCAGCCCTCAGGGAATCACATTGCAGAAAATGGACCTCGCTAAGACAGAATATTGGCCAAGGAAAAAAAAGGACACAATGCCATTTGCAGCACCGTAGATGAGTCTAGAGGTAATCACGTGACTTGGAGTAAGTCAGAAAGTGAAAGACACATATCATATCATATCACTTATAGGTGTTACCTATAAATTGATACCAGGGCAGATATTTCCACGGAGAAGGGCAATCACAGATTCATTAAACAAACTTATGGTTCACCAAAGGAAAGGTGTGAGCATTGAATTCATTACGATATTGGGGTTAACAGACATATACAAACACAGTAGACGTATATAATCACCAAAGACCTACGGAGTACCAAGAGAAGACTACTCAACATTCTGTCATAACGTACATGGGAAAAGGATCCCAGGAAGAACAGACATATGTATATGTGTAAAAGAACCACCTCTTGCACACCTACAACAAGCTAAACGTTGTACTCAAACTTGCTGTAATAAAAAATAAAAAAATTAAATTAAAAACACGAACAAGAAGTAGTGAGACAAACTTGAGGGGCTTTCTCCTGGCACATTCCGTTCTACATTCCAATCTAGAACGCGACTTCCATTGAGGCTCTGCTGCCCTAGTAACCAGATTTGGTAAGGGAGAACTGCTGCCACCTTGTGGCCGTTTCACACAACAGCAGCTTTAATCCCAGCGCTAATGGTCAGTGGATATTCCAAATCATTACAGGCCTGTAAATGACACCTGCCCTGAAAACAAATCCTGGGGTCATATATCGACCAAAAAATTCAAAAGACGTCCATATTTCAAAACGAGAGTTTCAAGAGGCATATTTCACGCACATTAGTGTTCTGCTTCTTTTGCTTGCTTTCTTTCTTTGTTAAAAAAACGGGAATGGAAAAAGGCAACCCTCAGAATGGGCGAAAACGTTCACAAACGAATCAATGGACAAAGGTTTAAACTCCAATATATATAAACAGCTCATGCAGCTTACTATTAACAAAACAAACAACCCAGTACAAAAATGGGCAGAAGATCTAAATAGACGTTTCTTCAAAGAAGACACAGAGATGGCCAAGACGCACATGAAAAGCTGCTCAACATCACTAATTATTAGAGAAATGCAAATCAAAACTACAATGAGGTAAGACCTCACACCTGTTAGAATCGGCATCATCAGATAATCTACAAACAACAAATTCTGGGGAGGGTGTGGACAAAAGGAACCCTCTTCCGCTATTGGTGGGAATGTAAATTGATACAGTCACTATGGAGAACAGTATGGAGGTTCCTTTTAAAAACTAAAAAGAGAATTACCATAGGATCCAGCAATCCCACTTCTGGGCATTTACCCAGAGAAAACCATAAATCACAGAGACACATTCACCACAATGTTCATTGCAGCACTATTTACAATAGCCAGGTAATGGAAGCAACCTAAATGCCCACAGACAGACGAATGGATAAAGATGTGGTACATATATAAAATGGAATATTACTCAGCTATAAAAAGGAATGAAACTGGGTCATTTGTAGAGAAGTTGATGGATCTAGAGACTGTCATACAGAGTGAAGTAAGTCAGAAAGAGAAAAACAAATATTGTATATTAATGCCTATATGTGGAACCTAGAAAAATGGTACAGATGAACTGGTTTGCAGGGCAGAAATAGAGACACAGAGGTAGAGAACAAACGTATGGACACAAAGTGGGGGAAGCCATGGGGTGGTGGTGGTGGGATGAGTTGGGAGATTGGGATTGACCTGTATACATGTCTATGCATAAAATAGATAACTAATAATAACCTACTGTATAAAAAAATAAATTAAATTAAATTTCAAAATTTTTAAAAATAAAATGTAAAAATAAAACGGAAAAAAATTTCTTCCATTCACACTGATGTATTTATAAGAATGAATTATTTCCATGCTTATATCCATAAATACATAAAAGGGGAATAAAATCTAACTTGAACCAAAAAAGAAAAAAAAAGCTGAACCTAACAGTTATACAGAGGGAAACACAACCAAGGCACTTGCTCCAGTGGTAAACAATTCTGAAATTGGTCAGAGGTGGGGAATCATCCCCCATACAGACAGCAGCCCCGCCCGCCCACGCAAGGAGCGTCCTTATTGCAAAGCTGTGGGACCGTGCCGAGGCCTCTGTGAGTAAACGTGAGCTGAGCCCCAGGCCAGCTGCTGCTGAGCTGTTCCCACCCTTCCCAGGTGAAACACCTGAATATGTACAAGGGCTTGAAAGCCTAGAGGAAGGGCCGTGGAGCCACACCAGCGACAGCACGCAGGCCAACTTGGTGCCTGCAGGTCAGCCAGGATGGTCCTGGCCACGGGCGCTCTTCTGGAAGCTTTCCATTGTCCTGCCTGAGATACCCCTCCTGTCCCGGCCCCCACTCCTTTTTTTCCTTCCTCACCTCAGCCCGGAGAGATATTCCAGTGGAAGTTATGGGTGACACATCCTCTTCTTTACAGGTGGCAGCCTGGCAACTCCTCCCGAAAGTCCAGCAGAGCCCCACTCACAGCGGGCCGCCCACAAAGCCGTGGACCCTCACACCCTCCCACCAGCACAGCCCCGAGACTGCTGACGGGGCAGAGAATATGGAGTCAGGCACAGCTGCAGGGGCTATTGCTGCCTGGAGTGCTGTTTATATTGACCTCAACCCAGGCACACCTGGGGAGGGCTTGCAGGCAGGGTCAGGCTGCCCAGGTCAGCTAATCTTCAGCCCTCAGGGAATCACATTGCAGAAAATGGACCTCGCTAAGACAGAATATTCGCCAAGGAAAAAAAGGACACAATGCCATTTGCAGCACCGTAGATGAGTCTAGAGGTAATCACGTGACTTGGAGTAAGTCAGAAAGTGAAAGACACATATCATATCATATCACTTATAGGTGTTACCTATAAATTGATACCAGGGCAGATATTTCCACGGAGAAGTGCAATCACAGATTCATTAAACAAACTTATGGTTCACCAAAGGAAAGGTGTGAGCATTGTATTCATTACGATATTGGGGTTAACAGACATATACAAACACAGTAGACGTATATAATCACCAAAGACCTACGGAGTACCAAGAGAAGACTACTCAACATTCTGTCATAACGTACATGGGAAAAGGATCCCAGGAAGAACAGACATATGTATATGTGTAAAAGAACCACCTCTTGCACACCTACAACAATCTAAACGTTGTACTCAAACTTGCTGCAATAAAAAATAAAAAATTAAATTAAAAACACGAACAAGAAGTAGTGAGACAAACTTGAGGGGCTTTCTCCTGGCACATTCCGTTCTACATTCCAATCTAGAACTCGACTTCCATTGAGGCTCTGCTGCCCTAGTAACCAGATTTGGTAAGGGAGAACTGCTGCCACATTGTGGCCGTTTCACACAACAGCAGCTTTAATCCCAGCGCTAATGGTCAGTGGATATTCCAAATCATTACAGGCCTGTAAATGACACCTGCCCTGAAAACAAATCCTGGGGTCATATATCGACCAAAAAATTCAAAAGACGTCCATATTTCAAAACGACAGTTTCAAGAGGCATATTTCACGCACATTAGTGTTCTGCTTCTTTTGCTTGCTTTCTTTCTTTGTTAAAAAAACGGGAATGGAAAAAGGCAACCCTCAGAATGGGCGAAAACGTTCACAAACGAATCAATGGACAGAGGTTTAATCTCCAATATATATAAACAGCTCATGCAGCTTAATATTAATAAAATAAACAACCCAATACAAAAATGGGCAGAAGATCTAAATAGACATTTCTTCAAAGAAGACACAGAGATGGCCAAGACGCACATGACAAGCTGCTCAACATCACTAATTATTAGAGAAATGCAAATCAAAACTACAATGAGGTAAGACCTCACACCTGTTAGAATCGGCATCATCAGATAAAATACAAACAACAAATTCTGGGGAGGGTGTGGACAAAAGGAACCCTCTTCTGCTATTAGTGGGAATGTAAATTGATACAGTCACTATGGAGAACAGTATGGAGGTTCCTTTAAAAAACTAAAAAGAGAATTACCATAGGATCCAGCAATACCACTTCTGGGCATTTACCCAGAGAAAACCATAAATCACAGAGAGACATTCACCACAATGTTCATTGCAGCACTATTTACAATAGCCAGGTAATGGAAGCAACCTAAATGGCCACAGACAGAAAAATGGATAAAGATGTGGTACATATATAAAATGGAATATTACTCAGCCATAAAAAGGAATGAAACTGGGTCATTTGTAGAGAAGTTGATAGATCTAGAGAGTGTCATACACAGTGAAGTAAGTCAGAAAGAGAAAAACAAATATTGTATATTAATGCCTATATGTGGAACCTAGAAAAATGGTACAGATGAACTGGTTTGCAGGGCAGAAATAGAGACACAGAGGTAGAGAACAAACGTATGGACACAAAGTGGGGGAAGCCATGGGGTGGTGGTGGTGGTGGGATGAGTTGGGAGATTGGGATTGACCTGTATACATGTATATGCATAAAATAGATAACTAATAATAACCTACTGTATGAAAAAATAAAAAAAAATAATTTTCAAAATTTTTAAAAATAAAATGTAAAAATAAAACAGAAAAAAAGTTCTTCCATTCACACTGATGTATTTATAAGAATGAATTATTTGCATGCTTATATCCATAAATACATAAAAGGGGAATAAAATCTAACTTGAACCAAAAAAGAAAAAAAAAGCTGAACCTAACAGTTATACAGAGGGAAACACAACCAAGGCACTTGCTCCAGTGGTAAACAATTCTGAAATTGGTCAGAGGTGGGGAATCATCCCCCATACAGCCAGCAGCCCCAACCGCCCACACAAGGAGCGTCCTTATTGCAAAGCTGTGGGACCGTGGCGAGGCCTCTGTGAGTAAACGTGAGCTGAGCCCCAGGCCAGCTGCTGCTGAACTGTTCCCACCCTTCCCAGGTGAAACACCTGAATATGTACAAGGGCTTGAAAGCCTAGAGGAAGGGCCGTGGAGCCACACCAGCGACAGCACGCAGGCCAACTTGGTGCCTGCAGGTCAGCCAGGATGGTCCTGGCCACGGGCGCTCTTCTGGAAGCTTTCCATTGTCCTGCCTGAGATACCCCTCCTGTCCCGGCCCCCACTCCTTTTTTTCCTTCCTCACCTCAGCCCGGAGAGATATTCCAGTGGAAGTTATGGGTGACACATCCTCTTCTTTACAGGTGGCAGCCTGGCAACTCCTCCCGAAAGTCCAGCAGAGCCCCACTCACAGCGGGCCGCCCACAAAGCCGTGGACCCTCACACCCTCCCACCAGCACAGCCCCGAGACTGCTGACGGGGCAGAGAATATGGAGTCAGGCACAGCTGCAGGGGCTATTGCTGCCTGGAGTGCTGTTTATATTGACCTCAACCCAGGCACACCTGGGGAGGGCTTGCCGGCAGGGTCAGGCTGCCCAGGTCAGCTAATCTTCAGCCCTCAGGGAATCACATTGCAGAAAATGGACCTCGCTAAGACAGAATATTCGCCAAGGAAAAAAAGGACACAATGCCATTTGCAGCACCGTAGATGAGTCTAGAGGTAATCACGTGACTTGGAGTAAGTCAGAAAGTGAAAGACACATATCATATCATATCACTTATAGGTGTTACCTATAAATTGATACCAGGGCAGATATTTCCACGGAGAAGTGCAATCACAGATTCATTAAACAAACTTATGGTTCACCAAAGGAAAGGTGTGAGCATTGTATTCATTACGATATTGGGGTTAACAGACATATACAAACACAGTAGACGTATATAATCACCAAAGACCTACGGAGTAACAAGAGAAGACTACTCAACATTCTGTCATAACGTACATGGGAAAAGGATCCCAGGAAGAACAGACATATGTATATGTGTAAAAGAACCACCTCTTGCACACCTACAACAATCTAAACGTTGTACTCAAACTTGCTGCAATAAAAAATAAAAAATTAAATTAAAAACACGAACAAGAAGTAGTGAGACAAACTTGAGGGGCTTTCTCCTGGCACATTCCGTTCTACATTCCAATCTAGAACTCGACTTCCATTGAGGCTCTGCTGCCCTAGTAACCAGATTTGGTAAGGGAGAACTGCTGCCACCTTGTGGCCGTTTCACACAACAGCAGCTTTAATCCCAGCGCTAATGGTCAGTGGATATTCCAAATCTTTACAGGCCTGTAAATGACACCTGCCCTGAAAACAAATCCTGGGGTCATATATCGACCAAAAAATTCAAAAGACGTCCATATTTCAAAACGACAGTTTCAAGAGGCATATTTCACGCACATTAGTGTTCTGCTTCTTTTGCTTGCTTTCTTTCTTTGTTAAAAAAACGGGAATGGAAAAAGGCAACCCTCAGAATGGGCGAAAACGTTCACAAACGAATCAATGGACAGAGGTTTAATCTCCAATATATATAAACAGCTCATGCAGCTTAATATTAATAAAATAAACAACCCAATACAAAAATGGGCAGAAGATCTAAATAGACATTTCTTCAAAGAAGACACAGAGATGGCCAAGACGCACATGACAAGCTGCTCAACATCACTAATTATTAGAGAAATGCAAATCAAAACTACAATGAGGTAAGACCTCACACCTGTTAGAATCGGCATCATCAGATAAAATACAAACAACAAATTCTGGGGAGGGTGTGGACAAAAGGAACCCTCTTCTGCTATTAGTGGGAATGTAAATTGATACAGTCACTATGGAGAACAGTATGGAGGTTCCTTTAAAAAACTAAAAAGAGAATTACCATAGGATCCAGCAATACCACTTCTGGGCATTTACCAAGAGAAAACCATAAATCACAGAGACATTCACCACAATGTTCATTGCAGCACTATTTACAATAGCCAGGTAATGGAAGCAACCTAAATGGCCACAGACAGAAAAATGGATAAAGATGTGGTACATATATAAAATGGAATATTACTCAGCCATAAAAAGGAATGAAACTGGGTCATTTGTAGAGAAGTTGATAGATCTAGAGAGTGTCATACACAGTGAAGTAAGTCAGAAAGAGAAAAACAAATATTGTATATTAATGCCTATATGTGGAACCTAGAAAAATGGTACAGATGAACTGGTTTGCAGGGCAGAAATAGAGACACAGAGGTAGAGAACAAACGTATGGACACAAAGTGGGGGAAGCCATGGGGTGGTGGTGGTGGTGGGATGAGTTGGGAGATTGGGATTGACCTGTATACATGTATATGCATAAAATAGATAACTAATAATAACCTACTGTATGAAAAAATAAATTAAATTAAATTTCAAAATTTTTAAAAATAAAATGTAAAAATAAAACAGAAAAAAAGTTCTTCCATTCACACTGATGTATTTATAAGAATGAATTATTTGCATGCTTATATCCATAAATACATAAAAGGGGAATAAAATCTAACTTGAACCAAAAAAGAAAAAAAAAGCTGAACCTAACAGTTATACAGAGGGAAACACAACCAAGGCACTTGCTCCAGTGGTAAACAATTCTGAAATTGGTCAGAGGTGGGGAATCATCCCCCATACAGCCAGCAGCCCCAACCGCCCACACAAGGAGCGTCCTTATTGCAAAGCTGTGGGACCGTGGCGAGGCCTCTGTGAGTAAACGTGAGCTGAGCCCCAGGCCAGCTGCTGCTGAACTGTTCCCACCCTTCCCAGGTGAAACACCTGAATATGTACAAGGGCTTGAAAGCCTAGAGGAAGGGCCGTGGAGCCACACCAGCGACAGCACGCAGGCCAACTTGGTGCCTGCAGGTCAGCCAGGATGGTCCTGGCCACGGGCGCTCTTCTGGAAGCTTTCCATTGTCCTGCCTGAGATACCCCTCCTGTCCCGGCCCCCACTCCTTTTTTTCCTTCCTCACCTCAGCCCGGAGAGATATTCCAGTGGAAGTTATGGGTGACACATCCTCTTCTTTACAGGTGGCAGCCTGGCAACTCCTCCCGAAAGTCCAGCAGAGCCCCACTCACAGCGGGCCGCCCACAAAGCCGTGGACCCTCACACCCTCCCACCAGCACAGCCCCGAGACTGCTGACGGGGCAGAGAATATGGAGTCAGGCACAGCTGCAGGGGCTATTGCTGCCTGGAGTGCTGTTTATATTGACCTCAACCCAGGCACACCTGGGGAGGGCTTGCCGGCAGGGTCAGGCTGCCCAGGTCAGCTATTCCTCAGCCCTCAGGGAATCACATTGCAGAAAATGGACCTCGCTAAGACAGAATATTCGCCAAGGAAAAAAAGGACACAATGCCATTTGCAGCACCGTAGATGAGTCTAGAGGTAATCACGTGACTTGGAGTAAGTCAGAAAGTGAAAGACACATATCATATCATATCACTTATAGGTGTTACCTATAAATTGATACCAGGGAAGATATTTCCACGGAGAAGGGCAATCACAGTTTCATTAAACAAACTTATGGTTCACCAAAGGAAAGGTGTGAGCATTGAATTCATTACGATATTGGGGTTAACAGACATATACAAACACAGTAGACGTATATAATCACCAAAGACCTACGGAGTACCAAGAGAAGACTACTCAACATTCTGTCATAACGTAAACGGGAAAAGGATCCCAGGAAGAACAGACATATGTATATGTGTAAAAGAACCACCTCTTGCACACCTACAACAAGCTAAACGTTGTACTCAAACTTGCTGTAATAAAAAATAAAAAATTAAATTAAAAACACGAACAAGAAGTAGTGAGACAAACTTGAGGGGCTTTCTCCTGGCACATTCCGTTCTACATTCCAATCTAGAACGCGACTTCCATTGAGGCTCTGCTGCCCTAGTAACCAGATTTGGTTATGGAGAACTGCTGCCACCTTGAGGCCGTTTCACACAACAGCAGCTTTAATCCCAGCGCTATTGGTCAGTGGATATTACAAATCATTACAGGCCTGTAAATGACACCTGCCCTGAAAACAAATCCTGGGGTCATATATCAACCAAAAAATTCAAAAGACGTCCATATTTCAAAACGAGAGTTTCAAGAGGCATATTTCACGCACATTAGTGTTCTGCTTCTTTTGCTTGCTTTCTTTCTTTGTTAAAAAAACGGGAATGGAAAAAGGCAACCCTCAGAATGGGCTAAAACGTTCACAAACGAATCAATGGACAAAGGTTTAATCTCCAATATATATAAACAGCTCATGCAGCTTAATATTAATAAAACAAACAACCCAATACAAAAATGGGCAGAAGATCTAAATAGACGTTTCTTCAAAGAAGACACAGACATGGCCAAGACGCACATGACAAGCTGCTCAACATCACTAATTATTAGAGAAATGCAAATCAAAACTACAATGAGGTAAGACCTCACACCTGTTAGAATCGGCTTCATCAGATAATCTACAAACAACAAATTCTGGGGAGGGTGTGGACAAAAGGAACCCTCTTCTGCTATTGGTGGGAATGTAAATTGATACAGTCACTATGGAGAACAGTATGGAGGTTCCTTTAAAAAACTAAAAAGAGAATTACCATAGGATCCAGCAATCCCACTTCTGGGCATTTACCCAGAGAAAAACATAAATCACAGAGACACATTCACCACAAAATTCATTGCAGCACTATTTACAATAGCCAGGTAATGGAAGCAACCTAAATGGCCACAGACAGACGAATGGATAAAGATGTGGTACATATATAAAATGGAATATTACTCAGCCATAAAAAGGAATGAAACTGGGTCATTTGTAGAGAAGTTGACGGATCTAGAGACTGTCATACAGAGTGAAGTAAGTCAGAAAGAGAAAAACAAATATTGTATATTAATGCCTATATGTGGAACCTAGAAAAATGGTACAGATGAACTGGTTTGCAGGGCAGAAATAGAGACACAGAGGTAGAGAACAAACGTATGGACACAAAGTGGGGGAAGCCATGGGGTGGTGGTGGTGGTGGGATGAGTTGGGAGATTGGGATTGACCTGTATACATGTATATGCATAAAATAGATAACTAATAATAACCTACTGTATGAAAAAATAAAAAAAAATTAAATTTCAAAATTTTTAAAAATAAAATGTAAAAATAAAACAGAAAAAAAGTTCTTCCATTCACACTGATGTATTTATAAGAATGAATTATTTGCATGCTTATATCCATAAATACATAAAAGGGGAATAAAATCTAACTTGAACCAAAAAAGAAAAAAAAAGCTGAACCTAACAGTTATACAGAGGGAAACACAACCAAGGCACTTGCTCCAGTGGTAAACAATTCTGAAATTGGTCAGAGGTGGGGAATCATCCCCCATACAGCCAGCAGCCCCAACCGCCCACACAAGGAGCGTCCTTATTGCAAAGCTGTGGGACCGTGGCGAGGCCTCTGTGAGTAAACGTGAGCTGAGCCCCAGGCCAGCTGCTGCTGAACTGTTCCCACCCTTCCCAGGTGAAACACCTGAATATGTACAAGGGCTTGAAAGCCTAGAGGAAGGGCCGTGGAGCCACACCAGCGACAGCACGCAGGCCAACTTGGTGCCTGCAGGTCAGCCAGGATGGTCCTGGCCACGGGCGCTCTTCTGGAAGCTTTCCATTGTCCTGCCTGAGATACCCCTCCTGTCCCGGCCCCCACTCCTTTTTTTCCTTCCTCACCTCAGCCCGGAGAGATATTCCAGTGGAAGTTATGGGTGACACATCCTCTTCTTTACAGGTGGCAGCCTGGCAACTCCTCCCGAAAGTCCAGCAGAGCCCCACTCACAGCGGGCCGCCCACAAAGCCGTGGACCCTCACACCCTCCCACCAGCACAGCCCCGAGACTGCTGACGGGGCAGAGAATATGGAGTCAGGCACAGCTGCAGGGGCTATTGCTGCCTGGAGTGCTGTTTATATTGACCTCAACCCAGGCACACCTGGGGAGGGCTTGCCGGCAGGGTCAGGCTGCCCAGGTCAGCTATTCCTCAGCCCTCAGGGAATCACATTGCAGAAAATGGACCTCGCTAAGACAGAATATTCGCCAAGGAAAAAAAGGACACAATGCCATTTGCAGCACCGTAGATGAGTCTAGAGGTAATCACGTGACTTGGAGTAAGTCAGAAAGTGAAAGACACATATCATATCATATCACTTATAGGTGTTACCTATAAATTGATACCAGGGCAGATATTTCCACGGAGAAGTGCAATCACAGATTCATTAAACAAACTTATGGTTCACCAAAGGAAAGGTGTGAGCATTGTATTCATTACGATATTGTGGTTAACAGACATATACAAACACAGTAGACGTATATAATCACCAAAGACCTACGGAGTAACAAGAGAAGACTACTCAACATTCTGTCATAACGTACATGGGAAAAGGATCCCAGGAAGAACAGACATATGTATATGTGTAAAAGAACCACCTCTTGCACACCTACAACAATCTAAACGTTGTACTCAAACTTGCTGCAATAAAAAATAAAAAATTAAATTAAAAACACGAACAAGAAGTAGTGAGACAAACTTGAGGGGCTTTCTCCTGGCACATTCCGTTCTACATTCCAATCTAGAACTCGACTTCCATTGAGGCTCTGCTGCCCTAGTAACCAGATTTGGTAAGGGAGAACTGCTGCCACCTTGTGGCCGTTTCACACAACAGCAGCTTTAATCCCAGCGCTAATGGTCAGTGGATATTCCAAATCTTTACAGGCCTGTAAATGACACCTGCCCTGAAAACAAATCCTGGGGTCATATATCGACCAAAAAATTCAAAAGACGTCCATATTTCAAAACGACAGTTTCAAGAGGCATATTTCACGCACATTAGTGTTCTGCTTCTTTTGCTTGCTTTCTTTCTTTGTTAAAAAAACGGGAATGGAAAAAGGCAACCCTCAGAATGGGCGAAAACGTTCACAAACGAATCAATGGACAGAGGTTTAATCTCCAATATATATAAACAGCTCATGCAGCTTAATATTAATAAAATAAACAACCCAATACAAAAATGGGCAGAAGATCTAAATAGACATTTCTTCAAAGAAGACACAGAGATGGCCAAGACGCACATGACAAGCTGCTCAACATCACTAATTATTAGAGAAATGCAAATCAAAACTACAATGAGGTAAGACCTCACACCTGTTAGAATCGGCATCATCAGATAAAATACAAACAACAAATTCTGGGGAGGGTGTGGACAAAAGGAACCCTCTTCTGCTATTAGTGGGAATGTAAATTGATACAGTCACTATGGAGAACAGTATGGAGGTTCCTTTAAAAAACTAAAAAGAGAATTACCATAGGATCCAGCAATACCACTTCTGGGCATTTACCAAGAGAAAACCATAAATCACAGAGAGACATTCACCACAATGTTCATTGCAGCACTATTTACAATAGCCAGGTAATGGAAGCAACCTAAATGGCCACAGACAGAAAAATGGATAAAGATGTGGTACATATATAAAATGGAATATTACTCAGCCATAAAAAGGAATGAAACTGGGTCATTTGTAGAGAAGTTGATAGATCTAGAGAGTGTCATACACAGTGAAGTAAGTCAGAAAGAGAAAAACAAATATTGTATATTAATGCCTATATGTGGAACCTAGAAAAATGGTACAGATGAACTGGTTTGCAGGGCAGAAATAGAGACACAGAGGTAGAGAACAAACGTATGGACACAAAGTGGGGGAAGCCATGGGGTGGTGGTGGTGGTGGGATGAGTTGGGAGATTGGGATTGACCTGTATACATGTATATGCATAAAATAGATAACTAATAATAACCTACTGTATGAAAAAATAAATTAAATTAAATTTCAAAATTTTTAAAAATAAAATGTAAAAATAAAACAGAAAAAAAGTTCTTCCATTCACACTGATGTATTTATAAGAATGAATTATTTGCATGCTTATATCCATAAATACATAAAAGGGGAATAAAATCTAACTTGAACCAAAAAAGAAAAAAAAAGCTGAACCTAACAGTTATACAGAGGGAAACACAACCAAGGCACTTGCTCCAGTGGTAAACAATTCTGAAATTGGTCAGAGGTGGGGAATCATCCCCCATACAGCCAGCAGCCCCAACCGCCCACACAAGGAGCGTCCTTATTGCAAAGCTGTGGGACCGTGGCGAGGCCTCTGTGAGTAAACGTGAGCTGAGCCCCAGGCCAGCTGCTGCTGAACTGTTCCCACCCTTCCCAGGTGAAACACCTGAATATGTACAAGGGCTTGAAAGCCTAGAGGAAGGGCCGTGGAGCCACACCAGCGACAGCACGCAGGCCAACTTGGTGCCTGCAGGTCAGCCAGGATGGTCCTGGCCACGGGCGCTCTTCTGGAAGCTTTCCATTGTCCTGCCTGAGATACCCCTCCTGTCCCGGCCCCCACTCCTTTTTTTCCTTCCTCACCTCAGCCCGGAGAGATATTCCAGTGGAAGTTATGGGTGACACATCCTCTTCTTTACAGGTGGCAGCCTGGCAACTCCTCCCGAAAGTCCAGCAGAGCCCCACTCACAGCGGGCCGCCCACAAAGCCGTGGACCCTCACACCCTCCCACCAGCACAGCCCCGAGACTGCTGACGGGGCAGAGAATATGGAGTCAGGCACAGCTGCAGGGGCTATTGCTGCCTGGAGTGCTGTTTATATTGACCTCAACCCAGGCACACCTGGGGAGGGCTTGCCGGCAGGGTCAGGCTGCCCAGGTCAGCTATTCCTCAGCCCTCAGGGAATCACATTGCAGAAAATGGACCTCGCTAAGACAGAATATTCGCCAAGGAAAAAAAGGACACAATGCCATTTGCAGCACCGTAGATGAGTCTAGAGGTAATCACGTGACTTGGAGTAAGTCAGAAAGTGAAAGACACATATCATATCATATCACTTATAGGTGTTACCTATAAATTGATACCAGGGAAGATATTTCCACGGAGAAGGGCAATCACAGTTTCATTAAACAAACTTATGGTTCACCAAAGGAAAGGTGTGAGCATTGAATTCATTACGATATTGGGGTTAACAGACATATACAAACACAGTAGACGTATATAATCACCAAAGACCTACGGAGTACCAAGAGAAGACTACTCAACATTCTGTCATAACGTAAACGGGAAAAGGATCCCAGGAAGAACAGACATATGTATATGTGTAAAAGAACCACCTCTTGCACACCTACAACAAGCTAAACGTTGTACTCAAACTTGCTGTAATAAAAAATAAAAAATTAAATTAAAAACACGAACAAGAAGTAGTGAGACAAACTTGAGGGGCTTTCTCCTGGCACATTCCGTTCTACATTCCAATCTAGAACGCGACTTCCATTGAGGCTCTGCTGCCCTAGTAACCAGATTTGGTTATGGAGAACTGCTGCCACCTTGAGGCCGTTTCACACAACAGCAGCTTTAATCCCAGCGCTATTGGTCAGTGGATATTACAAATCATTACAGGCCTGTAAATGACACCTGCCCTGAAAACAAATCCTGGGGTCATATATCAACCAAAAAATTCAAAAGACGTCCATATTTCAAAACGAGAGTTTCAAGAGGCATATTTCACGCACATTAGTGTTCTGCTTCTTTTGCTTGCTTTCTTTCTTTGTTAAAAAAACGGGAATGGAAAAAGGCAACCCTCAGAATGGGCTAAAACGTTCACAAACGAATCAATGGACAAAGGTTTAATCTCCAATATATATAAACAGCTCATGCAGCTTAATATTAATAAAACAAACAACCCAATACAAAAATGGGCAGAAGATCTAAATAGACGTTTCTTCAAAGAAGACACAGACATGGCCAAGACGCACATGACAAGCTGCTCAACATCACTAATTATTAGAGAAATGCAAATCAAAACTACAATGAGGTAAGACCTCACACCTGTTAGAATCGGCTTCATCAGATAATCTACAAACAACAAATTCTGGGGAGGGTGTGGACAAAAGGAACCCTCTTCTGCTATTGGTGGGAATGTAAATTGATACAGTCACTATGGAGAACAGTATGGAGGTTCCTTTAAAAAACTAAAAAGAGAATTACCATAGGATCCAGCAATCCCACTTCTGGGCATTTACCCAGAGAAAAACATAAATCACAGAGACACATTCACCACAAAATTCATTGCAGCACTATTTACAATAGCCAGGTAATGGAAGCAACCTAAATGGCCACAGACAGACGAATGGATAAAGATGTGGTACATATATAAAATGGAATATTACTCAGCCATAAAAAGGAATGAAACTGGGTCATTTGTAGAGAAGTTGACGGATCTAGAGACTGTCATACAGAGTGAAGTAAGTCAGAAAGAGAAAAACAAATATTGTATATTAATGCCTATATGTGGAACCTAGAAAAATGGTACAGATGAACTGGTTTGCAGGGCAGAAATAGAGACACAGAGGTAGAGAACAAACGTATGGACACAAAGTGGGGGAAGCCATGGGGTGGTGGTGGTGGTGGGATGAGTTGGGAGATTGGGATTGACCTGTATACATGTATATGCATAAAATAGATAACTAATAATAACCTACTGTATGAAAAAATAAAAAAAAATTAAATTTCAAAATTTTTAAAAATAAAATGTAAAAATAAAACAGAAAAAAAGTTCTTCCATTCACACTGATGTATTTATAAGAATGAATTATTTGCATGCTTATATCCATAAATACATAAAAGGGGAATAAAATCTAACTTGAACCAAAAAAGAAAAAAAAAGCTGAACCTAACAGTTATACAGAGGGAAACACAACCAAGGCACTTGCTCCAGTGGTAAACAATTCTGAAATTGGTCAGAGGTGGGGAATCATCCCCCATACAGCCAGCAGCCCCAACCGCCCACACAAGGAGCGTCCTTATTGCAAAGCTGTGGGACCGTGGCGAGGCCTCTGTGAGTAAACGTGAGCTGAGCCCCAGGCCAGCTGCTGCTGAACTGTTCCCACCCTTCCCAGGTGAAACACCTGAATATGTACAAGGGCTTGAAAGCCTAGAGGAAGGGCCGTGGAGCCACACCAGCGACAGCACGCAGGCCAACTTGGTGCCTGCAGGTCAGCCAGGATGGTCCTGGCCACGGGCGCTCTTCTGGAAGCTTTCCATTGTCCTGCCTGAGATACCCCTCCTGTCCCGGCCCCCACTCCTTTTTTTCCTTCCTCACCTCAGCCCGGAGAGATATTCCAGTGGAAGTTATGGGTGACACATCCTCTTCTTTACAGGTGGCAGCCTGGCAACTCCTCCCGAAAGTCCAGCAGAGCCCCACTCACAGCGGGCCGCCCACAAAGACGTGGACCCTCACACCCTCCCACCAGCACAGCCCCGAGACTGCTGACGGGGCAGAGAATATGGAGTCAGGCACAGCTGCAGGGGCTATTGCTGCCTGGAGTGCTGTTTATATTGACCTCAACCCAGGCACACCTGGGGAGGGCTTGCCGGCAGGGTCAGGCTGCCCAGGTCAGCTAATCTTCAGCCCTCAGGGAATCACATTGCAGAAAATGGACCTCGCTAAGACAGAATATTCGCCAAGGAAAAAAAGGACACAATGCCATTTGCAGCACCGTAGATGAGTCTAGAGGTAATCACGTGACTTGGAGTAAGTCAGAAAGTGAAAGACACATATCATATCATATCACTTATAGGTGTTACCTATAAATTGATACCAGGGAAGATATTTCCACGGAGAAGGGCAATCACAGTTTCATTAAACAAACTTATGGTTCACCAAAGGAAAGGTGTGAGCATTGAATTCATTACGATATTGGGGTTAACAGACATATACAAACACAGTAGACGTATATAATCACCAAAGACCTACGGAGTACCAAGAGAAGACTACTCAACATTCTGTCATAACGTAAACGGGAAAAGGATCCCAGGAAGAACAGACATATGTATATGTGTAAAAGAACCACCTCTTGCACACCTACAACAAGCTAAACGTTGTACTCAAACTTGCTGTAATAAAAAATAAAAAATTAAATTAAAAACACGAACAAGAAGTAGTGAGACAAACTTGAGGGGCTTTCTCCTGGCACATTCCGTTCTACATTCCAATCTAGAACGCGACTTCCATTGAGGCTCTGCTGCCCTAGTAACCAGATTTGGTTATGGAGAACTGCTGCCACCTTGAGGCCGTTTCACACAACAGCAGCTTTAATCCCAGCGCTATTGGTCAGTGGATATTACAAATCATTACAGGCCTGTAAATGACACCTGCCCTGAAAACAAATCCTGGGGTCATATATCAACCAAAAAATTCAAAAGACGTCCATATTTCAAAACGAGAGTTTCAAGAGGCATATTTCACGCACATTAGTGTTCTGCTTCTTTTGCTTGCTTTCTTTCTTTGTTAAAAAAACGGGAATGGAAAAAGGCAACCCTCAGAATGGGCTAAAACGTTCACAAACGAATCAATGGACAAAGGTTTAATCTCCAATATATATAAACAGCTCATGCAGCTTAATATTAATAAAACAAACAACCCAATACAAAAATGGGCAGAAGATCTAAATAGACGTTTCTTCAAAGAAGACACAGACATGGCCAAGACGCACATGACAAGCTGCTCAACATCACTAATTATTAGAGAAATGCAAATCAAAACTACAATGAGGTAAGACCTCACACCTGTTAGAATCGGCTTCATCAGATAATCTACAAACAACAAATTCTGGGGAGGGTGTGGACAAAAGGAACCCTCTTCTGCTATTGGTGGGAATGTAAATTGATACAGTCACTATGGAGAACAGTATGGAGGTTCCTTTAAAAAACTAAAAAGAGAATTACCATAGGATCCAGCAATCCCACTTCTGGGCATTTACCCAGAGAAAAACATAAATCACAGAGACACATTCACCACAAAATTCATTGCAGCACTATTTACAATAGCCAGGTAATGGAAGCAACCTAAATGGCCACAGACAGACGAATGGATAAAGATGTGGTACATATATAAAATGGAATATTACTCAGCCATAAAAAGGAATGAAACTGGGTCATTTGTAGAGAAGTTGACGGATCTAGAGACTGTCATACAGAGTGAAGTAAGTCAGAAAGAGAAAAACAAATATTGAATATTAATGCCTATATGTGGAACCTAGAAAAATGGTACAGATGAACTGGTTTGCAGGGCAGAAATAGAGACACAGAGGTAGAGAACAAACGTATGGACACAAAGTGGGGGAAGCCATGGGGTGGTGGTGGTGGTGGGATGAGTTGGGAGATTGGGATTGACCTGTATACATGTATATGCATAAAATAGATAACTAATAATAACCTACTGTATGAAAAAATAAAAAAAAATTAAATTTCAAAATTTTTAAAAATAAAATGTAAAAATAAAACAGAAAAAAAGTTCTTCCATTCACACTGATGTATTTATAAGAATGAATTATTTGCATGCTTATATCCATAAATACATAAAAGGGGAATAAAATCTAACTTGAACCAAAAAAGAAAAAAAAAGCTGAACCTAACAGTTATACAGAGGGAAACACAACCAAGGCACTTGCTCCAGTGGTAAACAATTCTGAAATTGGTCAGAGGTGGGGAATCATCCCCCATACAGCCAGCAGCCCCAACCGCCCACACAAGGAGCGTCCTTATTGCAAAGCTGTGGGACCGTGGCGAGGCCTCTGTGAGTAAACGTGAGCTGAGCCCCAGGCCAGCTGCTGCTGAACTGTTCCCACCCTTCCCAGGTGAAACACCTGAATATGTACAAGGGCTTGAAAGCCTAGAGGAAGGGCCGTGGAGCCACACCAGCGACAGCACGCAGGCCAACTTGGTGCCTGCAGGTCAGCCAGGATGGTCCTGGCCACGGGCGCTCTTCTGGAAGCTTTCCATTGTCCTGCCTGAGATACCCCTCCTGTCCCGGCCCCCACTCCTTTTTTTCCTTCCTCACCTCAGCCCGGAGAGATATTCCAGTGGAAGTTATGGGTGACACATCCTCTTCTTTACAGGTGGCAGCCTGGCAACTCCTCCCGAAAGTCCAGCAGAGCCCCACTCACAGCGGGCCGCCCACAAAGCCGTGGACCCTCACACCCTCCCACCAGCACAGCCCCGAGACTGCTGACGTGGCAGAGAATATGGAGTCAGGCACAGCTGCAGGGGCTATTGCTGCCTGGAGTGCTGTTTATATTGACCTCAACCCAGGCACACCTGGGGAGGGCTTGCCGGCAGGGTCAGGCTGCCCAGGTCAGCTAATCTTCAGCCCTCAGGGAATCACATTGCAGAAAATGGACCTCGCTAAGACAGAATATTCGCCAAGGAAAAAAAGGACACAATGCCATTTGCAGCACCGTAGATGAGTCTAGAGGTAATCACGTGACTTGGAGTAAGTCAGAAAGTGAAAGACACATATCATATCATATCACTTATAGGTGTTACCTATAAATTGATACCAGGGCAGATATTTCCACGGAGAAGTGCAATCACAGATTCATTAAACAAACTTATGGTTCACCAAAGGAAAGGTGTGAGCATTGTATTCATTACGATATTGGGGTTAACAGACATATACAAACACAGTAGACGTATATAATCACCAAAGACCTACGGAGTAACAAGAGAAGACTACTCAACATTCTGTCATAACGTACATGGGAAAAGGATCCCAGGAAGAACAGACATATGTATATGTGTAAAAGAACCACCTCTTGCACACCTACAACAATCTAAACGTTGTACTCAAACTTGCTGCAATAAAAAATAAAAAATTAAATTAAAAACACGAACAAGAAGTAGTGAGACAAACTTGAGGGGCTTTCTCCTGGCACATTCCGTTCTACATTCCAATCTAGAACTCGACTTCCATTGAGGCTCTGCTGCCCTAGTAACCAGATTTGGTAAGGGAGAACTGCTGCCACCTTGTGGCCGTTTCACACAACAGCAGCTTTAATCCCAGCGCTAATGGTCAGTGGATATTCCAAATCATTACAGGCCTGTAAATGACACCTGCCCTGAAAACAAATCCTGGGGTCATATATCGACCAAAAAATTCAAAAGACGTCCATATTTCAAAACGACAGTTTCAAGAGGCATATTTCACGCACATTAGTGTTCTGCTTCTTTTGCTTGCTTTCTTTCTTTGTTAAAAAAACGGGAATGGAAAAAGGCAACCCTCAGAATGGGCGAAAACGTTCACAAACGAATCAATGGACAGAGGTTTAATCTCCAATATATATAAACAGCTCATGCAGCTTAATATTAATAAAATAAACAACCCAATACAAAAATGGGCAGAAGATCTAAATAGACATTTCTTCAAAGAAGACACAGAGATGGCCAAGACGCACATGACAAGCTGCTCAACATCACTAATTATTAGAGAAATGCAAATCAAAACTACAATGAGGTAAGACCTCACACCTGTTAGAATCGGCATCATCAGATAAAATACAAACAACAAATTCTGGGGAGGGTGTGGACAAAAGGAACCCTCTTCTGCTATTAGTGGGAATGTAAATTGATACAGTCACTATGGAGAACAGTATGGAGGTTCCTTTAAAAAACTAAAAAGAGAATTACCATAGGATCCAGCAATCCCACTTCTGGGCATTTACCCAGAGAAAACCATAAATCACAGAGAGACATTCACCACAATGTTCATTGCAGCACTATTTACAATAGCCAGGTAATGGAAGCAACCTAAATGGCCACAGACAGAAAAATGGATAAAGATGTGGTACATATATAAAATGGAATATTACTCAGCCATAAAAAGGAATGAAACTGGGTCATTTGTAGAGAAGTTGATAGATCTAGAGAGTGTCATACACAGTGAAGTAAGTCAGAAAGAGAAAAACAAATATTGTATATTAATGCCTATATGTGGAACCTAGAAAAATGGTACAGATGAACTGGTTTGCAGGGCAGAAGTAGAGACACAGAGGTAGAGAACAAACGTATGGACACAAAGTGGGGGAAGCCATGGGGTGGTGGTGGTGGTGGGATGAGTTGGGAGATTGGGATTGACCTGTATACATGTATATGCATAAAATAGATAACTAATAATAACCTACTGTATGAAAAAATAAAAAAAAATTAAATTTCAAAATTTTTAAAAATAAAATGTAAAAATAAAACAGAAAAAAAGTTCTTCCATTCACACTGATGTATTTATAAGAATGAATTATTTGCATGCTTATATCCATAAATACATAAAAGGGGAATAAAATCTAACTTGAACCAAAAAAGAAAAAAAAAGCTGAACCTAACAGTTATACAGAGGGAAACACAACCAAGGCACTTGCTCCAGTGGTAAACAATTCTGAAATTGGTCAGAGGTGGGGAATCATCCCCCATACAGCCAGCAGCCCCAACCGCCCACACAAGGAGCGTCCTTATTGCAAAGCTGTGGGACCGTGGCGAGGCCTCTGTGAGTAAACGTGAGCTGAGCCCCAGGCCAGCTGCTGCTGAACTGTTCCCACCCTTCCCAGGTGAAACACCTGAATATGTACAAGGGCTTGAAAGCCTAGAGGAAGGGCCGTGGAGCCACACCAGCGACAGCACGCAGGCCAACTTGGTGCCTGCAGGTCAGCCAGGATGGTCCTGGCCACGGGCGCTCTTCTGGAAGCTTTCCATTGTCCTGCCTGAGATACCCCTCCTGTCCCGGCCCCCACTCCTTTTTTTCCTTCCTCACCTCAGCCCGGAGAGATATTCCAGTGGAAGTTATGGGTGACACATCCTCTTCTTTACAGGTGGCAGCCTGGCAACTACTCCCGAAAGTCCAGCAGAGCCCCACTCACACCGGGCCGCCCACAAAGCCGTGGACCCTCACACCCTCCCACCAGCACAGCCCCGAGACTGCTGACGGGGCAGAGAATATGGAGTCAGGCACAGCTGCAGGGGCTATTGCTGCCTGGAGTGCTGTTTATATTGACCTCAACCCAGGCACACCTGGGGAGGGCTTGCCGGCAGGGTCAGGCTGCCCAGGTCAGCTATTCCTCAGCCCTCAGGGAATCACATTGCAGAAAATGGACCTCGCTAAGACAGAATATTCGCCAAGGAAAAAAAGGACACAATGCCATTTGCAGCACCGTAGATGAGTCTAGAGGTAATCACGTGACTTGGAGTAAGTCAGAAAGTGAAAGACACATATCATATCATATCACTTATAGGTGTTACCTATAAATTGATACCAGGGAAGATATTTCCACGGAGAAGGGCAATCACAGTTTCATTAAACAAACTTATGGTTCACCAAAGGAAAGGTGTGAGCATTGAATTCATTACGATATTGGGGTTAACAGACATATACAAACACAGTAGACGTATATAATCACCAAAGACCTACGGAGTACCAAGAGAAGACTACTCAACATTCTGTCATAACGTAAACGGGAAAAGGATCCCAGGAAGAACAGACATATGTATATGTGTAAAAGAACCACCTCTTGCACACCTACAACAAGCTAAACGTTGTACTCAAACGTGCTGTAATAAAAAATAAAAAATTAAATTAAAAACACGAACAAGAAGTAGTGAGACAAACTTGAGGGGCTTTCTCCTGGCACATTCCGTTCTACATTCCAATCTAGAACGCGACTTCCATTGAGGCTCTGCTGCCCTAGTAACCAGATTTGGTTATGGAGAACTGCTGCCACCTTGAGGCCGTTTCACACAACAGCAGCTTTAATCCCAGCGCTATTGGTCAGTGGATATTACAAATCATTACAGGCCTGTAAATGACACCTGCCCTGAAAACAAATCCTGGGGTCATATATCAACCAAAAAATTCAAAAGACGTCCATATTTCAAAACGAGAGTTTCAAGAGGCATATTTCACGCACATTAGTGTTCTGCTTCTTTTGCTTGCTTTCTTTCTTTGTTAAAAAAACGGGAATGGAAAAAGGCAACCCTCAGAATGGGCTAAAACGTTCACAAACGAATCAATGGACAAAGGTTTAATCTCCAATATATATAAACAGCTCATGCAGCTTAATATTAATAAAACAAACAACCCAATACAAAAATGGGCAGAAGATCTAAATAGACGTTTCTTCAAAGAAGACACAGACATGGCCAAGACGCACATGACAAGCTGCTCAACATCACTAATTATTAGAGAAATGCAAATCAAAACTACAATGAGGTAAGACCTCACACCTGTTAGAATCGGCTTCATCAGATAATCTACAAACAACAAATTCTGGGGAGGGTGTGGACAAAAGGAACCCTCTTCTGCTATTGGTGGGAATGTAAATTGATACAGTCACTATGGAGAACAGTATGGAGGTTCCTTTAAAAAACTAAAAAGAGAATTACCATAGGATCCAGCAATCCCACTTCTGGGCATTTACCCAGAGAAAAACATAAATCACAGAGACACATTCACCACAAAATTCATTGCAGCACTATTTACAATAGCCAGGTAATGGAAGCAACCTAAATGGCCACAGACAGACGAATGGATAAAGATGTGGTACATATATAAAATGGAATATTACTCAGCCATAAAAAGGAATGAAACTGGGTCATTTGTAGAGAAGTTGACGGATCTAGAGACTGTCATACAGAGTGAAGTAAGTCAGAAAGAGAAAAACAAATATTGTATATTAATGCCTATATGTGGAACCTAGAAAAATGGTACAGATGAACTGGTTTGCAGGGCAGAAATAGAGACACAGAGGTAGAGAAAAAACGTATGGACACAAAGTTGGGGAAGCCATGGGGTGGTGGTGGTGGGATGAGTTGGGAGATTGGGATTGACCTGTATACATGTCTATGCATAAAATAGATAACTAATAATAACCTACTGTATAAAAAAATAAATAAAATTAAATTTCAAAATTTTTAAAAATAAAATGTAAAAATAAAACGGAAAAAATGTTCTTCCATTCACACTGATGTATTTATAAGAATGAATTATTTCCATGCTTATATCCATAAATACATAAAAGGGGAATAAAATCTAACTTGAACCAAAAAAGAAAAAAAAAGCTGAACCTAACAGTTTTACAGAGGGAAACACAAAGAAGGCACTTGCTCCAGTGGTAAACAATTCTGAAATTGGTCAGAGGTGGGGAATCATCCCCCATACAGCCAGCAGCCCCGCCCGCCCACGCAAGGAGCGTCCTTATTGCAAAGCTGTGGGACCGTGCCCAGGCCTCTGTGAGGAAACGTGAGCTGAGCCCCAGGCCAGCTGCTGCTGAACTGTTCCCACCCTACCCAGGTGAAACACCTGAATATGTACAAGGGCTTGAAAGCCTAGAGGAAGGGCCGTGGTGCCACACCAGCGACAGCACGCATGCCAACTTGGTGCCTGCAGGTCAGCCAGGATGTTCCTGGCCAAGGGCACTCTTCTGGAAGCTTTCCATTGCCCTGCCTGAGATACCCCTCCTGTCCCGGCCCCCACTCCTTTTTTTCCTTCCTCATCTCAGCCCGGAGAGATATTCCAGTGGAAGTTATGGGTGACACATCCTCTTCTTTACAGGTGGCAGCCTGGCAACTCCTCCCGAAAGTCCAGCAGAGCCCCACTCACACCGGGCCACCCACAAAGCCGTGGACCCTCACACCCTCCCACCAGCACAGCCCCGAGACTGCTGACGGGGCAGAGAATATGGAGTCAGGCACAGCTGCAGGGGCTATTGCTGCCTGGAGTGCTGTTTATATTGACCTCAACCCAGGAACACATGGGGAGGGCTTGCCGGCAGGGTCAGGCTGCCCAGGTCAGCTAATCCTCAGCCCTCAGGGAATCACATTGCAGAAAATGGACCTCGCTAAGACAGAATATTCGCCAAGGAAAAAAAGGACACAATGCCATTTGCAGCACTGTAGATGAGTCTAGAGGTAATCACGTGACTTGGAGTAAGTCAGAAAGTGAAAGACACATATCATATCACTTATAGGTGTTACCTATAAATTGATACCAGGGCAGATATTTCCACGGAGAAGGGCAATCACAGATTCATTAAACAAACTTATGGTTCACCAAAGGAAAGGTGTGAGCATTGAATTCATTACGATATTGTGGTTAACAGACATATACAAACACAGTAGACTTATATAATCACCAAAGACCTACGGAGTACCAAGGGAAGACTACTCAACATTCTGTCATAACGTACATGGGAAAAGGATCCCAGGAAGAACAGACATATGTATATGTGTAAAAGAACCACCTCTTGCACACCTACAACAAGCTAAACGTTGTACTCAAACTTGCTGCAATAAAAAATAAAAAAATTAAATTAAAAATACGAACAAGAAATAGTGAGACAAACTTGAGGGGCTTTCTCCTGGCACATTCCGTTCTACATTCCAATCTAGAACGCGACTTCCATTGAGGTTCTGCTGCCCTAGTAACCAGATTTGGTAAGGGAGAACTGCTGCCACCTTGTGGCCGTTTTTACAACAGCAGCTTTAATCCCAGCGCTAATGGTCAGTGGATATTCCAAATCATTACAGGCCTGTAAATGACACCTGCCCTGAAAACAAATCCTGGGGACATATATCGACCAAAAAATTCAAAAGACGTCCATATTTCAAAACGACAGTTTCAAGAGGCATATTTCACGCACATTAGTGTTCTGCTTCTTTTGCTTTCTTTCTTTCTTTGTTAAAAAAACGGGAATGGAAAAAGGCAACCCTCAGAATGGGCGAAAACGTTCACAAACGAATCAGTGGACAAAGGTTTAATCTCCAATATATATAAACAGCTCATGCAGCTTAATATTAATAAAACAACCCACCCAATACAAAAATGGGCAGAAGATCTAAATAGACGTTTCTTCAAAGAAGACACAGAGATGGCCAAGACGCACATGACAAGCTGCTCAACATCACTAATTATTAGAGAAATGCAAATCAAAACTACAATGAGGTAAGACCTCACACCTGTTAGAATCGGCATCATCAGATAATATACAAACAACAAATTCTGAGGAGGGTGTGGACAAAAGGAACCCTCTTCTGCTACTGGTGCGAATGTAAATTGATACAGTCACTATGGAGAACAATATGGAGGTTCCTTTTAAAAACTAAAAAGAGAATTACCATAGGATCCAGCAATCCCACTTCTGGGCATTTAACCAGAGAAAACCATAAATCACAGAGACACATTCACCACAATGTTCATTGCAGCACTATTTACAATAGCCAGGTAATGGAAGCAACCTAAATGACCACAGACAGACGAATGGATAAAGATGTGGTACATATATAAAATGGAATATTACTCAGCCATAAAAAGGAATGAAAATGGGTCATTTGTAGAAAAGTTGATGGATCTAGAGACTGTCATACAGAGTGAAGTAAGTCAGAAAGAGAAAAACAAATATTGTATATTAATGCCTATATGTGGAACCTAGAAAAATGGTACAGATGAACTGGTTTGCAGGGCAGAAATAGAGACACAGATGTAGAGAACAAACGTATGGACACAATGTTGGTGAAGCCATGGGTTGGTGGTGGTGGGATGAGTTGGGAGACTGGGATTGACCTGTATACATGTCTATGCATAAAATAGATAACTAATAATAACCAACTGTATAAAAAAATAAATTAAATTAAATTTCAAAATTTTTTAAAAAAAATGTAAAAATAAAACAGAAAAAAAATTCTTCCATTCACACTGATGTATTTATAAGAATGAATTATTTCCATGCTTATATCCATAAATACATAAAAGAGGAATAAAATCTAACTTGAACCAAAAAAGAAAAAAAAAACCTGAACCTAACAGTTTTACAGAGGGAAACACAACCAAGGCACTTGATCCTGTGGTAAACAATTCTGAAATTGGTCAGAGGTGGGGAATCATCCCCCATACAGCCAGCAGCCCGCCCGCCCACGCAAGGAGCGTCCTTATTTCAAAGCTGTGGGACCGTGGCGAGGCCTCTGTGAGTAAACGTGAGCTGAGCCCCAGGCCAGCTGCTGCTGAACTGTTCCCACCCTTCCCAGGTGAAACACCTGAATATGTACAAGGGCTTGAAGACTAGAGGAAGGGCCGTGGAGCCCCACCAGCGACAGCACGCAGGCCAACTTGGTGCCTGCAGGTCAGCCAGGATGGTCCTGGCCACGGGCGCTCTTCTGTAAGATTTCCATTGCCCTGCCTGAGATACCCCTACTGTCCCGTCCCCCATTCCTTTTTTTCCTTCCTCACCTCAGCCCGGAGAGATATTCCAGTGGAAGTTATGGGTGACACACAGGTGGCAGCCTGGCAACTCCTCCGGAAAGTCCAGCAGAGCCCCACTCACACCGGGCCACCCACAAAGCCGTTTGCCCTCACACCCTCCCACCAGCACAGCACCGAGACTGCTGACGGAGCAGAGAATATGGAGTCAGGCACAGCTGCAGGGGCTATTGCTGCCTGGTGTGCTGTTTATATTGACCTCAACCCAGGCACACCTGGGGAGGGCTTGCTGGCAGGGTCAGGCTGCCCAGGTCAGCTAATCCTCAGCCCTCAGGGAATCACATTGCAGAAAATGGTCCTCGCTAAGACAGAATATTCGCCAAGGAAAAAAAGGACACAATGCCATTTGCAGGACCCTAGATGAGTTTAGAGGTAATCACGTGACTTGGAGTAAGTCAGAAAGTGAAAGACACATATCATATCATATCACTTATAGGTGTTACCTATAAATTGATACCAGGGCAGATATTTCCACGGAGAAGGGCAATCACAGATTCATTAAGCAAACTTATGGTTCACCAAAGGAAAGGTGTGAGCATTGAATTCATTATGATATTGGGGTTAACAGCCATATAAAAACACAGTAGACGTATATAATCAACAAAGACCTACGGAGTACCAAGAGAAGACTACTCAACATTCTGTCATAACGTACATGGGAAAAGGATCCCAGGAAGAACAGACATATGTATATGTGTAAAAGAACCACCTCATGCACTCCTACAACAAGCTAAACGTTGTACTCAAACTTGCTGTAATAAAAAATAAGAAAAGTAAATTAAAAACACGAACAAGAAGTAGTGAGACAAACTTGAGGGGCTTTCTCCTGGCACATTCCGTTCTACATTCCAATCTAGAACGCGACTTCCATTGAGGCTCTGCTGCCCTAGTAACCAGGTTTGGTAAGGGAGAACTGCTGCCACCTTGTGGCCGTTTCACACAACAGCAGCTTTAATCACAGCGCTAATGGTCAGTGGATATTCCAAATCATTACAGGCCTGTAAATGACACCTGCCCTGAAAACAAATCCTGGGGTCATATATCGACCAAAAAATTCAAAAGACGTCCATATTTCAAAACGACAGTTTCAAGAGGCATATTTCACGCACATTAGTGTTCTGCTTCTTTTGCTTGCTTTCTTTCTTTGTTAAAAAAACGGGAATGGAAAAAGGCAACCCTCAGAATGGGCGAAAACTTTCACAAACGAATCAATGCACAAAGGTTTAATCTCCAATATATATAAACAGCTCATGCAGCTTAATATTAATAAAACAAACAACCCAATACAAAAATGGGCAGAAGATCTAAATAGACGTTTCTTCAAAGAAGACACAGAGATGGCCAAGACGCACATGACAAGCTGCTCAACATCACTAATTATTAGAGAAATGCAAATCAAACTACAATGAGGTAAGACCTCACACCTGTTAGAATCGACATCATCAGATAATCTACAAACAACAAATTCTGGGGAGGGTGTGGACAAAAGGAACCCTCTTCCGCTATTGGTGGGAATGTAAATTGATACAGTCACTATGGAGAACAGTATGGAGGTTCCTTTAAAAAACTAAAAAGAGAATTACCATAGAATCCAGCAATCCCACTTCTGGGCATTTACCCAGGGAAAACCATAAATCACAGAGACACATTCACCACAATGTTCATTGCAGCACTATTTACAATAGCCAGGTAATGGACGCAACCTAAATGGCCACAGACAGACGAATGGATAAAGATGTGGTACATATATAAAATGGAATATTACTCAGCCATAAAAAGGAATGAAACTGGGTCATTTGTAGAGAAGTTGATGGATCTATAGACTGTCATACAGAGTGAAGTAAGTCAGAAAGAGAAAAACAAATATTGTATATTAATGCCTATATGTGGAACCTAGAAAAATGGTACAGATGAACTGGTTTGCAGGGCAGAAATAGAGACACAGAGGCAGAGAACAGACGTATGGACACAAAGTGGGGGAAGCCATGGGGTGGTGGTGGTGGGATGAGTTGGGAGATTGGGATTGACCTGTATACATGTCTATGCATAAAATAGATATCTAATAATAACCTACTGTATAAAACAATAAATAAAATTAAATTTCAAAATTTTTAAAAATAAAATGTAAATATAAAACAGAAAAAAAGTTCTTCCATTCACACTGATGTATTTATAAGAATGAATTATTTCCATGCTTATATCCATAAATACATAAAAGAGGAATAAAATCTAACTTGAACCAAAAAAGAAAAAAATAAAGCTGAACCTAACAGTTATAAAGAGGGAAACACAACTAAGGCACTTGCTCCAGTGGTAAACAATTCTGAAATTGGTCAGAGATGGGGAATCATCCCCCATACAGCCAGCAGCCCCGCAAGCCCACGCAAGGAGCGTCCTTATTTCAAAGCTGTGGGACCGTGCCGAGGCCTCTGTGAGTAAACGTAAGCTGAGCCCCAGGCCAGCTGCTGCTGAACTGTTCCCACCCTTCCCAGGTGAAACACCTGAATATGTACAAGGGCTTGACAGCCTAGTGGAAGGGCCGTGGAGCCACACCAGCGACAGCACGCAGGCCAACTTGGTGCCTGCAGGTCAGCCAGGATGGTCCTGGCCACGGGCGCTCTTCTGGAAGCTTTCCATTGCCCTGCTTGTGGTACCCCTCCTGTCCCGGCCCCCACTCCTTTTTTTCCTTCCTCACCTCAGCCCGGAGAGATATTCCAGTGGAAGTTATGGGTGACACATCCTCTTCTTTACAAGTGGCAACCTGGCAACCCCTGCAGAAAGTCCAGCAGAGCCCCACTCACACCGGGCCACCCACAAAGCCGTGGACCCTCACACCCTCCCACCAGCACAGCCCCGAGACTGCTGACGGGGCAGAGAATATGGAGTCAGGCACAGCTGCAGAGGCTATTGCTGCCTGGAGTGCTGTTTATATTGACCTCAACCCAGGCACACCTGGGGAGGGCTTGCCGGCAGGATCAGGCTGCCCAGGTCAGCTAATCCTCAGCCCTCATGGAATCACATTGCAGAAAATGGACCTCGCTAAGACAGAATATTCGCCAAGGGAAAAAAGGACACAATGCCATTTGCAGCACCGTAGATGAGTCTAGAGGTAATCACGTGACTTGGAGTAAGTCAGAAAGTGAAAGATACATATCATATCATATCACTTATAGGTGTTACGTATAAATTGATACCAGGGCAGATATTTCCATGGAGAAGGGCAATCACAGATTCATTAAACAAACTTATGGTTCACCAAAGGAAAGGTGTGAGCTTTGAATTCATTACGATATTGGGGTTAACAGACATATACAAACACAGTAGACGTATAAAATCACCAAAGACCTTCGGAGTACCAAGAGAAGACTACTCAACATTCTGTCATAACGTACATGGGAAAAGGATCCCAGGAAGAACAGACATATGTATATGTGTAAAAGAACCACCTCTTGCACACCTACAGCAAGCTAAACGTTGTACTCAAACTTGCTGTAATAAAAAATAAAAATTAAATTAAAAACACGAACAAGAAGTAGTGAGACAAACTTGAGGGGCTTTCTCCTGGCACATTCCGTTCTACATTCCAATCTAGAACGCGACTTCCATTGAGGCTCTGCTGCCCTAGTAACCAGATTTGGTAAGGGAGAACTGCTGCCACCTTGTGGCCGTTTCACACAACAGCAGCTTTAATCCCAGCGCTAATGGTCAGTGGATATTCCAAATCATTACAGGCCTGTAAATGACACCTGCCCTGAAAACAAATCCTGGGGTCATATATCGACCAAAAAATTCAAAAGATGTCCATATTTCAAAACGACAGTTTCAAGAGGCATATTTCACGCACATTAGTGTTCTGCTTCTATTGCTTGCTTTCTTCCTTTGTTAAAAAAACGGGAATGGAAAAAGGCAACCCTCAGAATGGGCGAAAACGTTCACAAACGAATCAATGGACAAAGGTTTAATCTCCAATATATATAAACAGCTCATGCAGCTTAATATTAATAAAACAAACAACACAATACAAAAATGGGCAGAAGATCTAAATAGACGTTTCTTCAAAGAAGACACAGAGATGGCCAAGACGCACATGACAAGCTGCTCAACATCACTAATTATTAGAGAAATGCAAATCAAAACTACAATGAGGTAAGACCTCACACCTGTTAGAATCGGCATCATCAGATAATCTACAAACAACAAATTCTGGGGAGGGTGTGGACAAAAGGAACCCTCTTCTGCTATTGGTGGGAATGTAAATTGATACAGTCACTATGGAGAACAGTATGGAGGTTCCTTAAAAAAACTAAAAAGAGAATTACCATAGGATCCAGCAATCCCACTTCTGGGCATTTACCCAGAGAAAACCATAAATCACAGAGACACATTCACCACAATGTTCATTGCAGCACTATTTACAATAGCCAGGTAATGGAAGCAACCTAAATGGTCACAGACAGATGAATGGATAAAGATGTGGTACATATATAAAATGGAATATTACTCAGCCATAAAAAGGAATGAAACTGCGTCATGTGTAGAGAAGTTGATGGATCTAGAGACTGTCATACAGAGTGAAGTAAGTCAGAAAGAGAAAAACAAATATTGTATATTAATGCCTATACGTGGAACCTAGAAAAATGGTACAGATGAACTGGTTTGCAGGGCAGAAATAGAGACACAGAGGTAGAGAACAAACGTATGGACACAAAGTGGGGGAAGCCATGGGGTGGTGGTGGTGGGTTGAGTTGGGAGATTGGGATTGACCTGTATACATGTCTATGCATAAAATAGATAACTAATAATAACCTACTGTATAAAAAAATAAATAAAATTTAATTTCAAAATTTTTAAAAATAAAATGTAAAAATAAAACAGAAAAAAAGTTCTTCCATTCACACTGATGTATTTATAAGAATGAATTATTTCCATGCTTATATCCATAAATACATAAAAGGGGAATAAAATCTAACTTGAACCAAAAAAGAAAAAAAAAAGCTGAACCTAACAGTTATACAGAGGGAAACACAACCAAGGCACTTGCTCCAGTGGTAAACAATTCTGAAATTGGTCAGAGGTGGGGAATCATACCACATACAGACAGCAGCACCGCCCGCCCACGCAACGAGCGTCCTTATTGCAAAGCTGTGGGACCGTGCCCAGGCCTCTGTGAGTAAACGTGAGCTGAGCCCCAGGCCAAATGCTGCTGAACTGTTCCCACCCTTCCCAGGTGAAACACCTGAATATGTACAAGGGCTTGAAAGCCTAGAGGAAGGGCCGTGGAGCCACACCAGCGACAGCACGCAGGCCAACTTGGTGCCTGCAGGTCAGCCAGGATGGTCCTGGCCACGGGCGCTCTTCTGGAAGCTTTCCATTGCCCTGCCTGAGATACCCCTCCAGTCCCGGCCCCCACTCCTTTTTTCCTTCCTCCCCTCAGCCCGGAGAGAAATTCCAGTGGAAGTTATGGGTGACACATCCTCTTCTTTACAGGAGGCAGCCTGGCAACTCCTCCCGAAAGTCCAGCAGAGCCCCACTCACACCGGGCCGCCCACAAAGCCGTGGACCCTCACACCCTCCCACCAGCACAGCCCCGAGACTGCTGACGGGGCAGAGAATATGGAGTCAGGCACAGCTGCAGGGGCTATTGCTGCCTGGAGTGCTGTTTATATTGACCTCAACCCAGGCACACCTGGGGAGGGCTTGCCGGCAGGGTCAGGCTGCCCAGGGCAGCTAATCCTCAGCCCTCAGGGAATCACATTGCAGAAAATGGACCTCGCTAAGACAGAATATTCGCCAAGGAAAAAAAGGACACAATGCCATTTGCAGCAACGTAGATGAGTCTAGAGGTAATCACGTGACTTGGAGTAAGTCAGAAAGTGAAAGACACATATCATATCATATCACTTATAGGTGTTACGTATAAATTGACACCAGGGCAGATATTTCCACGGAGAAGGGCAATCACAGATTCATTAAACAAACTTATGGTTCACCAAACGAAAGGTGTGAGGATTGAATTCATTACGATATTGGGGTTAACAGACATATACAAACACAGTAGACGTATATAATCACCAAAGACCTACGGAGTACCAAGAGAAGACTACTCAACATTCTGTCATAACGTACATGGGAAAAGGATCCCAGGAAGAACAGACATATGTATATGTGTAAAAGAACCACCTCTTGCACACCTACAACAAGCTAAACGTTGTACTCAAACTTGCTGTAATAAAAAATAAAAAAATTAAATTAAAAACACGAACAAGAAGTAGTGAGACAAACTTGAGGGGCTTTCTCCTGGCACATTCCGTTCTATATTCCAATCTAGAACGCGACTTCCATTGAGGCTCTGCTGCCCTAGTAACCAGATTTGGTAAGGGAGAACTGCTGCCACCTTGTGGCTGTTTCACACAACAGCAGCTTTAATCCCAGCGCTAATGGTCAGTGGATATTCCAAATCATTACAGGCCTGTAAATGACACCTGCCCTGAAAACAAATCCTGGGGTCATATATCGACCAAAAAATTCAAAAGACGTCCATATTTCAAAACGAGAGTTTCAAGAGGCATATTTCACGCACATTAGTGTTCTGCTTCTTTTGCTTGCTTTCTTTCTTTGTTAAAAAAACGGGAATGGAAAAAGGCAACCCTCAGAATGGGCGAAAACGTTCACAAACGAATCAATGGACAAAGGTTTAAACTCCAATATATATAAACAGCTCATGCAGCTTACTATTAACAAAACAAACAACCCAGTACAAAAATGGGCAGAAGATCTAAATAGACGTTTCTTCAAAGAAGACACAGAGATGGCCAAGACGCACATGAAAAGCTGCTCAACATCACTAATTATTAGAGAAATGCAAATCAAAACTACAATGAGGTAAGACCTCACACCTGTTAGAATCGGCATCATCAGATAATCTACAAACAACAAATTCTGGGGAGGGTGTGGACAAAAGGAACCCTCTTCCGCTATTGGTGGGAATGTAAATTGATACAGTCACTATGGAGAACAGTATGGAGGTTCCTTTTAAAAACTAAAAAGAGAATTACCATAGGATCCAGCAATCCCACTTCTGGGCATTTACCCAGAGAAAACCATAAATCACAGAGACACATTCACCACAATGTTCATTGCAGCACTATTTACAATAGCCAGGTAATGGAAGCAACCTAAATGCCCACAGACAGACGAATGGATAAAGATGTGGTACATATATAAAATGGAATATTACTCAGCTATAAAAAGGAATGAAACTGGGTCATTTGTAGAGAAGTTGATGGATCTAGAGACTGTCATACAGAGTGAAGTAAGTCAGAAAGAGAAAAACAAATATTGTATATTAATGCCTATATGTGGAACCTAGAAAAATGGTACAGATGAACTGGTTTGCAGGGCAGAAATAGAGACACAGAGGTAGAGAACAAACGTATGGACACAAAGTGGGGGAAGCCATGGGGTGGTGGTGGTGGGATGAGTTGGGAGATTGGGATTGACCTGTATACATGTCTATGCATAAAATAGATAACTAATAATAACCTACTGTATAAAAAAATAAATTAAATTAAATTTCAAAATTTTTAAAAATAAAATGTAAAAATAAAACGGAAAAAAATTTCTTCCATTCACACTGATGTATTTATAAGAATGAATTATTTCCATGCTTATATCCATAAATACATAAAAGGGGAATAAAATCTAACTTGAACCAAAAAAGAAAAAAAATAGCTGAACCTAACAGTTATACAGAGGGAAACACAACCAAGGCACTTGCTCCAGTGGTAAACAATTCTGAAATTGGTCAGAGGTGGGGAATCATCCCCCATACAGACAGCAGCCCCGCCCGCCCACGCAAGGAGCGTCCTTATTGCAAAGCTGTGGGACCGTGCCGAGGCCACTGTGAGTAAACGTGAGCTGAGCCCCAGGCCAGCTGCTGCTGAGCTGTTCCCACCCTTCCCAGGTGAAACACCTGAATATGTACAAGGGCTTGAAAGCCTAGAGGAAGGGCCGTGGAGCCACACCAGCGACAGCACGCAGGCCAACTTGGTGCCTGCAGGTCAGCCAGGATGGTCCTGGCCACGGGCGCTCTTCTGGAAGCTTTCCATTGTCCTGCCTGAGATACCCCTCCAGTCCCGGCCCCCACTCCTTTTTTTCCTTCCTCACCTCAGCCCGGAGAGATATTCCAGTGGAAGTTATGGGTGACACATCCTCTTCTTTACAGGTGGCAGCCTGGCAACTCCTGCAGAAATTCCAGCAGAGCCCCACTCACACCGGGCCGCCCACAAAGCCGTGGACCCTCACACCCTCCCACCAGCACAGCCCCGAGACTGCTGACGGGGCAGAGAATATGGAGTCCGGCACAGCTGCAGGGGCTATTGCTGCCTGGAGTGCTGTTTATATTGACCTCAACCCAGGCACACCTGGGGAAGGCTTGCCGGCAGGGTCAGGCTGCCCAGGTCAGCTAATCCTCAGCCCTCAGGGAATCACATTGCAGAAAATGGACCTCGCTAAGACAGAATATTCGCCAAGGAAAAAAAGGACACAATGCCATTTGCAGAACCGTAGATGAGTCTAGAGGTAATCACGTGACTTGGAGTAAGTCAGAAAGTGAAAGACACATATCATATCATATCACTTATAGGTGTTACCTATAAATTGATACCAGGGCAGATATTTCCACGGAGAAGGGCAATCACAGATTCATTAAACAAACTTATGGTTCACCAAACGAAAAGTGTGAGGATTGAATTCATTACGATATTGGGGTTAACAGACATATACAAACACAGTAGACGTATATAATCACCAAAGACCTTCGGAGTACCAAGAGAAGACTACTCAACATTCTGTCATAACGTACATGGGAAAAGGATCCCAGGAAGAACCGACATATGTATATGTGTTAAAGAACCACCTCTTGCACACCTACAACAAGCTAAACGTTGTACTCAAACTTGCTGTAATAAAAAATAAAAAATTAAATTAAAAACACGAACAAGAAGTAGTGAGACAAACTTGAGGGGCTTTCTCCTGGCACATTCCGTTCTACATTCCAATCTAGAACGCGACTTCCATTGAGGCTCTGCTGCCCTAGTAACCAGATTTGGTAATGGAGAACTGCTGCCACATTGTGGCCGTTTCACACAACAGCAGCTTTAATCCCAGCGCTAATGGTCAGTGGATATTCCAAATCATTACAGGCCTGTAAATGACACCTGCCCTGAAAACAAATCCTGGGGTCATATATCGACCAAAAAATTCAAAAGACGTCCATATTTCAAAACGACAGTTTCAAGAGGCATATTTCACGCACATTAGTGTTCTGCTTCTTTTGCTTGCTTTCTTTCATTGTTAAAAAAACGGGAATGGCAAAAGGCAGCCCTCAGAATGGGCGAAAATGTTCACAAACGAATCAATGGACAAAGGTTTAAACTCCAATATATATAAACAGCTCATGCAGCTTAATATTAACAAAACAAACAACCCAGTACAAAAATGGGCAGAAGATCTAAATAGACGTTTCTTCAAAGAAGACACAGAGATGGCCAAGACGCACATGAAAAGCTTCTCAACATCACTAATTATTAGAGAAATGCAAATCAAAACTACAATGACGTAAGACCTCACACCTGTTAGAATCGGCATCATCAGATAATCTACAAACAACAAATTCTGGGGAGGGTGTGGACAAAAGGAACCCTCTTCCGCTATTGGTGGGAATGTAAATTGATACAGTCACTATGGAGAACAGTATGGAGGTTCCTTTAAAAAACTAAAAAGAGAATTACCATAGGATCCAGCAATCCCACTTCTGGGCATTTACCCAGAGAAAACCATAAATCACAGAGACACATTCACCACAATGTTCATTGCAGCACTATTTACAATAGCCAGGTAATGGAAGCAACCTAAATGCCCACAGACAGACGAATGGATAAAGATGTGGTACATATATAAAATGGAATATTACTCAGCTATAAAAAGGAATGAAACTGGGTCATTTGTAGAGAAGTTGATGGATCTAGAGACTGTCATACAGAGTGAAGTATGTCAGAAAGTGAAAAACAAATATTGTATATTAATGCCTATATGTGGAACCTAGAAAATTGGTACAGATGAACTCGTTTGCAGGGCAGAAATAGAGACACAGAGGTAGAGAACAAACGTATGGACACAAAGTGGGGGAAGCCATGGGGTGGTGGTGGTGGGATGAGTTGGGAGATTGGGATTGACCTGTATACATGTCTATGCATAAAATAGATAACTAATAATAACCTACTGTATAAAAAAATAAATTAAATTAAATTTAAAAATTTTTAAAAATAAAATGTAAAAATAAAACGGAAAAAAATTTCTTCCTTTCACACTGATGTATTTATAAGAATGAATTATTTCCATGCTTATATCCATAAATACATAAAAGGGGAATAAAATCTAACTTGAACCAAAAAAGAAAAAAAAAAGCTGAACCTAACAGTTATACAGAGGGAAACACAACCAAGGCACTTGCTCCAGTGGTAAACAATTCTGAAATTGGTCAGAGGTGGGGAATCATCCCCCATACAGACAGCAGCCCCGCCCGCCCACGCAAGGAGCGTCCTTATTGCAAAGCTGTGGGACCGTGCCGAGGCTTCTGTGAGTAAACGTGAGCTGAGCCCCAGGCCAGCTGCTGCTGAACTGTTCCCACCCTTCCCAGGTGAAACACCTGAATATGTACAAGGGCTTGAAAGCCTAGAGGAAGGGCCGTGGAGCCACACCAGCGACAGCACGCAGGCCAACTTGGTGCCTGCAGGTCAGCCAGGATGGTCCTGGCCACGGGCGCTCTTCTGGAAGCTTTCCATTGCCCTGCCTGAGATACCCATCCTGTCCCGGCCCCCACTCCTTTTTCTCCTTCCTCACCTCAGCCCGGAGAGAAATTCCAGTGGAAGTTATGGGTGACACATCCTCTTCTTTACAGGTGGCAGCCTGGCAACTCCTCCCGAAAGTCCAGCAGAGCCCCACTCACATCGGGCCGCACACAAAGCCGTGGACACTCATACCCTCCCTCCAGCACAGCCCCGAGACTGCTGACGGGGCAGAGAATATGGAGTCAGGCACAGCTGCAGGGGCTATTGCTGCCTGGAGTGCTGTTTATATTGACCTCAACCCAGGCACACCTGGGGAGGGCTTGCCGGCAGGGTCATGCTGCCCAGGTCAGCTAATCCTCAGCCCTCAGGGAATCACATTGCAGAAAATGGACCTCGCTAAGACAGAATATTCGCCAAGGAAAAAAAGGACACAATGCCATTTGCAGCACCGTAGATGAGTCTAGAGGTAATCACGTGACTTGGAGTAAGTCAGAAAGTGAAAGACACATATCATATCATATCACTTATAGGTGTTACCTCTAAATTGATACCAGGGCAGATATTTCCACGGAGAAGGGCAATCACAGATTCATTAAACAAACTTATGGTTCACCAAAGGAAAGGTGTGAGCATTGAATTCATTACGATATTGGGGTTAACAGACATATACAAACATAGTAGACGTCTATAATCACCAAAGACCTACGGAGTACCAAGAGAAGACTACTCAACATTCTGTCATAACGTACATGGGAAAAGGATCCCAGGAAGAACCGACATATGTATATGTGTAAAAGAACCACCTCTTGCACACCTACAACAAGCTAAACGTTGTACTCAAACTTGCTGTAATAAAAAATAAAAAATTAAATTAAAAACACGAACAAGAAATAGTGAGACAAACTTGAGGGGCTTTCTCCTGGCACATTCCGTTCTACATTCCAATCTAGAACGCGACTTCCATTGAGGCTCTGCTGCCCTAGTAACCAGATTTGGTAAGGGACAACTGCTGCCACCTTGTGGCCGTTTCACACAACAGCAGCTTTAATCCCAGCGCTAATGGTCAGTGGATATTCCAAATCATTACAGGCCTGTAAATGACACCTGCCCTGAAAACAAATCCTGGGGTCATATATCGACCAAAAAATTCAAAAGACGTCCATATTTCAAAACGAGAGTTTCAAGAGGCATATTTCACGCACATTAGTGTTCTGCTTCTTTTGCTTGCTTTCTTTCTTTGTTAAAAAAACGGGAATGGAAAAAGGCAACCCTCAGAATGGGCGAAAACGTTCACAAACGAATCAATGGACAAAGGTTTAAACTCCAATATATATAAACAGCTCATGCAGCTTAATATTAACAAAACAAACAACCCAGTACAAAAATGGGCAGAAGATCTAAATAGACGTTTCTTCAAAGAAGACACAGAGATGGCCAAGACGCACATGAAAAGCTTCTCAACATCACTAATTATTAGAGAAATGCAAATCAAAACTACAATGAGGTAAGACCTCACACCTGTTAGAATCGGCATCATCAGATAATCTACAAACAACAAATTCTGGGGAGGGTGTGGACAAAAGGAACCCTCTTCCGCTATTGGTGGGAATGTAAATTGATACAGTCACTATGGAGAACAGTATGGAGGTTCCTTTAAAAAACTAAAAAGAGAATTACCATAGGATCCAGCAATCCCACTTCTGGGCATTTACCCAGAGAAAACCATAAATCACAGAGACACATTCACCACAATGTTCATTGCAGCACTATTTACAATAGCCAGGTAATGGAAGCAACCTAAATGCCCACAGACACACGAATGGATAAAGATGTGGTACATATATAAAATGGAATATTACTCAGCTATAAAAAGGAATGAAACTGGGTCATTTGTAGAGAAGTTGATGGATCTAGAGACTGTCATACAGAGTGAAGTAAGTCAGAAAGAGAAAAACCAATATTGTATATTAATGCCTATATGTGGAACCTAGAAAAATGGTACAGATGAACTGGTTTGCAGGGCAAAAATAGAGACACAGAGGTAGAGAACAAACGTATGGACACAAAGTGGGGGAAGCCATGGGGTGGTGGTGGTGGGATGAGTTGGGAGATTGGGATTGACCTGTATACATGTCTATGCATAAAATAGATAACTAATAATAACCTACTGTATAAAAAAATAAATTAAATTAAATTTCAAAATTTTTAGAAATAAAATGTAAAAATAAAACGGAAAAAAAGTTCTTCCATTCACACTGATGTATTTATAAGAATGAATTATTTCCATGCTTATATCCATAAATACATAAAAGGGGAATAAAATCTAACTTGAACCAAAAAAGAAAAAAAAAAGCTGAACCTAACAGTTATACAGAGGGAAACACAACCAAGGCACTTGCTCCAGTGGTAAACAATTCTGAAATTGGTCAGAGGTGGGGAATCATCCCCCATACAGACAGCAGCCCCGCCCGCCCAGGCAAGGAGCGTCCTTATTGCAAAGCTGTGGGACCGTGCCGAGGCCTCTGTGAGTAAACGTGAGCTGAGCCCCAGGCCAGCTGCTGCTGAACTGTTCCCACCCTTCCCAGGTGAAACACCTGAATATGTACAAGGGCTTGAAAGCCTAGAGGAAGGGCCGTGGAGCCACACCAGCGACAGCACGCAGGCCAACTTGGTGCCTGCAGGTCAGCCAGGATGGTCCTGGCCACGGGCGCTCTTCTGGAAGCTTTCCATTGCCCTGCCTGAGATACCCCTCCTGTCCCGGCCCCCACTCCTTTTTTTCCTTCCTCACCTCAGCCCGGAGAGAAATTCCAGTGGAAGTTATGGGTGACACATCCTCTTCTTTACAGGTGGCAGCCTGGCAACTCCTCCCGAAAGTCCAGCAGAGCCCCACTCACACCGGGCCGCCCACAAAGCCGTGGACCCTCACACCCTCCCACCAGCACAGCCCCGAGACTGCTGACGGGGCAGAGAATATGGAGTCAGGCACAGCTGCAGGGGCTATTGCTGCCTGGAGTGCTGTTTATATTGACCTCAACCCAGGCACACCTGGGGAGGGCTTGCCGGCAGGGTCAGGCTGCCCAGGTCAGCTAATCCTCAGCCCTCAGGGAATCACATTGCAGAAAATGGACCTCGCTAAGACAGAATATTCGCCAAGGAAAAAAAGGACACAATGCCATTTGCAGCACCGTAGATGAGTCTAGAGGTAATCACGTGACATGGAGTAAGTCAGAAAGTGAAAGACACATATCATATCATATCACTTATAGGTGTTACGTATAAATTGATACCAGGGCAGATATTTCCACGGAGAAGGGCAATCACTGATTCATTAAACAAACTTATGGTTCACCAAAGGAAAGGTGTGAGCACTGAATTCATTACGATATTGGGGTTAACAGACATATACAAACACAGTAGACGTATATAATCACCAAAGACCTACGGAGTACCAAGAGAAGACTACTCAACATTCTGTCATAACGTACATGGGAAAAGGATCCCAGGAAGAACAGACATATGTATATGTGTAAAAGAACCACCTCTTGCACACCTACAACAAGCTAAACGTTGTACTCAAACGTGCTGTAATAAAAAATAAAAAATTAAATTAAAAACACGAACAAGAAGTAGTGAGACAAACTTGAGGGGCTTTCTCCTGGCACATTCCGTTCTACATTCCAATCTAGAACGCGACTTCCATTGAGGCTCTGCTGCCCTAGTAACCAGATTTGGTAAGGGAGAACTGCTGCCACCTTGAGGCCGTTTCACACAACAGCAGCTTTAATCCCAGCGCTAATGGTCAGTGGATATTCCAAATCATTACAGGCCTGTAAATGACACCTGCCCTGAAAACAAATCCTGGGGTCATATATCGACCAAAAAATTCAAAAGACGTCCATATTTCAAAACGAGAGTTTCAAGAGGCATATTTCACGCACATTAGTGTTCTGCTTCTTTTGCTTGCTTTCTTTCTTTGTTAAAAAAACGGGAATGGAAAAAGGCAACCCTCAGAATGGGCGAAAACGTTCACAAACGAATCAATGGACAAAGGTTTAAACTCCAATATATATAAACAGCTCATGCAGCTTAATATTAACAAAACAAACAACCCAGTACAAAAATGGGCAGAAGATCTAAATAGACGTTTCTTCAAAGAAGACACAGAGATGGCCAAGACGCACATGAAAAGCTGCTCAACATCACTAATTATTAGAGAAATGCAAATCAAAATTACAATGAGGTAAGACCTCACACCTGTTAGAATCGGCATCATCAGATAATCTACAAACAACAAATTCTGGGGAGGGTGTGGACAAAAGGAACCCTCTTCCGCTATTGGTGGGAATGTAAATTGATACAGTCACTATGGAGAACAGTATGGAGGTTCCTTTAAAAAACTAAAAAGAGAATTACCATAGGATCCAGCAATCCCACTTCTGGGCATTTACCCAGAGAAAACCATAAATCACAGAGTCACATTCACCACAATGTTCATTGCAGCACTAATTACAATAGCCAGGTAATGGAAGCAACCTAAATGCCCACAGACACACGAATGGATAAAGATGTGGTACATATATAAAATGGAATATTACTCAGCTATAAAAAGGAATGAAACTGGGTCATTTGTAGAGAAGTTGATGGATCTAGAGACTGTCATACAGAGTGAAGTAAGTCAGAAAGAGAAAAACAAATATTGTATATTAATGCCTATATGTGGAACCTAGAAAAATGGTACAGATGAACTGGTTTGCAGGGCAGAAATAGAGACACAGAGGTAGAGAACAAACGTATGGACACAAAGTGGGGGAAGCCATGGGGTGGTGGTGGTGGGATGAGTTGGGAGATTGGGATTGACCTGTATACATGTCTATGCATAAAATAGATAACTAATAATAACCTACTGTATAAAAAAATAAATTAAATTAAATTTCAAAATTTTTAAAAATAAAATGTAAAAATAAAACGGAAAAAAATTTCTTCCATTCACACTGATGTATTTATAAGAATGAATTATTTCCATGCTTATATGCATAAATACATAAAAGGGGAATAAAATCTAACTTGAACCAAAAAAGAAAAAAAAAAGCTGAACCTAACAGTTATACAGAGGGAAACACAACCAAGGCACTTGCTCCAGTGGTAAACAATTCTGAAATTGGTCAGAGGTGGGGAATCATCCCCCATACAGACAGAGCCCCGCCCGCCCACGCAAGGAGCGTCCTTATTGCAAAGCTGTGGGACCGTGCCGAGGCCTCTGTGAGTAAACGTGAGCTGAGCCCCAGGCCAGCTGCTGCTGAACTGTTCCCACCCTTCCCAGGTGAAACACCTGAATATGTACAAGGGCTTGAAAGCCTAGAGGAAGGGCCGTGGAGCCACACCAGCGACAGCACGCAGGCCAACTTGGTGCCTGCAGGTCAGCCAGGATGGTCCTGGCCACGGGCGCTCTTCTGGAAGCTTTCTATTGCCCTGCCTGAGATACCCCTCCTGTCCCGTCCCCCACTCCTTTTTTTCCTTCCTCACCTCAGCCCGGAGAGAAATTCCAGTGGAAGTTATGGGTGACACATCCTCTTCTTTACAGGTGGCAGCCTGGCAACTCCTCCCGAAAGTCCAGCAGATCCCCACTCACACCGGGCCGCCCACAAAGCCGTGGACCCTCACACCCTCCCACCAGCACAGCCCCGAGACTGCTGACGGGGCAGAGAATATGGAGTCAGGCACAGCTGCAGGGGCTATTGCTGCCTGGAGTGCTGTTTATATTGACCTCAACCCAGGCACACCTGGGGAGGGCTTGCCGGCAGGGTCAGGCTGCCCAGGTCAGCTAATCCTCAGCCCTCAGGGAATCACATTGCAGAAAATGGACCTCGCTAAGACAGAATATTCGCCAAGGAAAAAAAGGACACAATGCCATTTGCAGCACCGTAGATGAGTCTAGAGGTAATCACGTGACTTGGAGTAAGTCAGAAAGTGAAAGACACATATCATATCATATCACTTATAGGTGTTACGTATAAATTGATACCAGGGCAGATAGGGCAATCACAGATTCATTAAACAAACTTATGGTTCACCAAACGTAAGGTGTGAGGATTGAATTCATTACGATATTGGGGTTAACAGACATATACAAACACAGTAGACGTATATAATCACCAAAGACCTACGGAGTACCAAGAGAAGACTACTCAACATTCTGTCATAACGTACATGGGAAAAGGATCCCAGGAAGAACAGACATATGTATATGTGTAAAAGAACCACCTCTTGCACACCTACAACAAGCTAAACGTTGTACTCAAACTTGCTGTAATAAAAAATAAAAAATTAAATTAAAAACACGAACAAGAAGTAGTGAGACAAACTTGAGGGGCTTTCTCCTGGCACATTCCGTTCTACATTCCAATCTAGAACGCGACTTCCATTGAGGCTCTGCTGCCCTAGTAACCAGATTTGGTAAGGGAGAACTGCTGCCACCTTGTGGCCGTTTCACACAACAGCAGCTTTAATCCTAGCGCTAATGGTCAGTGGATATTCCAAATCATTAGAGGCCTGTAAATGACACCTGCCCTGAAAACAAATCCTGGGGTCATATATCGACCAAAAAATTCAAAAGACGTCCATATTTCAAAACGACAGTTTCAAGAGGCATATTTCACGCACATTAGTGTTCTGCTTCTTTTGCTTGCTTTCTTTCTTTGTTAAAAAAACGGGAATGGTAAAAGGCAACCCTCAGAATGGGCGAAAACGTTCACAAACGAATCAATGGACAAAGGTTTAAACTCCAATATATATAAACAGCTCATGCAGCTTAATATTAACAAAACAAACAACCCAGTACAAAAATGGGCAGAAGATCTAAATAGACGTTTCTTCAAAGAAGACACAGAGATGGCCAAGACACACATGAAAAGCTGCTCAACATCACTAATTATTAGAGAAATGCAAATCAAAACTACAATGAGGTAAGACCTCACACCTGTTAGAATCGGCATCATCAGATAATCTACAAACAACAAATTCTGGGGAGGGTGTGGACAAAAGGAACCCTCTTCCGCTATTGGTGGGAATGTAAATTGATACAGTCACTATGGAGAACAGTATGGAGGTTCCTTTAAAAAACTAAAAAGAGAATTACCATAGGATCCAGCAATCCCACTTCTGGGCATTTACCCAGAGAAAACCATAAATCACAGAGACACATTCACCACAATGTTCATTGCAGCACTATTTACAATAGCAAGGTAATGGAAGCAACCTAAATGCCCACAGACAGACGAATGGATAAAGATGTGGTACATATATAAAATGGAATATTACTCAGCCATAAAAAGGAATGAAACTGGGTCATTTGTAGAGAAGTTGATGGATCTAGAGACTGTCATACAGAGTGATGTAAGTCAGAAAGAGAAAAACCAATATTGTATATTAATGCCTATATGTGGAACCTAGAAAAATGGTACAGATGAACTGGTTTGCAGGGCAGAAATAGAGACACAGAGGCAGAGAACAAACATATGGACACAAAGTGGGGGAAGCCATGGGGTGGTGGTGGTGGGATGAGTTGGGAGATTGGGATTGACCTGTATACATGTCTATGCATAAAATAGATAACTAATAATAACCTACTGTATAAAAAAATAAATAAAATTAAATTTCAAAATTTTTAAAAATAAAATGTAAAAATAAAACGGAAAAAAAGTTCTTCCATTCACACTGATGTATTTATAAGAATGAATTATTTCCATGCTTATATCCATAAATACATAAAAGGGGAATAAAATCTAACTTGAACCAAAAAAGAAAAAAAAAAGCTGAACCTAACAGTTATACAGAGGGAAACACAACCAAGGCACTTGCTCCAGTGGTAAACAATTCTGAAATTGGTCAGAGGTGGGGAATCATCCCCCATACAGACAGCAGCCCCGCCCGCCCACGCAAGGAGCGTCCTTATTGCAAAGCTGTGGGACCGTGCCGAGGCCTCTGTGAGTAAACGTGAGCTGAGCCCCAGGCCAGCTGCTGCTGAACTGTTCCCACCCTTCCCAGGTGAAACACCTGAATATGTACAAGGGCTTGAAAGCCTAGAGGAAGGGCCGTGGAGCCACACCAGCGACAACACGCAGGCCAACTTGGTGCCTGCAGGTCAGCCAGGATGGTCCTGGCCACGGGCGCTCTTCTGGAAGCTTTCCATTGCCCTGCCTGAGATACCCCTCCTGTCCCGGCCCCCACTCCTTTTTTTCCTTCCTCACCTCAGCCCGGAGAAAAATTCCAGTGGAAGTTATGGGTGACACATCCTCTTCTTTACAGGTGGAAGCCTGGCAACTCCTCCCGAAAGTCCAGCAGAGCCCCACTCACACCGGGCCGCCCACAAAGCCGTGGACCCTCACACCCTCCCACCAGCACAGCCCCGAGACTGCTGACGGGGCAGAGAATATGGAGTCAGGCACAGCTGCAGGGGCTATTGCTGCCTGGAGTGCTGTTTATATTGACCTCAACCCAGGCACACCTGGGGAGGGCTTGCCGGCAGGGTCAGGCTGCCCAGGTCAGCTAATCCTCAGCCCTCAGGGAATCACATTGCAGAAAATGGACCTCGCTAAGACAGAATATTCGCCAAGGAAAAAAAGGACACAATGCCATTTGCAGCACCGTAGATGAGTCTAGAGGTAATCACGTGACTTGGAGTAAGTCAGAAAGTGAAAGACACATATCATATCATATCACTTATAGGTGTTACGTATAAATTGATACCAGGGCAGATATTTCCACGGAGAAGGTCAATCACTGATTCATTAAACAAACTTATGGTTCACCAAAGGAAAGGTGTGAGCACTGAATTCATTACGATATTGGGGTTAACAGACATATACAAACACAGTAGACGTATATAATCACCAAAGACCTACGGAGTACCAAGAGAAGACTACTCAACATTCTGTCATAACGTACATGGGAAAAGGATCCCAGGAAGAACAGACATATGTATATGTGTAAAAGAACCACCTCTTGCACACCTACAACAAGCTAAACGTTGTACTCAAACTTGCTGTAATAAAAAATAAAAAATTAAATTAAAAACACGAACAAGAAGTAGTGAGACAAACTTGAGGCGCTTTCTCCTGGCACATTCCGTTCTACATTCCAATCTAGAACGCGACTTCCATTGAGGCTCTGCTGCCCTAGTAACCAGATTTGGTAAGGGAGAACTGCTGCCACCTTGTGGCCGTTTCACACAACAGCAGCTTTAATCCCAGCGCTAATGGTCAGTGGATATTCCAAATCATTACAGGCCTGTAAATGACACCTGCCCTGAAAACAAATCCTGGGGTCATATATCGACCAAAAAATTCAAAAGACGTCCATATTTCAAAACGAGAGTTTCAAGAGGCATATTTCACGCACATTAGTGTTCTGCTTCTTTTGCTTGCTTTCTTTCTTTGTTAAAAAAACGGGAATGGAAAAAGGCAACCCTCAGAATGGGCGAAAACGTTCACAAACGAATCAATGGACAAAGGTTTAAACTCCAATATATATAAACAGCTCATGCAGCTTAATATTAACAAAACAAACAACCCAGTACAAAAATGGGCAGAAGATCTAAATAGACGTTTCTTCAAAGAAGACACAGAGATGGCCAAGACGCACATGAAAAGCTGCTCAACATCACTAATTATTAGAGAAATGCAAATCAAAACTACAATGAGGTAAGACCTCACACCTGTTAGAATCGGCATCATCAGATAATCTACAAACAACAAATTCTGGGGAGGGTGTGGACAAAAGGAACCCTCTTCCGCTATTGGTGGGAATGTAAATTGATACAGTCACTATGGAGAACAGTATGGAGGTTCCTTTAAAAAACTAAAAAGAGAATTACCATAGGATCCAGCAATCCCACTTCTGGGCATTTACCCAGAGAAAACCATAAATCACAGAGACACATTCACCACAATGTTCATTGCAGCACTATTTACAATAGCCAGGTAATGGAAGCAACCTAAATGCCCACAGACACACGAATGGATAAAGATGTGGTACATATATAAAATGGAATATTACTCAGCTATAAAAAGGAATGAAACTGGGTCATTTGTAGAGAAGTTGGTGGATCTAGAGACTGTCATACAGAGTGAAGTAAGTCAGAAAGAGAAAAACCAATATTGTATATTAATGCCTATATGTGGAACCTAGAAAAATGGTACAGATGAACTGGTTTGCAGGGCAGAAATAGAGACACAGAGGTAGAGAACAAACGTATGGACACAAAGTGGGGGAAGCCATGGGGTGGTGGTGGTGGGATGAGTTGGGAGATTGGGATTGACCTGTATACATGTCTATGCATAAAATAGATAACTAATAATAACCTACTGTATAAAAAAATAAATTAAATTAAATTTCAAAATTTTTAGAAATAAAATGTAAAAATAAAACGGAAAAAAAGTACTTCCATTCACACTGATGTATTTATAAGAATGAATTATTTCCATGCTTATATCCATAAATACATAAAAGGGGAATAAAATCTAACTTGAACCAAAAAAGAAAAAAAAAAGCTGAACCTAACAGTTATACAGAGGGAAACACAACCAAGGCACTTGCTCCAGTGGTAAACAATTCTGAAATTGGTCAGAGGTGGGGAATCATCCCCCATACAGACAGCAGCCCCGCCCGCCCAGGCAAGGAGCGTCCTTATTGCAAAGCTGTGGGACCGTGCCGAGGCCTCTGTGAGTAAACGTGAGCTGAGCCCCAGGCCAGCTGCTGCTGAACTGTTCCCACCCTTCCCAGGTGAAACACCTGAATATGTACAAGGGCTTGAAAGCCTAGAGGAAGGGCCGTGGAGCCACACCAGCGACAGCACGCAGGCCAACTTGGTGCCTGCAGGTCAGCCAGGATGGTCCTGGCCACGGGCGCTCTTCTGGAAGCTTTCCATTGCCCTGCCTGAGATACCCCTCCTGTCCCGGCCCCCACTCCTTTTTTTCCTTCCTCACCTCAGCCCGGAGAGAAATTCCAGTGGAAGTTATGGGTGACACATCCTCTTCTTTACAGGTGGCAGCCTGGCAACTCCTCCCGAAAGTCCAGCAGAGCCCCACTCACACCGGGCCGCCCACAAAGCCGTGGACCCTCACACCCTCCCACCAGCACAGCCCCGAGACTGCTGACGGGGCAGAGAATATGGAGTCAGGCACAGCTGCAGGGGCTATTGCTGCCTGGAGTGCTGTTTATATTGACCTCAACCCAGGCACACCTGGGGAGGGCTTGCCGGCAGGGTCAGGCTGCCCAGGTCAGCTAATCCTCAGCCCTCAGGGAATCACATTGCAGAAAATGGACCTCGCTAAGACAGAATATTCGCCAAGGAAAAAAAGGACACAATGCCATTTGCAGCACCGTAGATGAGTCTAGAGGTAATCACGTGACATGGAGTAAGTCAGAAAGTGAAAGACACATATCATATCATATCACTTATAGGTGTTACGTATAAATTGATACCAGGGCAGATATTTCCACGGAGAAGGGCAATCACTGATTCATTAAACAAACTTATGGTTCACCAAAGGAAAGGTGTGAGCACTGAATTCATTACGATATTGGGGTTAACAGACATATACAAACACAGTAGACGTATATAATCACCAAAGACCTACGGAGTACCAAGAGAAGACTACTCAACATTCTGTCATAACGTACATGGGAAAAGGATCCCAGGAAGAACAGACATATGTATATGTGTAAAAGAACCACCTCTTGCACACCTACAACAAGCTAAACGTTGTACTCAAACGTGCTGTAATAAAAAATAAAAAATTAAATTAAAAACACGAACAAGAAGTAGTGAGACAAACTTGAGGGGCTTTCTCCTGGCACATTCCGTTCTACATTCCAATCTAGAACGCGACTTCCATTGAGGCTCTGCTGCCCTAGTAACCAGATTTGGTAAGGGAGAACTGCTGCCACCTTGAGGCCGTTTCACACAACAGCAGCTTTAATCCCAGCGCTAATGGTCAGTGGATATTCCAAATCATTACAGGCCTGTAAATGACACCTGCCCTGAAAACAAATCCTGGGGTCATATATCGACCAAAAAATTCAAAAGACGTCCATATTTCAAAACGAGAGTTTCAAGAGGCATATTTCACGCACATTAGTGTTCTGCTTCTTTTGCTTGCTTTCTTTCTTTGTTAAAAAAACGGGAATGGAAAAAGGCAACCCTCAGAATGGGCGAAAACGTTCACAAACGAATCAATGGACAAAGGTTTAAACTCCAATATATATAAACAGCTCATGCAGCTTAATATTAACAAAACAAACAACCCAGTACAAAAATGGGCAGAAGATCTAAATAGACGTTTCTTCAAAGAAGACACAGAGATGGCCAAGACGCACATGAAAAGCTGCTCAACATCACTAATTATTAGAGAAATGCAAATCAAAATTACAATGAGGTAAGACCTCACACCTGTTAGAATCGGCATCATCAGATAATCTACAAACAACAAATTCTGGGGAGGGTGTGGACAAAAGGAACCCTCTTCCGCTATTGGTGGGAATGTAAATTGATACAGTCACTATGGAAAACAGTATGGAGGTTCCTTTAAAAAACTAAAAAGAGAATTACCATAGGATCCAGCAATCCCACTTCTGGGCATTTACCCAGAGAAAACCATAAATCACAGAGACACATTCACCACAATGTTCATTGCAGCAGTATTTACAATAGCCAGGTAATGGAAGCAACCTAAATGCCCACAGACACACAAATGGATAAAGATGTGGTACATATATAAAATGGAATATTACTCAGCTATAAAAAGGAATGAAACTGGGTCATTTGTAGAGAAGTTGATGGATCTAGAGACTGTCATACAGAGTGAAGTAAGTCAGAAAGAGAAAAACAAATATTGTATATTAATGCCTATATGTGGAACCTAGAAAAATGGTACAGATGAACTGGTTTGCAGGGCAGAAATAGAGACACAGAGGTAGAGAACAAACGTATGGACACAAAGTGGGGGAAGCCATGGGGTGGTGGTGGTGGGATGAGTTGGGAGATTGGGATTGACCTGTATACATGTCTATGCATAAAATAGATAACTAATAATAACCTACTGTATAAAAAAATAAATTAAATTAAATTTCAAAAATTTTAAAAATAAAATGTAAAAATAAAACGGAAAAAAAGTTCTTCCATTCACACTGATGTATTTATAAGAATGAATTATTTCCATGCTTATATGCATAAATACATAAAAGGGGAATAAAATCTAACTTGAACCAAAAAAGAAAAAAAAAAGCTGAACCTAACAGTTATACAGAGGGAAACACAACCAAGGCACTTGCTCCAGTGGTAAACAATTCTGAAATTGGTCAGAGGTGGGGAATCATCCCCCATACAGACAGCAGCCCCGCCCGCCCACGCAAGGAGCGTCCTTATTGCAAAGCTGTGGGACCGTGCCGAGGCCTCTGTGAGTAAACGTGAGCTGAGCCCCAGGCCAGCTGCTGCTGAACTGTTCCCACCCTTCCCAGGTGAAACACCTGAATATGTACAAGGGCTTGAAAGCCTAGAGGAAGGGCCGTGGAGCCACACCAGCGACAGCACGCAGGCCAACTTGGTGCCTGCAGGTCAGCCAGGATGGTCCTGGCCACGGGCGCTCTTCTGGAAGCTTTCCATTGCCCTGCCTGAGATACCCCTCCTGTCCCGGCCCCCACTCCTTTTTTTCCTTCCTCACCTCAGCCCGGAGAGAAATTCCAGTGGAAGTTATGGGTGACACATCCTCTTCTTTACAGGTGGCAGCCTGGCAACTCCTCCCGAAAGTCCAGCAGAGCCCCACTCACACCGGGCCGCCCACAAAGCCGTGGACCCTCACACCCTCCCACCAGCACAGCCCCGAGACTGCTGACGGGGCAGAGAATATGGAGTCAGGCACAGCTGCAGGGGCTATTGCTGCCTGGAGTGCTGTTTATATTGACCTCAACCCAGGCACACCTGGGGAGGGCTTGCCGGCAGGGTCAGGCTGCCCAGGTCAGCTAATCCTCAGCCCTCAGGGAATCACATTGCAGAAAATGGACCTCGCTAAGACAGAATATTCGCCAAGGAAAAAAAGGACACAATGCCATTTGCAGCACCGTAGATGAGTCTAGAGGTAATCACGTGACTTAGAGTAAGTCAGAAAGTGAAAGACACATATCATATCATATCACTTATAGGTGTTACGTATAAATTGATACCAGGGCAGATATTTCCACGGAGAAGGGCAATCACTGATTCATTAAACAAACTTATGGTTCACCAAAGGAAAGGTGTGAGCACTGAATTCATTACGATATTGGGGTTAACAGACATATACAAACAAAGTAGACGTATATAATCACCAAAGACCTACGGAGTACCAAGAGAAGACTACTCAACATTCTGTCATAACGTACATGGGAAAAGGATCCCAGGAAGAACAGACATATGTATATGTGTAAAAGAACCACCTCTTGCACACCTACAACAAGCTAAACGTTGTACTCAAACTTGCTGTAATAAAAAATAAAAAATTAAATTAAAAACACGAACAAGAAGTAGTGAGACAAACTTGAGGGGCTTTCTCCTGGCACATTCCGTTCTACATTCCAATCTAGAACGCGACTTCCATTGAGGCTCTGCTGCCCTAGTAACCAGATTTGGTAAGGGAGAACTGCTGCCACCTTGTGGCCGTTTCACACAACAGCAGCTTTAATCCCAGCGCTAATGGTCAGTGGATATTCCAAATCATTACAGGCCTGTAAATGACACCTGCCCTGAAAACAAATCCTGGGGTCATATATCGACCAAAAAATTCAAAAGACGTCCATATTTCAAAACGAGAGTTTCAAGAGCCATATTTCACGCACATTAGTGTTCTGCTTCTTTTGCTTGCTTTCTTTCTTTGTTAAAAAAACGGGAATGGAAAAAGGCAACCCTCAGAATGGGCGAAAACGTTCACAAACGAATCAATGGACAAAGGTTTAAACTCCAATATATATAAACAGCTCATGCAGCTTAATATTAACAAAACAAACAACCCAGTACAAAAATGGGCAGAAGATCTAAATAGACGTTTCTTCAAAGAAGACACAGAGATGGCCAAGACGCACATGAAAAGCTGCTCAACATCACTAATTATTAGAGAAATGCAAATCAAAACTACAATGAGGTAAGACCTCACACCTGTTAGAATCGGCATCATCAGATAATCTACAAACAACAAATTCTGGGGAGGGTGTGGACAAAAGGAACCCTCTTCCGCTATTGGTGGGAATGTAAATTGATACAGTCACTATGGAGAACAGTATGGAGGTTCCTTTAAAAAACTAAAAACAGAATTACCATAGGATCCAGCAATCCCACTTCTGGGCATTTACCCAGAGAAAACCATAAATCACAGAGTCACATTCACCACAATGTTCATTGCAGCACTAATTACAATAGCCAGGTAATGGAAGCAACCTAAATGCCCACAGACACACGAATGGATAAAGATGTGGTACATATATAAAATGGAATATTACTCAGCTATAAAAAGGAATGAAACTGGGTCATTTGTAGAGAAGTTGATGGATCTAGAGACTGTCATACAGAGTGAAGTAAGTCAGAAAGAGAAAAACAAATATTGTATATTAATGCCTATATGTGGAACCTAGAAAAATGGTACAGATGAACTGGTTTGCAGGGCAGAAATAGAGACACAGAGGTAGAGAACAAACGTATGGACACAAAGTGGGGGAAGCCATGGGGTGGTGGTGGTGGGATGAGTTGGGAGATTGGGATTGACCTGTATACATGTCTATGCATAAAATAGATAACTAATAATAACCTACTGTATAAAAAAATAAATTAAATTAAATTTCAAAATTTTTAAAAATAAAATGTAAAAATAAAAGGAAAAAAATTTCTTCCATTCACACTGATGTATTTATAAGAATGAATTATTTCCATGCTTATATGCATAAATACATAAAAGGGGAATAAAATCTAACTTGAACCAAAAAAGAAAAAAAAAAGCTGAACCTAACAGTTATACAGAGGGAAACACAACCAAGGCACTTGCTCCAGTGGTAAACAATTCTGAAATTGGTCAGAGGTGGGGAATCATCCCCCATACAGACAGAGCCCCGCCCGCCCACGCAAGGAGCGTCCTTATTGCAAAGCTGTGGGACCGTGCCGAGGCCTCTGTGAGTAAACGTGAGCTGAGCCCCAGGCCAGCTGCTGCTGAACTGTTCCCACCCTTCCCAGGTGAAACACCTGAATATGTACAAGGGCTTGAAAGCCTAGAGGAAGGGCCGTGGAGCCACACCAGCGACAGCACGCAGGCCAACTTGGTGCCTGCAGGTCAGCCAGGATGGTCCTGACCACGGGCGCTCTTCTGGAAGCTTTCTATTGCCCTGCCTGAGATACCCCTCCAGTCCCGTCCCCCACTCCTTTTTTTCCTTCCTCACCTCAGCCCGGAGAGAAATTCCAGTGGAAGTTATGGGTGACACATCCTCTTCTTTACAGGTGGCAGCCTGGCAACTCCTCCCGAAAGTCCAGCAGATCCCCACTCACACCGGGCCGCCCACAAAGCCGTGGACCCTCACACCCTCCCACCAGCACAGCCCCGAGACTGCTGACGGGGCAGAGAATATGGAGTCAGGCACAGCTGCAGGGGCTATTGCTGCCTGGAGTGCTGTTTATATTGACCTCAACCCAGGCACACCTGGGGAGGGCTTGCCGGCAGGGTCAGGCTGCCCAGGTCAGCTAATCCTCAGCCCTCAGGGAATCACATTGCAGAAAATGGACCTCGCTAAGACAGAATATTCGCCAAGGAAAAAAAGGACACAATGCCATTTGCAGCACCGTAGATGAGTCTAGAGGTAATCACGTGACTTGGAGTAAGTCAGAAAGTGAAAGACACATATCATATCATATCACTTATAGGTGTTACGTATAAATTGATACCAGGGCAGATAGGGCAATCACAGATTCATTAAACAAACTTATGGTTCACCAAACGTAAGGTGTGAGGATTGAATTCATTACGATATTGGGGTTAACAGACATATACAAACACAGTAGACGTATATAATCACCAAAGACCTACGGAGTACCAAGAGAAGACTACTCAACATTCTGTCATAACGTACATGGGAAAAGGATCCCAGGAAGAACAGACATATGTATATGTGTAAAAGAACCACCTCTTGCACACCTACAACAAGCTAAACGTTGTACTCAAACTTGCTGTAATAAAAAATAAAAAATTAAATTAAAAACACGAACAAGAAGTAGTGAGACAAACTTGAGGGGCTTTCTCCTGGCACATTCCGTTCTACATTCCAATCTAGAACGCGACTTCCATTGAGGCTCTGCTGCCCTAGTAACCAGATTTGGTAAGGGAGAACTGCTGCCACCTTGTGGCCGTTTCACACAACAGCAGCTTTAATCCTAGCGCTAATGGTCAGTGGATATTCCAAATCATTACAGGCCTGTAAATGACACCTGCCCTGAAAACAAATCCTGGGGTCATATATCGACCAAAAAATTCAAAAGACGTCCATATTTCAAAACGACAGTTTCAAGAGGCATATTTCACGCACATTAGTGTTCTGCTTCTTTTGCTTGCTTTCTTTCTTTGTTAAAAAAACGGGAATGGTAAAAGGCAACCCTCAGAATGGGCGAAAACGTTCACAAACGAATCAATGGACAAAGGTTTAAACTCCAATATATATAAACAGCTCATGCAGCTTAATATTAACAAAACAAACAACCCAGTACAAAAATGGGCAGAAGATCTAAATAGACGTTTCTTCAAAGAAGACACAGAGATGGCCAAGACACACATGAAAAGCTGCTCAACATCACTAATTATTAGAGAAATGCAAATCAAAACTACAATGAGGTAAGACCTCACACCTGTTAGAATCGGCATCATCAGATAATCTACAAACAACAAATTCTGGGGAGGGTGTGGACAAAAGGAACCCTCTTCCGCTATTGGTGGGAATGTAAATTGATACAGTCACTATGGAGAACAGTATGGAGGTTCCTTTAAAAAACTAAAAAGAGAATTACCATAGGATCCAGCAATCCCACTTCTGGGCATTTACCCAGAGAAAACCATAAATCACAGAGACACATTCACCACAATGTTCATTGCAGCACTATTTACAATAGCAAGGTAATGGAAGCAACCTAAATGCCCACAGACAGACGAATGGATAAAGATGTGGTACATATATAAAATGGAATATTACTCAGCCATAAAAAGGAATGAAACTGGGTCATTTGTAGAGAAGTTGATGGATCTAGAGACTGTCATACAGAGTGATGTAAGTCAGAAAGAGAAAAACCAATATTGTATATTAATGCCTATATGTGGAACCTAGAAAAATGGTACAGATGAACTGGTTTGCAGGGCAGAAATAGAGACACAGAGGCAGAGAACAAACATATGGACACAAAGTGGGGGAAGCCATGGGGTGGTGGTGGTGGGATGAGTTGGGAGATTGGGATTGACCTGTATACATGTCTATGCATAAAATAGATAACTAATAATAACCTACTGTATAAAAAAATAAATAAAATTAAATTTCAAAATTTTTAAAAATAAAATGTAAAAATAAAACGGAAAAAAAGTTCTTCCATTCACACTGATGTATTTATAAGAATGAATTATTTCCATGCTTATATCCATAAATACATAAAAGGGGAATAAAATCTAACTTGAACCAAAAAAGAAAAAAAAAAGCTGAACCTAACAGTTATACAGAGGGAAACACAACCAAGGCACTTGCTCCAGTGGTAAACAATTCTGAAATTGGTCAGAGGTGGGGAATCATCCCCCATACAGACAGCAGCCCCGCCCGCCCAGGCAAGGAGCGTCCTTATTGCAAAGCTGTGGGACCGTGCCGAGGCCTCTGTGAGTAAACGTGAGCTGAGCCCCAGGCCAGCTGCTGCTGAACTGTTCCCACCCTTCCCAGGTGAAACACCTGAATATGTACAAGGGCTTGAAAGCCTAGAGGAAGGGCCGTGGAGCCACACCAGCGACAACACGCAGGCCAACTTGGTGCCTGCAGGTCAGCCAGGATGGTCCTGGCCACGGGCGCTCTTCTGGAAGCTTTCCATTGCCCTGCCTGAGATACCCCTCCTGTCCCGGCCCCCACTCCTTTTTTTCCTTCCTCACCTCAGCCCGGAGAGAAATTCCAGTGGAAGTTATGGGTGACACATCCTCTTCTTTACAGGTGGCAGCCTGGCAACTCCTCCCGAAAGTCCAGCAGAGCCCCACTCACACCGGGCCGCCCACAAAGCCGTGGACCCTCACACCCTCCCACCAGCACAGCCCCGAGACTGCTGACGGGGCAGAGAATATGGAGTCAGGCACAGCTGCAGGGGCTATTGCTGCCTGGAGTGCTGTTTATATTGACCTCAACCCAGGCACACCTGGGGAGGGCTTGCCGGCAGGGTCAGGCTGCCCAGGTCAGCTAATCCTCAGCCCTCAGGGAATCACATTGCAGAAAATGGACCTCGCTAAGACAGAATATTCGCCAAGGAAAAAAAGGACACAATGCCATTTGCAGCACCGTAGATGAGTCTAGAGGTAATCACGTGACTTGGAGTAAGTCAGAAAGTGAAAGACACATATCATATCATATCACTTATAGGTGTTACGTATAAATTGATACCAGGGCAGATATTTCCACGGAGAAGGGCAATCACTGATTCATTAAACAAACTTATGGTTCACCAAAGGAAAGGTGTGAGCACTGAATTCATTACGATATTGGGGTTAACAGACATATACAAACACAGTAGACGTATATAATCACCAAAGACCTACGGAGTACCAAGAGAAGACTACTCAACATTCTGTCATAACGTACATGGGAAAAGGATCCCAGGAAGAACAGACATATGTATATGTGTAAAAGAACCACCTCTTGCACACCTACAACAAGCTAAACGTTGTACTCAAACGTGCTGTAATAAAAAATAAAAAATTAAATTAAAAACACGAACAAGAAGTAGTGAGACAAACTTGAGGGGCTTTCTCCTGGCACATTCCGTTCTACATTCCAATCTAGAACGCGACTTCCATTGAGGCTCTGCTGCCCTAGTAACCAGATTTGGTAAGGGAGAACTGCTGCCACCTTGAGGCCGTTTCACACAACAGCAGCTTTAATCCCAGCGCTAATGGTCAGTGGATATTCCAAATCATTACAGGCCTGTAAATGACACCTGCCCTGAAAACAAATCCTGGGGTCATATATCGACCAAAAAATTCAAAAGACGTCCATATTTCAAAACGAGAGTTTCAAGAGGCATATTTCACGCACATTAGTGTTCTGCTTCTTTTGCTTGCTTTCTTTCTTTGTTAAAAAAACGGGAATGGAAAAAGGCAACCCTCAGAATGGGCGAAAACGTTCACAAACGAATCAATGGACAAAGGTTTAAACTCCAATATATATAAACAGCTCATGCAGCTTAATATTAACAAAACAAACAACCCAGTACAAAAATGGGCAGAAGATCTAAATAGACGTTTCTTCAAAGAAGACACAGAGATGGCCAAGACGCACATGAAAAGCTGCTCAACATCACTAATTATTAGAGAAATGCAAATCAAAATTACAATGAGGTAAGACCTCACACCTGTTAGAATCGGCATCATCAGATAATCTACAAACAACAAATTCTGGGGAGGGTGTGGACAAAAGGAACCCTCTTCCGCTATTGGTGGGAATGTAAATTGATACAGTCACTATGGAAAACAGTATGGAGGTTCCTTTAAAAAACTAAAAAGAGAATTACCATAGGATCCAGCAATCCCACTTCTGGGCATTTACCCAGAGAAAACCATAAATCACAGAGACACATTCACCACAATGTTCATTGCAGCAGTATTTACAATAGCCAGGTAATGGAAGCAACCTAAATGCCCACAGACACACAAATGGATAAAGATGTGGTACATATATAAAATGGAATATTACTCAGCTATAAAAAGGAATGAAACTGGGTCATTTGTAGAGAAGTTGATGGATCTAGAGACTGTCATACAGAGTGAAGTAAGTCAGAAAGAGAAAACAAATATTGTATATTAATGCCTATATGTGGAACCTAGAAAAATGGTACAGATGAACTGGTTTGCAGGGCAGAAATAGAGACACAGAGGTAGAGAACAAACGTATGGACACAAAGTGGGGGAAGCCATGGGGTGGTGGTGGTGGGATGAGTTGGGAGATTGGGATTGACCTGTATACATGTCTATGCATAAAATAGATAACTAATAATAACCTACTGTATAAAAAAATAAATTAAATTAAATTTCAAAAATTTTAAAAATAAAATGTAAAAATAAAACGGAAAAAAAGTTCTTCCATTCACACTGATGTATTTATAAGAATGAATTATTTCCATGCTTATATGCATAAATACATAAAAGGGGAATAAAATCTAACTTGAACCAAAAAAGAAAAAAAAAAGCTGAACCTAACAGTTATACAGAGGGAAACACAACCAAGGCACTTGCTCCAGTGGTAAACAATTCTGAAATTGGTCAGAGGTGGGGAATCATCCCCCATACAGACAGCAGCCCCGCCCGCCCACGCAAGGAGCGTCCTTATTGCAAAGCTGTGGGACCGTGCCGAGGCCTCTGTGAGTAAACGTGAGCTGAGCCCCAGGCCAGCTGCTGCTGAACTGTTCCCACCCTTCCCAGGTGAAACACCTGAATATGTACAAGGGCTTGAAAGCCTAGAGGAAGGGCCGTGGAGCCACACCAGCGACAGCACGCAGGCCAACTTGGTGCCTGCAGGTCAGCCAGGATGGTCCTGGCCACGGGCGCTCTTCTGGAAGCTTTCCATTGCCCTGCCTGAGATACCCCTCCTGTCCCGGCCCCCACTCCTTTTTTTCCTTCCTCACCTCAGCCCGGAGAGAAATTCCAGTGGAAGTTATGGGTGACACATCCTCTTCTTTACAGGTGGCAGCCTGGCAACTCCTCCCGAAAGTCCAGCAGAGCCCCACTCACACCGGGCCGCCCACAAAGCCGTGGACCCTCACACCCTCCCACCAGCACAGCCCCGAGACTGCTGACGGGGCAGAGAATATGGAGTCAGGCACAGCTGCAGGGGCTATTGCTGCCTGGAGTGCTGTTTATATTGACCTCAACCCAGGCACACCTGGGGAGGGCTTGCCGGCAGGGTCAGGCTGCCCAGGTCAGCTAATCCTCAGCCCTCAGGGAATCACATTGCAGAAAATGGACCTCGCTAAGACAGAATATTCGCCAAGGAAAAAAAGGACACAATGCCATTTGCAGCACCGTAGATGAGTCTAGAGGTAATCACGTGACTTGGAGTAAGTCAGAAAGTGAAAGACACATATCATATCATATCACTTATAGGTGTTACGTATAAATTGATACCAGGGCAGATATTTCCACGGAGAAGGGCAATCACTGATTCATTAAACAAACTTATGGTTCACCAAAGGAAAGGTGTGAGCACTGAATTCATTACGATATTGGGGTTAACAGACATATACAAACACAGTAGACGTATATAATCACCAAAGACCTACGGAGTACCAAGAGAAGACTACTCAACATTCTGTCATAACGTACATGGGAAAAGGATCCCAGGAAGAACAGACATATGTATATGTGTAAAAGAACCACCTCTTGCACACCTACAACAAGCTAAACGTTGTACTCAAACGTGCTGTAATAAAAAATAAAAAATTAAATTAAAAACACGAACAAGAAGTAGTGAGACAAACTTGAGGGGCTTTCTCCTGGCACATTCCGTTCTACATTCCAATCTAGAACGCGACTTCCATTGAGGCTCTGCTGCCCTAGTAACCAGATTTGGTAAGGGAGAACTGCTGCCACCTTGTGGCCGTTTCACACAACAGCAGCTTTAATCCCAGCGCTAATGGTCAGTGGATATTCCAAATCATTACAGGCCTGTAAATGACACCTGCCCTGAAAACAAATCCTGGGGTCATATATCGACCAAAAAATTCAAAAGACGTCCATAGTTCAAAACGACAGTTTCAAGAGCCATATTTCACGCACATTAGTGTTCTGCTTCTTTTGCTTGCTTTCTTTCTTTGTTAAAAAAACGGGAATGGAAAAAGGCAACCCTCAGAATGGGCGAAAACGTTCACAAACGAATCAATGGACAAAGGTTTAAACTCCAATATATATAAACAGCTCATGCAGCTTAATATTAACAAAACAAACAACCCAGTACAAAAATGGGCAGAAGATCTAAATAGACGTTTCTTCAAAGAAGACACAGAGATGGCCAAGACGCACATGAAAAGCTGCTCAACATCACTAATTATTAGAGAAATGCAAATCAAAACTACAATGAGGTAAGACCTCACACCTGTTAGAATCGGCATCATCAGATAATCTACAAACAACAAATTCTGGGGAGGGTGTGGACAAAAGGAACCCTCTTCCGCTATTGGTGGGAATGTAAATTGATACAGTCACTATGGAGAACAGTATGGAGGTTCCTTTAAAAAACTAAAAAGAGAATTACCATAGGATCCAGCAATCCCACTTCTGGGCATTTACCCAGAGAAAACCATAAATCACAGAGTCACATTCACCACAATGTTCATTGCAGCACTAATTACAATAGCCAGGTAATGGAAGCAACCTAAATGCCCACAGACACACGAATGGATAAAGATGTGGTACATATATAAAATGGAATATTACTCAGCTATAAAAAGGAATGAAACTGGGTCATTTGTAGAGAAGTTGATGGATCTAGAGACTGTCATACAGAGTGAAGTAAGTCAGAAAGAGAAAAACAAATATTGTATATTAATGCCTATATGTGGAACCTAGAAAAATGGTACAGATGAACTGGTTTGCAGGGCAGAAATAGAGACACAGAGGTAGAGAACAAACGTATGGACACAAAGTGGGGGAAGCCATGGGGTGGTGGTGGTGGGATGAGTTGGGAGATTGGGATTGACCTGTATACATGTCTATGCATAAAATAGATAACTAATAATAACCTACTGTATAAAAAAATAAATTAAATTAAATTTCAAAATTTTTAAAAATAAAATGTAAAAATAAAACGGAAAAAAATTTCTTCCATTCACACTGATGTATTTATAAGAATGAATTATTTCCATGCTTATATGCATAAATACATAAAAGGGGAATAAAATCTAACTTGAACCAAAAAAGAAAAAAAAAAGCTGAACCTAACAGTTATACAGAGGGAAACACAACCAAGGCACTTGCTCCAGTGGTAAACAATTCTGAAATTGGTCAGAGGTGGGGAATCATCCCCCATACAGACAGAGCCCCGCCCGCCCACGCAAGGAGCGTCCTTATTGCAAAGCTGTGGGACCGTGCCGAGGCCTCTGTGAGTAAACGTGAGCTGAGCCCCAGGCCAGCTGCTGCTGAACTGTTCCCACCCTTCCCAGGTGAAACACCTGAATATGTACAAGGGCTTGAAAGCCTAGAGGAAGGGCCGTGGAGCCACACCAGCGACAGCACGCAGGCCAACTTGGTGCCTGCAGGTCAGCCAGGATGGTCCTGGCCACGGGCGCTCTTCTGGAAGCTTTCTATTGCCCTGCCTGAGATACCCCTCCAGTCCCGTCCCCCACTCCTTTTTTTCCTTCCTCACCTCAGCCCGGAGAGAAATTCCAGTGGAAGTTATGGGTGACACATCCTCTTCTTTACAGGTGGCAGCCTGGCAACTCCTCCCGAAAGTCCAGCAGATCCCCACTCACACCGGGCCGCCCACAAAGCCGTGGACCCTCACACCCTCCCACCAGCACAGCCCCGAGACTGCTGACGGGGCAGAGAATATGGAGTCAGGCACAGCTGCAGGGGCTATTGCTGCCTGGAGTGCTGTTTATATTGACCTCAACCCAGGCACACCTGGGGAGGGCTTGCCGGCAGGGTCAGGCTGCCCAGGTCAGCTAATCCTCAGCCCTCAGGGAATCACATTGCAGAAAATGGACCTCGCTAAGACAGAATATTCGCCAAGGAAAAAAAGGACACAATGCCATTTGCAGCACCGTAGATGAGTCTAGAGGTAATCACGTGACTTGGAGTAAGTCAGAAAGTGAAAGACACATATCATATCATATCACTTATAGGTGTTACGTATAAATTGATACCAGGGCAGATAGGGCAATCACAGATTCATTAAACAAACTTATGGTTCACCAAACGTAAGGTGTGAGGATTGAATTCATTACGATATTGGGGTTAACAGACATATACAAACACAGTAGACGTATATAATCACCAAAGACCTACGGAGTACCAAGAGAAGACTACTCAACATTCTGTCATAACGTACATGGGAAAAGGATCCCAGGAAGAACAGACATATGTATATGTGTAAAAGAACCACCTCTTGCACACCTACAACAAGCTAAACGTTGTACTCAAACTTGCTGTAATAAAAAATAAAAAATTAAATTAAAAACACGAACAAGAAGTAGTGAGACAAACTTGAGGGGCTTTCTCCTGGCACATTCCGTTCTACATTCCAATCTAGAACGCGACTTCCATTGAGGCTCTGCTGCCCTAGTAACCAGATTTGGTAAGGGAGAACTGCTGCCACCTTGTGGCCGTTTCACACAACAGCAGCTTTAATCCTAGCGCTAATGGTCAGTGGATATTCCAAATCATTAGAGGCCTGTAAATGACACCTGCCCTGAAAACAAATCCTGGGGTCATATATCGACCAAAAAATTCAAAAGACGTCCATATTTCAAAACGACAGTTTCAAGAGGCATATTTCACGCACATTAGTGTTCTGCTTCTTTTGCTTGCTTTCTTTCTTTGTTAAAAAAACGGGAATGGTAAAAGGCAACCCTCAGAATGGGCGAAAACGTTCACAAACGAATCAATGGACAAAGGTTTAAACTCCAATATATATAAACAGCTCATGCAGCTTAATATTAACAAAACAAACAACCCAGTACAAAAATGGGCAGAAGATCTAAATAGACGTTTCTTCAAAGAAGACACAGAGATGGCCAAGACACACATGAAAAGCTGCTCAACATCACTAATTATTAGAGAAATGCAAATCAAAACTACAATGAGGTAAGACCTCACACCTGTTAGAATCGGCATCATCAGATAATCTACAAACAACAAATTCTGGGGAGGGTGTGGACAAAAGGAACCCTCTTCCGCTATTGGTGGGAATGTAAATTGATACAGTCACTATGGAGAACAGTATGGAGGTTCCTTTAAAAAACTAAAAAGAGAATTACCATAGGATCCAGCAATCCCACTTCTGGGCATTTACCCAGAGAAAACCATAAATCACAGAGACACATTCACCACAATGTTCATTGCAGCACTATTTACAATAGCAAGGTAATGGAAGCAACCTAAATGCCCACAGACAGACGAATGGATAAAGATGTGGTACATATATAAAATGGAATATTACTCAGCCATAAAAAGGAATGAAACTGGGTCATTTGTAGAGAAGTTGATGGATCTAGAGACTGTCATACAGAGTGATGTAAGTCAGAAAGAGAAAAACCAATATTGTATATTAATGCCTATATGTGGAACCTAGAAAAATGGTACAGATGAACTGGTTTGCAGGGCAGAAATAGAGACACAGAGGCAGAGAACAAACATATGGACACAAAGTGGGGGAAGCCATGGGGTGGTGGTGGTGGGATGAGTTGGGAGATTGGGATTGACCTGTATACATGTCTATGCATAAAATAGATAACTAATAATAACCTACTGTATAAAAAAATAAATAAAATTAAATTTCAAAATTTTTAAAAATAAAATGTAAAAATAAAACGGAAAAAAAGTTCTTCCATTCACACTGATGTATTTATAAGAATGAATTATTTCCATGCTTATATCCATAAATACATAAAAGGGGAATAAAATCTAACTTGAACCAAAAAAGAAAAAAAAAAGCTGAACCTAACAGTTATACAGAGGGAAACACAACCAAGGCACTTGCTCCAGTGGTAAACAATTCTGAAATTGGTCAGAGGTGGGGAATCATCCCCCATACAGACAGCAGCCCCGCCCGCCCACGCAAGGAGCGTCCTTATTGCAAAGCTGTGGGACCGTGCCGAGGCCTCTGTGAGTAAACGTGAGCTGAGCCCCAGGCCAGCTGCTGCTGAACTGTTCCCACCCTTCCCAGGTGAAACACCTGAATATGTACAAGGGCTTGAAAGCCTAGAGGAAGGGCCGTGGAGCCACACCAGCGACAACACGCAGGCCAACTTGGTGCCTGCAGGTCAGCCAGGATGGTCCTGGCCACGGGCGCTCTTCTGGAAGCTTTCCATTGCCCTGCCTGAGATACCCCTCCTGTCCCGGCCCCCACTCCTTTTTTTCCTTCCTCACCTCAGCCCGGAGAAAAATTCCAGTGGAAGTTATGGGTGACACATCCTCTTCTTTACAGGTGGAAGCCTGGCAACTCCTCCCGAAAGTCCAGCAGAGCCCCACTCACACCGGGCCGCCCACAAAGCCGTGGACCCTCACACCCTCCCACCAGCACAGCCCCGAGACTGCTGACGGGGCAGAGAATATGGAGTCAGGCACAGCTGCAGGGGCTATTGCTGCCTGGAGTGCTGTTTATATTGACCTCAACCCAGGCACACCTGGGGAGGGCTTGCCGGCAGGGTCAGGCTGCCCAGGTCAGCTAATCCTCAGCCCTCAGGGAATCACATTGCAGAAAATGGACCTCGCTAAGACAGAATATTCGCCAAGGAAAAAAAGGACACAATGCCATTTGCAGCACCGTAGATGAGTCTAGAGGTAATCACGTGACTTGGAGTAAGTCAGAAAGTGAAAGACACATATCATATCATATCACTTATAGGTGTTACGTATAAATTGATACCAGGGCAGATATTTCCACGGAGAAGGTCAATCACTGATTCATTAAACAAACTTATGGTTCACCAAAGGAAAGGTGTGAGCACTGAATTCATTACGATATTGGGGTTAACAGACATATACAAACACAGTAGACGTATATAATCACCAAAGACCTACGGAGTACCAAGAGAAGACTACTCAACATTCTGTCATAACGTACATGGGAAAAGGATCCCAGGAAGAACAGACATATGTATATGTGTAAAAGAACCACCTCTTGCACACCTACAACAAGCTAAACGTTGTACTCAAACTTGCTGTAATAAAAAATAAAAAATTAAATTAAAAACACGAACAAGAAGTAGTGAGACAAACTTGAGGGGCTTTCTCCTGGCACATTCCGTTCTACATTCCAATCTAGAACGCGACTTCCATTGAGGCTCTGCTGCCCTAGTAACCAGATTTGGTAAGGGAGAACTGCTGCCACCTTGAGGCCGTTTCACACAACAGCAGCTTTAATCCCAGCGCTAATGGTCAGTGGATATTCCAAATCATTACAGGCCTGTAAATGACACCTGCCCTGAAAACAAATCCTGGGGTCATATATCGACCAAAAAATTCAAAAGACGTCCATATTTCAAAACGACAGTTTCTAGAGGCATATTTCACGCACATTAGTGTTCTGCTTCTTTTGCTTGCTTTCTTTCTTTGTTAAAAAAACGGGAATGGAAAAAGGCAACCCTCAGAATGGGCGAAAACGTTCACAAACGAATCAATGGACAAAGGTTTAAACTCCAATATATATAAACAGCTCATGCAGCTTAATATTAACAAAACAAACAACCCAGTACAAAAATGGGCAGAAGATCTAAATAGACGTTTCTTCAAAGAAGACACAGAGATGGCCAAGACGCACATGAAAAGCTGCTCAACATCACTAATTATTAGAGAAATGCAAATCAAAACTACAATGAGGTAAGACCTCACACCTGTTAGAATCGGCATCATCAGATAATCTACAAACAACAAATTCTGGGGAGGGTGTGGACAAAAGGAACCCTCTTCCGCTATTGGTGGGAATGTAAATTGATACAGTCACTATGGAGAACAGTATGGAGGTTCCTTTAAAAAACTAAAAAGAGAATTACCATAGGATCCAGCAATCCCACTTCTGGGCATTTACCCAGAGAAAACCATAAATCACAGAGACACATTCACCACAATGTTCATTGCAGCACTATTTACAATAGCCAGGTAATGGAAGCAACCTAAATGCCCACAGACACACGAATGGATAAAGATGTGGTACATATATAAAATGGAATATTACTCAGCTATAAAAAGGAATGAAACTGGGTCATTTGTAGAGAAGTTGATGGATCTAGAGACTGTCATACAGAGTGAAGTAAGTCAGAAAGAGAAAAACAAATATTGTATATTAATGCCTATATGTGGAACCTAGAAAAATGGTACAGATGAACTGGTTTGCAGGGCAGAAATAGAGACACAGAGGTAGAGAACAAACGTATGGACACAAAGTGGGGGAAGCCATGGGGTGGTGGTGGTGGGATGAGTTGGGAGATTGGGATTGACCTGTATACATGTCTATGCATAAAATAGATAACTAATAATAACCTACTGTATAAAAAAATAAATTAAATTAAATTTCAAAATTTTTAAAAATAAAATGTAAAAATAAAACGGAAAAAATGTTCTTCCATTCACACTGATGTATTTATAAGAATGAATTATTTCCATGCTTATATCCATAAATACATAAAAGGGGAATAAAATCTAACTTGAACCAAAAAAGAAAAAAAAAAGCTGAACCTAACAGTTATACAGAGGGAAACACAACCAAGGCACTTGCTCCAGTGGTAAACAATTCTGAAATTGGTCAGAGGTGGGGAATCATCCCCCATACAGACAGCAGCCCCGCCCGCCCAGGCAAGGAGCGTCCTTATTGCAAAGCTGTGGGACCGTGCCGAGGCCTCTGTGAGTAAACGTGAGCTGAGCCCCAGGCCAGCTGCTGCTGAACTGTTCCCACCCTTCCCAGGTGAAACACCTGAATATGTACAAGGGCTTGAAAGCCTAGAGGAAGGGCCGTGGAGCCACACCAGCGACAGCACGCAGGCCAACTTGGTGCCTGCAGGTCAGCCAGGATGGTCCTGGCCACGGGCACTCTTCTGGAAGCTTTCCATTGTCCTGCCTGAGATACCCCTCCTGTCCCGGCCCCCAATCCTTTTTTTCCTTCCTCACCTCAGCCCGGAGAGAAATTCCAGTGGAAGTTATGGGTGACACATCCTCTTCTTTACAGGTGGCAGCCTGGCAACTCCTCCCGAAAGTCCAGCAGAGCCCCACTCACACCGGGCCGCCCACAAAGCCGTGGACCCTCACACCCTCCCACCAGCACAGCCCCGAGACTGCTGACGGGGCAGAGAATATGGAGTCAGGCACAGCTGCAGGGGCTATTGCTGCCTGGAATGCTGTTTATATTGACCTCAACCCAGGCACACCTGGGGAGGTCTTGCCGGCAGGGTCAGGCTGCCCAGGTCAGCTAATCCTCAGCCCTCAGGGAATCACATTGCAGAAAATGGACCTCGCTAAGACAGAATATTCGCCAAGGAAAAAAAGGACACAATGCCATTTGCAGCACCGTAGATGAGTCTAGAGGTAATCACGTGACTTGGAGTAAGTCAGAAAGTGAAAGACACATATCATATCATATCACTTATAGGTGTTACGTATAAATTGATACCAGGGCAGATAGGGCAATCACAGATTCATTAAACAAACTTATGGTTCACCAAACGTAAGGTGTGAGGATTGAATTCATTACGATATTGGGGTTAACAGACATATACAAACACAGTAGACGTATATAATCACCAAAGACCTACGGAGTACCAAGAGAAGACTACTCAACATTCTGTCATAACGTACATGGGAAAAGGATCCCAGGAAGAACAGACATATGTATATGTGTAAAAGAACCACCTCTTGCACACCTACAACAAGCTAAACGTTGTACTCAAACTTGCTGTAATAAAAAATAAAAAATTAAATTAAAAACACGAACAAGAAGTAGTGAGACAAACTTGAGGGGCTTTCTCCTGGCACATTCCGTTCTACATTCCAATCTAGAACGCGACTTCCATTGAGGCTCTGCTGCCCTAGTAACCAGATTTGGTAAGGGAGAACTGCTGCCACCTTGTGGCCGTTTCACACAACAGCAGCTTTAATCCTAGCGCTAATGGTCAGTGGATATTCCAAATCATTAGAGGCCTGTAAATGACACCTGCCCTGAAAACAAATCCTGGGGTCATATATCGACCAAAAAATTCAAAAGACGTCCATATTTCAAAACGACAGTTTCAAGAGGCATATTTCACGCACATTAGTGTTCTGCTTCTTTTGCTTGCTTTCTTTCTTTGTTAAAAAAACGGGAATGGTAAAAGGCAACCCTCAGAATGGGCGAAAACGTTCACAAACGAATCAATGGACAAAGGTTTAAACTCCAATATATATAAACAGCTCATGCAGCTTAATATTAACAAAACAAACAACCCAGTACAAAAATGGGCAGAAGATCTAAATAGACGTTTCTTCAAAGAAGACACAGAGATGGCCAAGACACACATGAAAAGCTGCTCAACATCACTAATTATTAGAGAAATGCAAATCAAAACTACAATGAGGTAAGACCTCACACCTGTTAGAATCGGCATCATCAGATAATCTACAAACAACAAATTCTGGGGAGGGTGTGGACAAAAGGAACCCTCTTCCGCTATTGGTGGGAATGTAAATTGATACAGTCACTATGGAGAACAGTATGGAGGTTCCTTTAAAAAACTAAAAAGAGAATTACCATAGGATCCAGCAATCCCACTTCTGGGCATTTACCCAGAGAAAACCATAAATCACAGAGACACATTCACCACAATGTTCATTGCAGCACTATTTACAATAGCAAGGTAATGGAAGCAACCTAAATGCCCACAGACAGACGAATGGATAAAGATGTGGTACATATATAAAATGGAATATTACTCAGCCATAAAAAGGAATGAAACTGGGTCATTTGTAGAGAAGTTGATGGATCTAGAGACTGTCATACAGAGTGATGTAAGTCAGAAAGAGAAAAACCAATATTGTATATTAATGCCTATATGTGGAACCTAGAAAAATGGTACAGATGAACTGGTTTGCAGGGCAGAAATAGAGACACAGAGGCAGAGAACAAACATATGGACACAAAGTGGGGGAAGCCATGGGGTGGTGGTGGTGGGATGAGTTGGGAGATTGGGATTGACCTGTATACATGTCTATGCATAAAATAGATAACTAATAATAACCTACTGTATAAAAAAATAAATAAAATTAAATTTCAAAATTTTTAAAAATAAAATGTAAAAATAAAACGGAAAAAAAGTTCTTCCATTCACACTGATGTATTTATAAGAATGAATTATTTCCATGCTTATATCCATAAATACATAAAAGGGGAATAAAATCTAACTTGAACCAAAAAAGAAAAAAAAAAGCTGAACCTAACAGTTATACAGAGGGAAACACAACCAAGGCACTTGCTCCAGTGGTAAACAATTCTGAAATTGGTCAGAGGTGGGGAATCATCCCCCATACAGACAGCAGCCCCGCCCGCCCACGCAAGGAGCGTCCTTATTGCAAAGCTGTGGGACCGTGCCGAGGCCTCTGTGAGTAAACGTGAGCTGAGCCCCAGGCCAGCTGCTGCTGAACTGTTCCCACCCTTCCCAGGTGAAACACCTGAATATGTACAAGGGCTTGAAAGCCTAGAGGAAGGGCCGTGGAGCCACACCAGCGACAACACGCAGGCCAACTTGGTGCCTGCAGGTCAGCCAGGATGGTCCTGGCCACGGGCGCTCTTCTGGAAGCTTTCCATTGCCCTGCCTGAGATACCCCTCCTGTCCCGGGCCCCACTCCTTTTTTTCCTTCCTCACCTCAGCCCGGAGAGAAATTCCAGTGGAAGTTATGGGTGACACATCCTCTTCTTTACAGGTGGCAGCCTGGCAACTCCTCCCGAAAGTCCAGCAGAGCCCCACTCACACCGGGCCGCCCACAAAGCCGTGGACCCTCACACCCTCCCACCAGCACAGCCCCGAGACTGCTGACGGGGCAGAGAATATGGAGTCAGGCACAGCTGCAGGGGCTATTGCTGCCTGGAGTGCTGTTTATATTGACCTCAACCCAGGCACACCTGGGGAGGGCTTGCCGGCAGGGTCAGGCTGCCCAGGTCAGCTAATCCTCAGCCCTCAGGGAATCACATTGCAGAAAATGGACCTCGCTAAGACAGAATATTCGCCAAGGAAAAAAAGGACACAATGCCATTTGCAGCACCGTAGATGAGTCTAGAGGTAATCACGTGACTTGGAGTAAGTCAGAAAGTGAAAGACACATATCATATCATATCACTTATAGGTGTTACGTATAAATTGATACCAGGGCAGATATTTCCACGGAGAAGGGCAATCACTGATTCATTAAACAAACTTATGGTTCACCAAAGGAAAGGTGTGAGCACTGAATTCATTACGATATTGGGGTTAACAGACATATACAAACACAGTAGACGTATATAATCACCAAAGACCTACGGAGTACCAAGAGAAGACTACTCAACATTCTGTCATAACGTACATGGGAAAAGGATCCCAGGAAGAACAGACATATGTATATGTGTAAAAGAACCACCTCTTGCACACCTACAACAAGCTAAACGTTGTACTCAAACTTGCTGTAATAAAAAATAAAAAATTAAATTAAAAACACGAACAAGAAGTAGTGAGACAAACTTGAGGGGCTTTCTCCTGGCACATTCCGTTCTACATTCCAATCTAGAACGCGACTTCCATTGAGGCTCTGCTGCCCTAGTAACCAGATTTGGTAAGGGAGAACTGCTGCCACCTTGTGGCCGTTTCACACAACAGCAGCTTTAATCCTAGCGCTAATGGTCAGTGGATATTCCAAATCATTAGAGGCCTGTAAATGACACCTGCCCTGAAAACAAATCCTGGGGTCATATATCGACCAAAAAATTCAAAAGACGTCCATATTTCAAAACGACAGTTTCAAGAGGCATATTTCACGCACATTAGTGTTCTGCTTCTTTTGCTTGCTTTCTTTCTTTGTTAAAAAAACGGGAATGGTAAAAGGCAACCCTCAGAATGGGCGAAAACGTTCACAAACGAATCAATGGACAAAGGTTTAAACTCCAATATATATAAACAGCTCATGCAGCTTAATATTAACAAAACAAACAACCCAGTACAAAAATGGGCAGAAGATCTAAATAGACGTTTCTTCAAAGAAGACACAGAGATGGCCAAGACACACATGAAAAGCTGCTCAACATCACTAATTATTAGAGAAATGCAAATCAAAACTACAATGAGGTAAGACCTCACACCTGTTAGAATCGGCATCATCAGATAATCTACAAACAACAAATTCTGGGGAGGGTGTGGACAAAAGGAACCCTCTTCCGCTATTGGTGGGAATGTAAATTGATACAGTCACTATGGAGAACAGTATGGAGGTTCCTTTAAAAAACTAAAAAGAGAATTACCATAGGATCCAGCAATCCCACTTCTGGGCATTTACCCAGAGAAAACCATAAATCACAGAGACACATTCACCACAATGTTCATTGCAGCACTATTTACAATAGCAAGGTAATGGAAGCAACCTAAATGCCCACAGACAGACGAATGGATAAAGATGTGGTACATATATAAAATGGAATATTACTCAGCCATAAAAAGGAATGAAACTGGGTCATTTGTAGAGAAGTTGATGGATCTAGAGACTGTCATACAGAGTGATGTAAGTCAGAAAGAGAAAAACCAATATTGTATATTAATGCCTATATGTGGAACCTAGAAAAATGGTACAGATGAACTGGTTTGCAGGGCAGAAATAGAGACACAGAGGCAGAGAACAAACATATGGACACAAAGTGGGGGAAGCCATGGGGTGGTGGTGGTGGGATGAGTTGGGAGATTGGGATTGACCTGTATACATGTCTATGCATAAAATAGATAACTAATAATAACCTACTGTATAAAAAAATAAATAAAATTAAATTTCAAAATTTTTAAAAATAAAATGTAAAAATAAAACGGAAAAAAAGTTCTTCCATTCACACTGATGTATTTATAAGAATGAATTATTTCCATGCTTATATCCATAAATACATAAAAGGGGAATAAAATCTAACTTGAACCAAAAAAGAAAAAAAAAAGCTGAACCTAACAGTTATACAGAGGGAAACACAACCAAGGCACTTGCTCCAGTGGTAAACAATTCTGAAATTGGTCAGAGGTGGGGAATCATCCCCCATACAGACAGCAGCCCCGCCCGCCCACGCAAGGAGCGTCCTTATTGCAAAGCTGTGGGACCGTGCCGAGGCCTCTGTGAGTAAACGTGAGCTGAGCCCCAGGCCAGCTGCTGCTGAACTGTTCCCACCCTTCCCAGGTGAAACACCTGAATATGTACAAGGGCTTGAAAGCCTAGAGGAAGGGCCGTGGAGCCACACCAGCGACAACACGCAGGCCAACTTGGTGCCTGCAGGTCAGCCAGGATGGTCCTGGCCACGGGCGCTCTTCTGGAAGCTTTCCATTGCCCTGCCTGAGATACCCCTCCTGTCCCGGGCCCCACTCCTTTTTTTCCTTCCTCACCTCAGCCCGGAGAGAAATTCCAGTGGAAGTTATGGGTGACACATCCTCTTCTTTACAGGTGGCAGCCTGGCAACTCCTCCCGAAAGTCCAGCAGAGCCCCACTCACACCGGGCCGCCCACAAAGCCGTGGACCCTCACACCCTCCCACCAGCACAGCCCCGAGACTGCTGACGGGGCAGAGAATATGGAGTCAGGCACAGCTGCAGGGGCTATTGCTGCCTGGAGTGCTGTTTATATTGACCTCAACCCAGGCACACCTGGGGAGGGCTTGCCGGCAGGGTCAGGCTGCCCAGGTCAGCTAATCCTCAGCCCTCAGGGAATCACATTGCAGAAAATGGACCTCGCTAAGACAGAATATTCGCCAAGGAAAAAAAGGACACAATGCCATTTGCAGCACCGTAGATGAGTCTAGAGGTAATCACGTGACTTGGAGTAAGTCAGAAAGTGAAAGACACATATCATATCATATCACTTATAGGTGTTACGTATAAATTGATACCAGGGCAGATATTTCCACGGAGAAGGGCAATCACTGATTCATTAAACAAACTTATGGTTCACCAAAGGAAAGGTGTGAGCACTGAATTCATTACGATATTGGGGTTAACAGACATATACAAACACAGTAGACGTATATAATCACCAAAGACCTACGGAGTACCAAGAGAAGACTACTCAACATTCTGTCATAACGTACATGGGAAAAGGATCCCAGGAAGAACAGACATATGTATATGTGTAAAAGAACCACCTCTTGCACACCTACAACAAGCTAAACGTTGTACTCAAACTTGCTGTAATAAAAAATAAAAAATTAAATTAAAAACACGAACAAGAAGTAGTGAGACAAACTTGAGGGGCTTTCTCCTGTCACATTCCGTTCTACATTCCAATCTAGAACGCGACTTCCATTGAGGCTCTGCTGCCCTAGTAACCAGATTTGGTAAGGGAGAACTGCTGCCACCTTGAGGCCGTTTCACACAACAGCAGCTTTAATCCCAGTGCTAATGGTCAGTGGATATTCCAAATCATTACAGGCCTGTAAATGACACCTGCCCTGAAAACAAATCCTGGGGTCATATATCGACCAAAAAATTCAAAAGACGTCCATATTTCAAAACGACAGTTTCTAGAGGCATATTTCACGCACATTAGTGTTCTGCTTCTTTTGCTTGCTTTCTTTCTTTGTTAAAAAAACGGGAATGGAAAAAGGCAACCCTCAGAATGGGCGAAAACGTTCACAAACGAATCAATGGACAAAGGTTTAAACTCCAATATATATAAACAGCTCATGCAGCTTAATATTAACAAAACAAACAACCCAGTACAAAAATGGGCAGAAGATCTAAATAGACGTTTCTTCAAAGAAGACACAGAGATGGCCAAGACGCACATGAAAAGCTGCTCAACATCACTAATTATTAGAGAAATGCAAATCAAAACTACAATGAGGTAAGACCTCACACCTGTTAGAATCGGCATCATCAGATAATCTACAAACAACAAATTCTGGGGAGGGTGTGGACAAAAGGAACCCTCTTCCGCTATTGGTGGGAATGTAAATTGATACAGTCACTATGGAGAACAGTATGGAGGTTCCTTTTAAAAACTAAAAACAGAATTACCATAGGATCCATCAATCCCACTTCTGGGCATTTACCCAGAGAAAACCATAAATCACAGAGACACATTCACCACAATGTTCATTGCAGCACTATTTACAATAGCCAGGTAATGGAAGCAACCTAAATGCCCACAGACACACGAATGGATAAAGATGTGGTACATATATAAAATGGAATATTACTCAGCTATAAAAAGGAATGAAACTGGGTCATTTGTAGAGAAGTTGATGGATCTAGAGACTGTCATACAGAGTGAAGTAAGACAGAAAGAGAAAAACAAATATTGTATATTAATGCCTATATGTGGAACCTAGAAAAATGGTACAGATGAACTGGTTTGCAGGGCAGAAATAGAGACACAGAGGCAGAGAACAAACGTATGGACACAAAGTGGGGGAAGCCATGGGGTGGTGGTGGTGGGATGAGTTGGGAGATTGGGATTGACCTGTATACATGTCTATGCATAAAATAGATAACTAATAATAACCTACTGTATAAAAAAATAAATAAAATTAAATTTCAAAATTTTTAAAAATAAAATGTAAAAATAAAACGGAAAAAAAGTTCTTCCATTCACACTGATGTATTTATAAGAATGAATTATTTCCATGCTTATATCCATAAATACATAAAAGGGGAATAAAATCTAACTTGAACCAAAAAAGAAAAAAAAAAGCTGAACCTAACAGTTATACAGAGGGAAACACAACCAAGGCACTTGCTCCAGTGGTAAACAATTCTGAAATTGGTCAGAGGTGGGGAATCATCCCCCATACAGACAGCAGCCCCGCCCGCCCACGCAAGGAGCGTCCTTATTGCAAAGCTGTGGGACCGTGCCGAGGCCTCTGTGAGTAAACGTGAGCTGAGCCCCAGGCCAGCTGCTGCTGAACTGTTCCCACCCTTCCCAGGTGAAACACCTGAATATGTACAAGGGCTTGAAAGCCTAGAGGAAGGGCCGTGGAGCCACACCAGCGACAGCACGCAGGCCAACTTGGTGCCTGCAGGTCAGCCAGGATGGTCCTGGCCACGGGCACTCTTCTGGAAGCTTTCCATTGTCCTGCCTGAGATACCCCTCCTGTCCCGGCCCCCACTCCTTTTTTTCCTTCCTCACCTCAGCCCGGAGAGAAATTCCAGTGGAAGTTATGGGTGACACATCCTCTTCTTTACAGGTGGCAGCCTGGCAACTCCTCCCGAAAGTCCAGCAGAGCCCCACTCACACCGGGCCGCCCACAAAGCCGTGGACCCTCACACCCTCCCACCAGCACAGCCCCGAGACTGCTGACGGGGCAGAGAATATGGAGTCAGGCACAGCTGCAGGGGCTATTGCTGCCTGGAGTGCTGTTTATATTGACCTCAACCCAGGCACACCTGGGGAGGGCTTGCCGGCAGGGTCAGGCTGCCCAGGTCAGCTAATCCTCAGCCCTCAGGGAATCACATTGCAGAAAATGGACCTCGCTAAGACAGAATATTCGCCAAGGAAAAAAAGGACACAATGCCATTTGCAGCACCGTAGATGAGTCTAGAGGTAATCACGTGACTTGGAGTAAGTCAGAAAGTGAAAGACACATATCATATCATATCACTTATAGGTGTTACGTATAAATTGATACCAGGGCAGATATTTCCACGGAGAAGGGCAATCACAGATTCATTAAACAAACTTATGGTTCACCAAAGGAAAGGTGTGAGGATTGAATTCATTACGATATTGGGGTTAACAGACATATACAAACACAGTAGACGTATATAATCACCAAAGACCTACGGAGAACCAAGAGAAGACTACTCAACATTCTGTCATAACGTACATGGGAAAAGGATCCCAGGAAGAACAGACATATGTATATGTGTAAAAGAACCACCTCTTGCACACCTACAACAAGCTAAACGTTGTACTCAAACTTGCTGTAATAAAAAATAAAAAATTAAATTAAAAACACGAACAAGAAGTAGTGAGACAAACTTGAGGGGCTTTCTCCTGGCACATTCCGTTCTACATTCCAATCTAGAACGCGACTTCCATTGAGGCTCTGCTGCCCTAGTAACCAGATTTGGTAAGGGAGAACTGCTGCCACCTTGTGGCCGTTTCACACAACAGCAGCTTTAATCCTAGCGCTAATGGTCAGTGGATATTCCAAATCATTAGAGGCCTGTAAATGACACCTGCCCTGAAAACAAATCCTGGGGTCATATATCGACCAAAAAATTCAAAAGACGTCCATATTTCAAAACGACAGTTTCAAGAGGCATATTTCACGCACATTAGTGTTCTGCTTCTTTTGCTTGCTTTCTTTCTTTGTTAAAAAAACGGGAATGGTAAAAGGCAACCCTCAGAATGGGCGAAAACGTTCACAAACGAATCAATGGACAAAGGTTTAAACTCCAATATATATAAACAGCTCATGCAGCTTAATATTAACAAAACAAACAACCCAGTACAAAAATGGGCAGAAGATCTAAATAGACGTTTCTTCAAAGAAGACACAGAGATGGCCAAGACACACATGAAAAGCTGCTCAACATCACTAATTATTAGAGAAATGCAAATCAAAACTACAATGAGGTAAGACCTCACACCTGTTAGAATCGGCATCATCAGATAATCTACAAACAACAAATTCTGGGGAGGGTGTGGACAAAAGGAACCCTCTTCCGCTATTGGTGGGAATGTAAATTGATACAGTCACTATGGAGAACAGTATGGAGGTTCCTTTAAAAAACTAAAAAGAGAATTACCATAGGATCCAGCAATCCCACTTCTGGGCATTTACCCAGAGAAAACCATAAATCACAGAGACACATTCACCACAATGTTCATTGCAGCACTATTTACAATAGCAAGGTAATGGAAGCAACCTAAATGCCCACAGACAGACGAATGGATAAAGATGTGGTACATATATAAAATGGAATATTACTCAGCCATAAAAAGGAATGAAACTGGGTCATTTGTAGAGAAGTTGATGGATCTAGAGACTGTCATACAGAGTGAAGTAAGTCAGAAAGAGAAAAACCAATATTGTATATTAATGCCTATATGTGGAACCTAGAAAAATGGTACAGATGAACTGGTTTGCAGGGCAGAAATAGAGACACAGAGGCAGAGAACAAACATATGGACACAAAGTGGGGGAAGCCATGGGGTGGTGGTGGTGGGATGAGTTGGGAGATTGGGATTGACCTGTATACATGTCTATGCATAAAATAGATAACTAATAATAACCTACTGTATAAAAAAATAAATAAAATTAAATTTCAAAATTTTTAAAAATAAAATGTAAAAATAAAACGGAAAAAAAGTTCTTCCATTCACACTGATGTATTTATAAGAATGAATTATTTCCATGCTTATATCCATAAATACATAAAAGGGGAATAAAATCTAACTTGAACCAAAAAAGAAAAAAAAAAGCTGAACCTAACAGTTATACAGAGGGAAACACAACCAAGGCACTTGCTCCAGTGGTAAACAATTCTGAAATTGGTCAGAGGTGGGGAATCATCCCCCATACAGACAGCAGCCCCGCCCGCCCACGCAAGGAGCGTCCTTATTGCAAAGCTGTGGGACCGTGCCGAGGCCTCTGTGAGTAAACGTGAGCTGAGCCCCAGGCCAGCTGCTGCTGAACTGTTCCCACCCTTCCCAGGTGAAACACCTGAATATGTACAAGGGCTTGAAAGCCTAGAGGAAGGGCCGTGGAGCCACACCAGCGACAACACGCAGGCCAACTTGGTGCCTGCAGGTCAGCCAGGATGGTCCTGGCCACGGGCGCTCTTCTGGAAGCTTTCCATTGCCCTGCCTGAGATACCCCTCCTGTCCCGGGCCCCACTCCTTTTTTTCCTTCCTCACCTCAGCCCGGAGAGAAATTCCAGTGGAAGTTATGGGTGACACATCCTCTTCTTTACAGGTGGCAGCCTGGCAACTCCTCCCGAAAGTCCAGCAGAGCCCCACTCACACCGGGCCGCCCACAAAGCCGTGGACCCTCACACCCTCCCACCAGCACAGCCCCGAGACTGCTGACGGGGCAGAGAATATGGAGTCAGGCACAGCTGCAGGGGCTATTGCTGCCTGGAGTGCTGTTTATATTGACCTCAACCCAGGCACACCTGGGGAGGGCTTGCCGGCAGGGTCAGGCTGCCCAGGTCAGCTAATCCTCAGCCCTCAGGGAATCACATTGCAGAAAATGGACCTCGCTAAGACAGAATATTCGCCAAGGAAAAAAAGGACACAATGCCATTTGCAGCACCGTAGATGAGTCTAGAGGTAATCACGTGACTTGGAGTAAGTCAGAAAGTGAAAGACACATATCATATCATATCACTTATAGGTGTTACGTATAAATTGATACCAGGGCAGATATTTCCACGGAGAAGGGCAATCACTGATTCATTAAACAAACTTATGGTTCACCAAAGGAAAGGTGTGAGCACTGAATTCATTACGATATTGGGGTTAACAGACATATACAAACACAGTAGACGTATATAATCACCAAAGACCTACGGAGTACCAAGAGAAGACTACTCAACATTCTGTCATAACGTACATGGGAAAAGGATCCCAGGAAGAACAGACATATGTATATGTGTAAAAGAACCACCTCTTGCACACCTACAACAAGCTAAACGTTGTACTCAAACTTGCTGTAATAAAAAATAAAAAATTAAATTAAAAACACGAACAAGAAGTAGTGAGACAAACTTGAGGGGCTTTCTCCTGGCACATTCCGTTCTACATTCCAATCTAGAACGCGACTTCCATTGAGGCTCTGCTGCCCTAGTAACCAGATTTGGTAAGGGAGAACTGCTGCCACCTTGAGGCCGTTTCACACAACAGCAGCTTTAATCCCAGCGCTAATGGTCAGTGGATATTCCAAATCATTACAGGCCTGTAAATGACACCTGCCCTGAAAACAAATCCTGGGGTCATATATCGACCAAAAAATTCAAAAGACGTCCATATTTCAAAACGACAGTTTCTAGAGGCATATTTCACGCACATTAGTGTTCTGCTTCTTTTGCTTGCTTTCTTTCTTTGTTAAAAAAACGGGAATGGAAAAAGGCAACCCTCAGAATGGGCGAAAACGTTCACAAACGAATCAATGGACAAAGGTTTAAACTCCAATATATATAAACAGCTCATGCAGCTTAATATTAACAAAACAAACAACCCAGTACAAAAATGGGCAGAAGATCTAAATAGACGTTTCTTCAAAGAAGACACAGAGATGGCCAAGACGCACATGAAAAGCTGCTCAACATCACTAATTATTAGAGAAATGCAAATCAAAACTACAATGAGGTAAGACCTCACACCTGTTAGAATCGGCATCATCAGATAATCTACAAACAACAAATTCTGGGGAGGGTGTGGACAAAAGGAACCCTCTTCCGCTATTGGTGGGAATGTAAATTGATACAGTCACTATGGAGAACAGTATGGAGGTTCCTTTTAAAAACTAAAAACAGAATTACCATAGGATCCATCAATCCCACTTCTGGGCATTTACCCAGAGAAAACCATAAATCACAGAGACACATTCACCACAATGTTCATTGCAGCACTATTTACAATAGCCAGGTAATGGAAGCAACCTAAATGCCCACAGACACACGAATGGATAAAGATGTGGTACATATATAAAATGGAATATTACTCAGCTATAAAAAGGAATGAAACTGGGTCATTTGTAGAGAAGTTGATGGATCTAGAGACTGTCATACAGAGTGAAGTAAGACAGAAAGAGAAAAACAAATATTGTATATTAATGCCTATATGTGGAACCTAGAAAAATGGTACAGATGAACTGGTTTGCAGGGCAGAAATAGAGACACAGAGGCAGAGAACAAACGTATGGACACAAAGTGGGGGAAGCCATGGGGTGGTGGTGGTGGGATGAGTTGGGAGATTGGGATTGACCTGTATACATGTCTATGCATAAAATAGATAACTAATAATAACCTACTGTATAAAAAAATAAATAAAATTAAATTTCAAAATTTTTAAAAATAAAATGTAAAAATAAAACGGAAAAAAAGTTCTTCCATTCACACTGATGTATTTATAAGAATGAATTATTTCCATGCTTATATCCATAAATACATAAAAGGGGAATAAAATCTAACTTGAACCAAAAAAGAAAAAAAAAAGCTGAACCTAACAGTTATACAGAGGGAAACACAACCAAGGCACTTGCTCCAGTGGTAAACAATTCTGAAATTGGTCAGAGGTGGGGAATCATCCCCCATACAGACAGCAGCCCCGCCCGCCCACGCAAGGAGCGTCCTTATTGCAAAGCTGTGGGACCGTGCCGAGGCCTCTGTGAGTAAACGTGAGCTGAGCCCCAGGCCAGCTGCTGCTGAACTGTTCCCACCCTTCCCAGGTGAAACACCTGAATATGTACAAGGGCTTGAAAGCCTAGAGGAAGGGCCGTGGAGCCACACCAGCGACAACACGCAGGCCAACTTGGTGCCTGCAGGTCAGCCAGGATGGTCCTGGCCACGGGCACTCTTCTGGAAGCTTTCCATTGTCCTGCCTGAGATACCCCTCCTGTCCCGGCCCCCACTCCTTTTTTTCCTTCCTCACCTCAGCCCGGAGAGAAATTCCAGTGGAAGTTATGGGTGACACATCCTCTTCTTTACAGGTGGCAGCCTGGCAACTCCTCCCGAAAGTCCAGCAGAGCCCCACTCACACCGGGCCGCCCACAAAGCCGTGGACCCTCACACCCTCCCACCAGCACAGCCCCGAGACTGCTGACGGGGCAGAGAATATGGAGTCAGGCACAGCTGCAGGGGCTATTGCTGCCTGGAGTGCTGTTTATATTGACCTCAACCCAGGCACACCTGGGGAGGGCTTGCCGGCAGGGTCACGCTGCCCAGGTCAGCTAATCCTCAGCCCTCAGGGAATCACATTGCAGAAAATGGACCTCGCTAAGACAGAATATTCGCCAAGGAAAAAAAGGACACAATGCCATTTGCAGCACCGTAGATGAGTCTAGAGGTAATCACGTGACTTGGAGTAAGTCAGAAAGTGAAAGACACATATCATATCATATCACTTATAGGTGTTACGTATAAATTGATACCAGGGCAGATAGGGCAATCACAGATTCATTAAACAAACTTATGGTTCACCAAACGTAAGGTGTGAGGATTGAATTCATTACGATATTGGGGTTAACAGACATATACAAACACAGTAGACGTATATAATCACCAAAGACCTACGGAGTACCAAGAGAAGACTACTCAACATTCTGTCATAACATACATGGGAAAAGGATCCCAGGAAGAACAGACATATGTATATGTGTAAAAGAACCACCTCTTGCACACCTACAACAAGCTAAACGTTGTACTCAAACTTGCTGTAATAAAAAATAAAAAATTAAATTAAAAACACGAACAAGAAGTAGTGAGACAAACTTGAGGGGCTTTCTCCTGGCACATTCCGTTCTACATTCCAATCTAGAACGCGACTTCCATTGAGGCTCAGCTGCCCTAGTAACCAGATTTGGTAAGGGAGAACTGCTGCCACCTTGTGGCCGTTTCACACAACAGCAGCTTTAATCCTAGCGCTAATGGTCAGTGGATATTCCAAATCATTAGAGGCCTGTAAATGACACCTGCCCTGAAAACAAATCCTGGGGTCATATATCGACCAAAAAATTCAAAAGACGTCCATATTTCAAAACGACAGTTTCAAGAGGCATATTTCACGCACATTAGTGTTCTGCTTCTTTTGCTTGCTTTCTTTCTTTGTTAAAAAAACGGGAATGGTAAAAGGCAACCCTCAGAATGGGCGAAAACGTTCACAAACGAATCAATGGACAAAGGTTTAAACTCCAATATATATAAACAGCTCATGCAGCTTAATATTAACAAAACAAACAACCCAGTACAAAAATGGGCAGAAGATCTAAATAGACGTTTCTTCAAAGAAGACACAGAGATGGCCAAGACACACATGAAAAGCTGCTCAACATCACTAATTATTAGAGAAATGCAAATCAAAACTACAATGAGGTAAGACCTCACACCTGTTAGAATCGGCATCATCAGATAATCTACAAACAACAAATTCTGGGGAGGGTGTGGACAAAAGGAACCCTCTTCCGCTATTGGTGGGAATGTAAATTGATACAGTCACTATGGAGAACAGTATGGAGGTTCCTTTAAAAAACTAAAAAGAGAATTACCATAGGATCCAGCAATCCCACTTCTGGGCATTTACCCAGAGAAAACCATAAATCACAGAGACACATTCACCACAATGTTCATTGCAGCACTATTTACAATAGCAAGGTAATGGAAGCAACCTAAATGCCCACAGACAGACGAATGGATAAAGATGTGGTACATATATAAAATGGAATATTACTCAGCCATAAAAAGGAATGAAACTGGGTCATTTGTAGAGAAGTTGATGGATCTAGAGACTGTCATACAGAGTGATGTAAGTCAGAAAGAGAAAAACCAATATTGTATATTAATGCCTATATGTGGAACCTAGAAAAATGGTACAGATGAACTGGTTTGCAGGGCAGAAATAGAGACACAGAGGCAGAGAACAAACATATGGACACAAAGTGGGGGAAGCCATGGGGTGGTGGTGGTGGGATGAGTTGGGAGATTGGGATTGACCTGTATACATGTCTATGCATAAAATAGATAACTAATAATAACCTACTGTATAAAAAAATAAATAAAATTAAATTTCAAAATTTTTAAAAATAAAATGTAAAAATAAAACGGAAAAAAAGTTCTTCCATTCACACTGATGTATTTATAAGAATGAATTATTTCCATGCTTATATCCATAAATACATAAAAGGGGAATAAAATCTAACTTGAACCAGAAAAGAAAAAAAAAAGCTGAACCTAACAGTTATACAGAGGGAAACACAACCAAGGCACTTGCTCCAGTGGTAAACAATTCTGAAATTGGTCAGAGGTGGGGAATCATCCCCCATACAGACAGCAGCCCCGCCCGCCCACGCAAGGAGCGTCCTTATTGCAAAGCTGTGGGACCGTGCCGAGGCCTCTGTGAGTAAACGTGAGCTGAGCCCCAGGCCAGCTGCTGCTGAACTGTTCCCACCCTTCCCAGGTGAAACACCTGAATATGTACAAGGGCTTGAAAGCCTAGAGGAAGGGCCGTGGAGCCACACAAGCGACAACACGCAGGCCAACTTGGTGCCTGCAGGTCAGCCAGGATGGTCCTGGCCACGGGCGCTCTTCTGGAAGCTTTCCATTGCCCTGCCTGAAATACCCCTCCTGTCCCGGGCCCCACTCCTTTTTTTCCTTCCTCACCTCAGCCCGGAGAGAAATTCCAGTGGAAGTTATGGGTGACACATCCTCTTCTTTACAGGTGGCAGCCTGGCAACTCCTCCCGAAAGTCCAGCAGAGCCCCACTCACACCGGGCCGCCCACAAAGCCGTGGACCCTCACACCCTCCCACCAGCACAGCCCCGAGACTCCTGACGGGGCAGAGAATATGGAGTCAGGCACAGCTGCAGGGGCTATTGCTGCCTGGAGTGCTGTTTATATTGACCTCAACCCAGGCACACCTGGGGAGGGCTTGCCGGCAGGGTCAGGCTGCCCAGGTCAGCTAATCCTCAGCCCTCAGGGAATCACATTGCAGAAAATGGACCTCGCTAAGACAGAATATTCGCCAAGGAAAAAAAGGACACAATGCCATTTGCAGCACCGTAGATGAGTCTAGAGGTAATCACGTGACTTGGAGTAAGTCAGAAAGTGAAAGACACATATCATATCATATCACTTATAGGTGTTACGTATGAATTGATACCAGGGCAGATATTTCCACGGAGAAGGGCAATCACTGATTCATTAAACAAACTTATGGTTCACCAAAGGAAAGGTGTGAGCACTGAATTCATTACGATATTGGGGTTAACAGACATATACAAACACAGTAGACGTATATAATCACCAAAGACCTACGGAGTACCAAGAGAAGACTACTCAACATTCTGTCATAACGTACATGGGAAAAGGATCCCAGGAAGAACAGACATATGTATATGTGTAAAAGAACCACCTCTTGCACACCTACAACAAGCTAAACGTTGTACTCAAACTTGCTGTAATAAAAAATAAAAAATTAAATTAAAAACACGAACAAGAAGTAGTGAGACAAACTTGAGGGGCTTTCTCCTGGCACATTCCGTTCTACATTCCAATCTAGAACGCGACTTCCATTGAGGCTCTGCTGCCCTAGTAACCAGATTTGGTAAGGGAGAACTGCTGCCACCTTGTGGCCGTTTCACACAACAGCAGCTTTAATCCTAGCGCTAATGGTCAGTGGATATTCCAAATCATTAGAGGCCTGTAAATGACACCTGCCCTGAAAACAAATCCTGGGGTCATATATCGACCAAAAAATTCAAAAGACGTCCATATTTCAAAACGACAGTTTCAAGAGGCATATTTCACGCACATTAGTGTTCTGCTTCTTTTGCTTGCTTTCTTTCTTTGTTAAAAAAACGGGAATGGTAAAAGGCAACCCTCAGAATGGGCGAAAACGTTCACAAACGAATCAATGGACAAAGGTTTAAACTCCAATATATATAAACAGCTCATGCAGCTTAATATTAACAAAACAAACAACCCAGTACAAAAATGGGCAGAAGATCTAAATAGACGTTTCTTCAAAGAAGACACAGAGATGGCCAAGACACACATGAAAAGCTGCTCAACATCACTAATTATTAGAGAAATGCAAATCAAAACTACAATGAGGTAAGACCTCACACCTGTTAGAATCGGCATCATCAGATAATCTACAAACAACAAATTCTGGGGAGGGTGTGGACAAAAGGAACCCTCTTCCGCTATTGGTGGGAATGTAAATTGATACAGTCACTATGGAGAACAGTATGGAGGTTCCTTTAAAAAACTAAAAAGAGAATTACCATAGGATCCAGCAATCCCACTTCTGGGCATTTACCCAGAGAAAACCATAAATCACAGAGACACATTCACCACAATGTTCATTGCAGCACTATTTACAATAGCAAGGTAATGGAAGCAACCTAAATGCCCACAGACAGACGAATGGATAAAGATGTGGTACATATATAAAATGGAATATTACTCAGCCATAAAAAGGAATGAAACTGGGTCATTTGTAGAGAAGTTGATGGATCTAGAGACTGTCATACAGAGTGATGTAAGTCAGAAAGAGAAAAACCAATATTGTATATTAATGCCTATATGTGGAACCTAGAAAAATGGTACAGATGAACTGGTTTGCAGGGCAGAAATAGAGACACAGAGGCAGAGAACAAACATATGGACACAAAGTGGGGGAAGCCATGGGGTGGTGGTGGTGGGATGAGTTGGGAGATTGGGATTGACCTGTATACATGTCTATGCATAAAATAGATAACTAATAATAACCTACTGTATAAAAAAATAAATAAAATTAAATTTCAAAATTTTTAAAAATAAAATGTAAAAATAAAACGGAAAAAAAGTTCTTCCATTCACACTGATGTATTTATAAGAATGAATTATTTCCATGCTTATATCCATAAATACATAAAAGGGGAATAAAATCTAACTTGAACCAAAAAAGAAAAAAAAAAGCTGAACCTAACAGTTATACAGAGGGAAACACAACCAAGGCACTTGCTCCAGTGGTAAACAATTCTGAAATTGGTCAGAGGTGGGGAATCATCCCCCATACAGACAGCAGCCCCGCCCGCCCACGCAAGGAGCGTCCTTATTGCAAAGCTGTGGGACCGTGCCGAGGCCTCTGTGAGTAAACGTGAGCTGAGCCCCAGGCCAGCTGCTGCTGAACTGTTCCCACCCTTCCCAGGTGAAACACCTGAATATGTACAAGGGCTTGAAAGCCTAGAGGAAGGGCCGTGGAGCCACACCAGCGACAACACGCAGGCCAACTTGGTGCCTGCAGGTCAGCCAGGATGGTCCTGGCCACGGGCGCTCTTCTGGAAGCTTTCCATTGCCCTGCCTGAGATACCCCTCCTGTCCCGGGCCCCACTCCTTTTTTTCCTTCCTCACCTCAGCCCGGAGAGAAATTCCAGTGGAAGTTATGGGTGACACATCCTCTTCTTTACAGGTGGCAGCCTGGCAACTCCTCCCGAAAGTCCAGCAGAGCCCCACTCACACCGGGCCGCCCACAAAGCCGTGGACCCTCACACCCTCCCACCAGCACAGCCCCGAGACTGCTGACGGGGCAGAGAATATGGAGTCAGGCACAGCTGCAGGGGCTATTGCTGCCTGGAGTGCTGTTTATATTGACCTCAACCCAGGCACACCTGGGGAGGGCTTGCCGGCAGGGTCAGGCTGCCCAGGTCAGCTAATCCTCAGCCCTCAGGGAATCACATTGCAGAAAATGGACCTCGCTAAGACAGAATATTCGCCAAGGAAAAAAAGGACACAATGCCATTTGCAGCACCGTAGATGAGTCTAGAGGTAATCACGTGACTTGGAGTAAGTCAGAAAGTGAAAGACACATATCATATCATATCACTTATAGGTGTTACGTATAAATTGATACCAGGGCAGATATTTCCACGGAGAAGGGCAATCACTGATTCATTAAACAAACTTATGGTTCACCAAAGGAAAGGTGTGAGCACTGAATTCATTACGATATTGGGGTTAACAGACATATACAAACACAGTAGACGTATATCATCACCAAAGACCTACGGAGTACCAAGAGAAGACTACTCAACATTCTGTCATAACGTACATGGGAAAAGGATCCCAGGAAGAACAGACATATGTATATGTGTAAAAGAACCACCTCTTGCACACCTACAACAAGCTAAACGTTGTACTCAAACTTGCTGTAATAAAAAATAAAAAATTAAATTAAAAACACGAACAAGAAGTAGTGAGACAAACTTGAGGGGCTTTCTCCTGGCACATTCCGTTCTACATTCCAATCTAGAACGCGACTTCCATTGAGGCTCTGCTGCCCTAGTAACCAGATTTGGTAAGGGAGAACTGCTGCCACCTTGTGGCCGTTTCACACAACAGCAGCTTTAATCCTAGCGCTAATGGTCAGTGGATATTCCAAATCATTAGAGGCCTGTAAATGACACCTGCCCTGAAAACAAATCCTGGGGTCATATATCGACCAAAAAATTCAAAAGACGTCCATATTTCAAAACGACAGTTTCAAGAGGCATATTTCACGCACATTAGTGTTCTGCTTCTTTTGCTTGCTTTCTTTCTTTGTTAAAAAAACGGGAATGGTAAAAGGCAACCCTCAGAATGGGCGAAAACGTTCACAAACGAATCAATGGACAAAGGTTTAAACTCCAATATATATAAACAGCTCATGCAGCTTAATATTAACAAAACAAACAACCCAGTACAAAAATGGGCAGAAGATCTAAATAGACGTTTCTTCAAAGAAGACACAGAGATGGCCAAGACACACATGAAAAGCTGCTCAACATCACTAATTATTAGAGAAATGCAAATCAAAACTACAATGAGGTAAGACCTCACACCTGTTAGAATCGGCATCATCAGATAATCTACAAACAACAAATTCTGGGGAGGGTGTGGACAAAAGGAACCCTCTTCCGCTATTGGTGGGAATGTAAATTGATACAGTCACTATGGAGAACAGTATGGAGGTTCCTTTAAAAAACTAAAAAGAGAATTACCATAGGATCCAGCAATCCCACTTCTGGGCATTTACCCAGGGAAAACCATAAATCACAGAGACACATTCACCACAATGTTCATTGCAGCACTATTTACAATAGCAAGGTAATGGAAGCAACCTAAATGCCCACAGACACACGAATGGATAAAGATGTGGTACATATATAAAATGGAATATTACTCAGCCATAAAAAGGAATGAAACTGGGTCATTTGTAGAGAAGTTGATGGATCTAGAGACTGTCATACAGAGTGAAGTAAGTCAGAAAGAGAAAAACCAATATTGTATATTAATGCCTATATGTGGAACCTAGAAAAATGGTACAGATGAACTGGTTTGCAGGGCAGAAATAGAGACACAGAGGCAGAGAACAAACATATGGACACAAAGTGGGGGAAGCCATGGGGTGGTGGTGGTGGGATGAGTTGGGAGATTGGGATTGACCTGTATACATGTCTATGCATAAAATAGATAACTAATAATAACCTACTGTATAAAAAAATAAATAAAATTAAATTTCAAAATTTTTAAAAATAAAATGTAAAAATAAAACGGAAAAAAAGTTCTTCCATTCACACTGATGTATTTATAAGAATGAATTATTTCCATGCTTATATGCATAAATACATAAAAGGGGAATAAAATCTAACTTGAACCAAAAAAGAAAAAAAAAAAGCTGAACCTAACAGTTATACAGAGGGAAACACAACCAAGGCACTTGCTCCAGTGGTAAACAATTCTGAAATTGGTCAGAGGTGGGGAATCATCCCCCATACAGACAGCAGCCCCGCCCGCCCACGCAAGGAGCGTCCTTATTGCAAAGCTGTGGGACCGTGCCGAGGCCTCTGTGAGTAAACGTGAGCTGAGCCCCAGGCCAGCTGCTGCTGAACTGTTCCCACCCTTCCCAGGTGAAACACCTGAATATGTACAAGGGCTTGAAAGCCTAGAGGAAGGGCCGTGGAGCCACACCAGCGACAACACGCAGGCCAACTTGGTGCCTGCAGGTCAGCCAGGATGGTCCTGGCCACGGGCGCTCTTCTGGAAGCTTTCCATTGCCCTGCCTGAGATACCCCTCCTGTCCCGGGCCCCACTCCTTTTTTTCCTTCCTCACCTCAGCCCGGAGAGAAATTCCAGTGGAAGTTATGGGTGACACATCCTCTTCTTTACAGGTGGCAGCCTGGCAACTCCTCCCGAAAGTCCAGCAGAGCCCCACTCACACCGGGCCGCCCACAAAGCCGTGGACCCTCACACCCTCCCACCAGCACAGCCCCGAGACTGCTGACGGGGCAGAGAATATGGAGTCAGGCACAGCTGCAGGGGCTATTGCTGCCTGGAGTGCTGTTTATATTGACCTCAACCCAGGCACACCTGGGGAGGGCTTGCCGGCAGGGTCAGGCTGCCCAGGTCAGCTAATCCTCAGCCCTCAGGGAATCACATTGCAGAAAATGGACCTCGCTAAGACAGAATATTCGCCAAGGAAAAAAAGGACACAATGCCATTTGCAGCACCGTAGATGAGTCTAGAGGTAATCACGTGACTTGGAGTAAGTCAGAAAGTGAAAGACACATATCATATCATATCACTTATAGGTGTTACGTATAAATTGATACCAGGGCAGATATTTCCACGGAGAAGGGCAATCACTGATTCATTAAACAAACTTATGGTTCACCAAAGGAAAGGTGTGAGCACTGAATTCATTACGATATTGGGGTTAACAGACATATACAAACACAGTAGACGTATATAATCACCAAAGACCTACGGAGTACCAAGAGAAGACTACTCAACATTCTGTCATAACGTACATGGGAAAAGGATCCCAGGAAGAACAGACATATGTATATGTGTAAAAGAACCACCTCTTGCACACCTACAACAAGCTAAACGTTGTACTCAAACTTGCTGTAATAAAAAATAAAAAATTAAATTAAAAACACGAACAAGAAGTAGTGAGACAAACTTGAGGGGCTTTCTCCTGGCACATTCCGTTCTACATTCCAATCTAGAACGCGACTTCCATTGAGGCTCTGCTGCCCTAGTAACCAGATTTGGTAAGGGAGAACTGCTGCCACCTTGAGGCCGTTTCACACAACAGCAGCTTTAATCCCAGCGCTAATGGTCAGTGGATATTCCAAATCATTACAGGCCTGTAAATGACACCTGCCCTGAAAACAAATCCTGGGGTCATATATCGACCAAAAAATTCAAAAGACGTCCATATTTCAAAACGACAGTTTCTAGAGGCATATTTCACGCACATTAGTGTTCTGCTTCTTTTGCTTGCTTTCTTTCTTTGTTAAAAAAACGGGAATGGAAAAAGGCAACCCTCAGAATGGGCGAAAACGTTCACAAACGAATCAATGGACAAAGGTTTAAACTCCAATATATATAAACAGCTCATGCAGCTTAATATTAACAAAACAAACAACCCAGTACAAAAATGGGCAGAAGATCTAAATAGACGTTTCTTCAAAGAAGACACAGAGATGGCCAAGACGCACATGAAAAGCTGCTCAACATCACTAATTATTAGAGAAATGCAAATCAAAACTACAATGAGGTAAGACCTCACACCTGTTAGAATCGGCATCATCAGATAATCTACAAACAACAAATTCTGGGGAGGGTGTGGACAAAAGGAACCCTCTTCCGCTATTGGTGGGAATGTAAATTGATACAGTCACTATGGAGAACAGTATGGAGGTTCCTTTTAAAAACTAAAAACAGAATTACCATAGGATCCATCAATCCCACTTCTGGGCATTTACCCAGAGAAAACCATAAATCACAGAGACACATTCACCACAATGTTCATTGCAGCACTATTTACAATAGCCAGGTAATGGAAGCAACCTAAATGCCCACAGACACACGAATGGATAAAGATGTGGTACATATATAAAATGGAATATTACTCAGCTATAAAAAGGAATGAAACTGGGTCATTTGTAGAGAAGTTGATGGATCTAGAGACTGTCATACAGAGTGAAGTAAGACAGAAAGAGAAAAACAAATATTGTATATTAATGCCTATATGTGGAACCTAGAAAAATGGCACAGATGAACTGGTTTGCAGGGCAGAAATAGAGACACAGAGGCAGAGAACAAACGTATGGACACAAAGTGGGGGAAGCCATGGGGTGGTGGTGGTGGGATGAGTTGGGAGATTGGGATTGACCTGTATACATGTCTATGCATAAAATAGATAACTAATAATAACCTACTGTATAAAAAAATAAATAAAATTAAATTTCAAAATTTTTAAAAATAAAATGTAAAAATAAAACGGAAAAAAAGTTCTTCCATTCACACTGATGTATTTATAAGAATGAATTATTTCCATGCTTATATCCATAAATACATAAAAGGGGAATAAAATCTAACTTGAACCAAAAAAGAAAAAAAAAAGCTGAACCTAACAGTTATACAGAGGGAAACACAACCAAGGCACTTGCTCCAGTGGTAAACAATTCTGAAATTGGTCAGAGGTGGGGAATCATCCCCCATACAGACAGCAGCCCCGCCCGCCCACGCAAGGAGCGTCCTTATTGCAAAGCTGTGGGACCGTGCCAAGGCCTCTGTGAGTAAACGTGAGCTGAGCCCCAGGCCAGCTGCTGCTGAACTGTTCCCACCCTTCCCAGGTGAAACACCTGAATATGTACAAGGGCTTGAAAGCCTAGAGGAAGGGCCGTGGAGCCACACCAGCGACAACACGCAGGCCAACTTGGTGCCTGCAGGTCAGCCAGGATGGTCCTGGCCACGGGCACTCTTCTGGAAGCTTTCCATTGTCCTGCCTGAGATACCCCTCCTGTCCCGGCCCCCACTCCTTTTTTTCCTTCCTCACCTCAGCCCGGAGAGAAATTCCAGTGGAAGTTATGGGTGACACATCCTCTTCTTTACAGGTGGCAGCCTGGCAACTCCTCCCGAAAGTCCAGCAGAGCCCCACTCACACCGGGCCGCCCACAAAGCCGTGGACCCTCACACCCTCCCACCAGCACAGCCCCGAGACTGCTGACGGGGCAGAGAATATGGAGTCAGGCACAGCTGCAGGGGCTATTGCTGCCTGGAGTGCTGTTTATATTGACCTCAACCCAGGCACACCTGGGGAGGGCTTGCCGGCAGGGTCAGGCTGCCCAGGTCAGCTAATCCTCAGCCCTCAGGGAATCACATTGCAGAAAATGGACCTCGCTAAGACAGAATATTCGCCAAGGAAAAAAAGGACACAATGCCATTTGCAGCACCGTAGATGAGTCTAGAGGTAATCACGTGACTTGGAGTAAGTCAGAAAGTGAAAGACACATATCATATCATATCACTTATAGGTGTTACGTATAAATTGATACCAGGGCAGATATTTCCACGGAGAAGGGCAATCACAGATTCATTAAACAAACTTATGGTTCACCAAAGGAAAGGTGTGAGCATTGAATTCATTACGATATTGGGGTTAACAGACATATACAAACACAGTAGACGTATATAATCACCAAAGACCTACGGAGTACCAAGAGAAGACTACTCAACATTCTGTCATAACGTACATGGGAAAAGGATCCCAGGAAGAACAGACATATGTATATGTGTAAAAGAACCACCTCTTGCACACCTACAACAAGCTAAACGTTGTACTCAAACTTGCTGTAATAAAAAATAAAAAATTAAATTAAAAACACGAACAAGAAGTAGTGAGACAAACTTGAGGGGCTTTCTCCTGGCACATTCCGTTCTACATTCCAATCTAGAACGCGACTTCCATTGAGGCTCTGCTGCCCTAGTAACCAGATTTGGTAAGGGAGAACTGCTGCCACCTTGTGGCCGTTTCACACAACAGCAGCTTTAATCCTAGCGCTAATGGTCAGTGGATATTCCAAATCATTAGAGGCCTGTAAATGACACCTGCCCTGAAAACAAATCATGGGGTCATATATCGACCAAAAAATTCAAAAGACGTCCATATTTCAAAACGACAGTTTCAAGAGGCATATTTCACGCACATTAGTGTTCTGCTTCTTTTGCTTGCTTTCTTTCTTTGTTAAAAAAACGGGAATGGTAAAAGGCAACCCTCAGAATGGGCGAAAACGTTCACAAACGAATCAATGGACAAAGGTTTAAACTCCAATATATATAAACAGCTCATGCAGCTTAATATTAACAAAACAAACAACCCAGTACAAAAATGGGCAGAAGATCTAAATAGACGTTTCTTCAAAGAAGACACAGAGATGGCCAAGACACACATGAAAAGCTGCTCAACATCACTAATTATTAGAGAAATGCAAATCAAAACTACAATGAGGTAAGACCTCACACCTGTTAGAATCGGCATCATCAGATAATCTACAAACAACAAATTCTGGGGAGGGTGTGGACAAAAGGAACCCTCTTCCGCTATTGGTGGGAATGTAAATTGATACAGTCACTATGGAGAACAGTATGGAGGTTCCTTTAAAAAACTAAAAAGAGAATTACCATAGGATCCAGCAATCCCACTTCTGGGCATTTACCCAGAGAAAACCATAAATCACAGAGACACATTCACCACAATGTTCATTGCAGCACTATTTACAATAGCAAGGTAATGGAAGCAAACTAAATGCCCACAGACAGACGAATGGATAAAGATGTGGTACATATATAAAATGGAATATTACTCAGCCATAAAAAGGAATGAAACTGGGTCATTTGTAGAGAAGTTGATGGATCTAGAGACTGTCATACAGAGTGATGTAAGTCAGAAAGAGAAAAACCAATATTGTATATTAATGCCTATATGTGGAACCTAGAAAAATGGTACAGATGAACTGGTTTGCAGGGCAGAAATAGAGACACAGAGGCAGAGAACAAACGTATGGACACAAAGTGGGGGAAGCCATGGGGTGGTGGTGGTGGGATGAGTTGGGAGATTGGGATTGACCTGTATACATGTCTATGCATAAAATAGATAACTAATAATAACCTACTGTATAAAAAAATAAATAAAATTAAATTTCAAAATTTTTAAAAATAAAATGTAAAAATAAAACGGAAAAAAAGTTCTTCCATTCACACTGATGTATTTATAAGAATGAATTATTTCCATGCTTATATCCATAAATACATAAAAGGGGAATAAAATCTAACTTGAACCAAAAAAGAAAAAAAAAAGCTGAACCTAACAGTTATACAGAGGGAAACACAACCAAGGCACTTGCTCCAGTGGTAAACAATTCTGAAATTGGTCAGAGGTGGGGAATCATCCCCCATACAGACAGCAGCCCCGCCCGCCCACGCAAGGAGCGTCCTTATTGCAAAGCTGTGGGACCGTGCCGAGGCCTCTGTGAGTAAACGTGAGCTGAGCCCCAGGCCAGCTGCTGCTGAACTGTTCCCACCCTTCCCAGGTGAAACACCTGAATATGTACAAGGGCTTGAAAGCCTAGAGGAAGGGCCGTGGAGCCACACCAGCGACAACACGCAGGCCAACTTGGTGCCTGCAGGTCAGCCAGGATGGTCCTGGCCACGGGCGCTCTTCTGGAAGCTTTCCATTGCCCTGCCTGAGATACCCCTCCTGTCCCGGGCCCCACTCCTTTTTTTCCTTCCTCACCTCAGCCCGGAGAGAAATTCCAGTGGAAGTTATGGGTGACACATCCTCTTCTTTACAGGTGGCAGCCTGGCAACTCCTCCCGAAAGTCCAGCAGAGCCCCACTCACACCGGGCCGCCCACAAAGCCGTGGACCCTCACACCCTCCCACCAGCACAGCCCCGAGACTGCTGACGGGGCAGAGAATATGGAGTCAGGCACAGCTGCAGGGGCTATTGCTGCCTGGAGTGCTGTTTATATTGACCTCAACCCAGGCACACCTGGGGAGGGCTTGCCGGCAGGGTCAGGCTGCCCAGGGCAGCTAATCCTCAGCCCTCAGGGAATCACATTGCAGAAAATGGACCTCGCTAAGACAGAATATTCGCCAAGGAAAAAAGGACACAATGCCATTTGCAGCACCGTAGATGAGTCTAGAGGTAATCACGTGACTTGGAGTAAGTCAGAAAGTGAAAGACACATATCATATCATATCACTTATAGGTGTTACGTATAAATTGATACCAGGGCAGATATTTCCACGGAGAAGGGCAATCACTGATTCATTAAACAAACTTATGGTTCACCAAAGGAAAGGTGTGAGCACTGAATTCATTACGATATTGGGGTTAACAGACATATACAAACACAGTAGACGTATATAATCACCAAAGACCTACGGAGTACCAAGAGAAGACTACTCAACATTCTGTCATAACGTACATGGGAAAAGGATCCCAGGAAGAACAGACATATGTATATGTGTAAAAGAACCACCTCTTGCACACCTACAACAAGCTAAACGTTGTACTCAAACGTGCTGTAATAAAAAATTAAATTAAAAACACGAACAAGAAGTAGTGAGACAAACTTGAGGGGCTTTCTCCTGGCACATTCCGTTCTACATTCCAATCTAGAACGCGACTTCCATTGAGGCTCTGCTGCCCTAGTAACCAGATTTGGTAAGGGAGAACTGCTGCCACCTTGAGGCCGTTTCACACAACAGCAGCTTTAATCCCAGCGCTAATGGTCAGTGGATATTCCAAATCATTACAGGCCTGTAAATGACACCTGCCCTGAAAACAAATCCTGGGGTCATATATCGACCAAAAAATTCAAAAGACGTCCATATTTCAAAACGAGAGTTTCAAGAGGCATATTTCACGCACATTAGTGTTCTGCTTCTTTTGCTTGCTTTCTTTCTTTGTTAAAAAAACGGGAATGGAAAAAGGCAACCCTCAGAATGGGCGAAAACGTTCACAAACGAATCAATGGACAAAGGTTTAAACTCCAATATATATAAACAGCTCATGCAGCTTAATATTAACAAAACAAACAACCCAGTACAAAAATGGGCAGAAGATCTAAATAGACGTTTCTTCAAAGAAGACACAGAGATGGCCAAGACGCACATGAAAAGCTGCTCAACATCACTAATTATTAGAGAAATGCAAATCAAAACTACAATGAGGTAAGACCTCACACCTGTTAGAATCGGCATCATCAGATAATCTACAAACAACAAATTCTGGGGAGGGTGTGGACAAAAGTAACCCTCTTCCGCTATTGGTGGGAATGTAAATTGATACAGTCACTATGGAGAACAGTATGGAGGTTCCTTTTAAAAACTAAAAACAGAATTACCATAGGATCCATCAATCCCACTTCTGGGCATTTACCCAGAGAAAACCATAAATCACAGAGACACATTCACCACAATGTTCATTGCAGCACTATTTACAATAGCCAGGTAATGGAAGCAACCTAAATGCCCACAGACACACGAATGGATAAAGATGTGGTACATATATAAAATGGAATATTACTCAGCTATAAAAAGGAATGAAACTGGGTCATTTGTAGAGAAGTTGATGGATCTAGAGACTGTCATACAGAGTGAAGTAAGTCAGAAAGAGAAAAACAAATATTGTATATTAATGCCTATATGTGGAACCTAGAAAAATGGTACAGATGAACTGGTTTGCAGGGCAGAAATAGAGACACAGAGGCAGAGAACAAACGTCTGTACACAAAGTGGGGGAAGCCATGGGGTGGTGGTGGTGGGATGAGTTGGGAGTTTGGGATTGACCTGTATACATGTCTATGCATAAAATAGATAACTAATAATAACCTACTGTATAAAAAAATAAATAAAATTAAATTTCAAAATTTTTAAAAATAAAATGTAAAAATAAAACGGAAAAAAAGTTCTTCCATTCACACTGATGTATTTATAAGAATGAATTATTTCCATGCTTATATCCATAAATACATAAAAGGGGAATAAAATCTAACTTGAACCAAAAAAGAAAAAAAAAAGCTGAACCTAACAGTTATACAGAGGGAAACACAACCAAGGCACTTGCTCCAGTGGTAAACAATTCTGAAATTGGTCAGAGGTGGGGAATCATCCCCCATACAGACAGCAGCCCCGCCCGCCCACGCAAGGAGCGTCCTTATTGCAAAGCTGTGGGACCGTGCCGAGGCCTCTGTGAGTAAACGTGAGCTGAGCCCCAGGCCAGCTGCTGCTGAACTGTTCCCACCCTTCCCAGGTGAAACACCTGAATATGTACAAGGGCTTGAAAGCCTAGAGGAAGGGCCGTGGAGCCACACCAGCGACAGCACGCAGGCCAACTTGGTGCCTGCAGGTCAGCCAGGATGGTCCTGGCCACGGGCACTCTTCTGGAAGCTTTCCATTGTCCTGCCTGAGATACCCCTCCTGTCCCGGCCCCCACTCCTTTTTTTCCTTCCTCACCTCAGCCCGGAGAGAAATTCCAGTGGAAGTTATGGGTGACACATCCTCTTCTTTACAGGTGGCAGCCTGGCAACTCCTCCCGAAAGTCCAGCAGAGCCCCACTCACACCGGGCCGCCCACAAAGCCGTGGACCCTCACACCCTCCCACCAGCACAGCCCCGAGACTGCTGACGGGGCAGAGAATATGGAGTCAGGCACAGCTGCAGGGGCTATTGCTGCCTGGAGTGCTGTTTATATTGACCTCAACCCAGGCACACCTGGGGAGGGCTTGCCGGCAGGGTCAGGCTGCCCAGGTCAGCTAATCCTCAGCCCTCAGGGAATCACATTGCAGAAAATGGACCTCGCTAAGACAGAATATTCGCCAAGGAAAAAAAGGACACAATGCCATTTGCAGCACCGTAGATGAGTCTAGAGGTAATCACGTGACTTGGAGTAAGTCAGAAAGTGAAAGACACATATCATATCATATCACTTATAGGTGTTACGTATAAATTGATACCAGGGCAGATATTTCCACGGAGAAGGGCAATCACAGATTCATTAAACAAACTTATGGTTCACCAAAGGAAAGGTGTGAGGATTGAATTCATTACGATATTGGGGTTAACAGACATATACAAACACAGTAGACGTATATAATCACCAAAGACCTACGGAGTACCAAGAGAAGACTACTCAACATTCTGTCATAACGTACATGGGAAAAGGATCCCAGGAAGAACAGACATATGTATATGTGTAAAAGAACCACCTCTTGCACACCTACAACAAGCTAAACGTTGTACTCAAACTTGCTGTAATAAAAAATAAAAAATTAAATTAAAAACACGAACAAGAAGTAGTGAGACAAACTTGAGGGGCTTTCTCCTGGCACATTCCGTTCTACATTCCAATCTAGAACGCGACTTCCATTGAGGCTCTGCTGCCCTAGTAACCAGATTTGGTAAGGGAGAACTGCTGCCACCTTGTGGCCGTTTCACACAACAGCAGCTTTAATCCTAGCGCTAATGGTCAGTGGATATTCCAAATCATTAGAGGCCTGTAAATGACACCTGCCCTGAAAACAAATCCTGGGGTCATATATCGACCAAAAAATTCAAAAGACGTCCATATTTCAAAACGACAGTTTCAAGAGGCATATTTCACGCACATTAGTGTTCTGCTTCTTTTGCTTGCTTTCTTTCTTTGTTAAAAAAACGGGAATGGTAAAAGGCAACCCTCAGAATGGGCGAAAACGTTCACAAACGAATCAATGGACAAAGGTTTAAACTCCAATATATATAAACAGCTCATGCAGCTTAATATTAACAAAACAAACAACCCAGTACAAAAATGGGCAGAAGATCTAAATAGACGTTTCTTCAAAGAAGACACAGAGATGGCCAAGACACACATGAAAAGCTGCTCAACATCACTAATTATTAGAGAAATGCAAATCAAAACTACAATGAGGTAAGACCTCACACCTGTTAGAATCGGCATCATCAGATAATCTACAAACAACAAATTCTGGGGAGGATGTGGACAAAAGGAACCCTCTTCCGCTATTGGTGGGAATGTAAATTGATACAGTCACTATGGAGAACAGTATGGAGGTTCCTTTAAAAAACTAAAAAGAGAATTACCATAGGATCCAGCAATCCCACTTCTGGGCATTTACCCAGAGAAAACCATAAATCACAGAGACACATTCACCACAATGTTCATTGCAGCACTATTTACAATAGCAAGGTAATGGAAGCAACCTAAATGCCCACAGACAGACGAATGGATAAAGATGTGGTACATATATAAAATGGAATATTACTCAGCCATAAAAAGGAATGAAACTGGGTCATTTGTAGAGAAGTTGATGGATCTAGAGACTGTCATACAGAGTGATGTAAGTCAGAAAGAGAAAAACCAATATTGTATATTAATGCCTATATGTGGAACCTAGAAAAATGGTACAGATGAACTGGTTTGCAGGGCAGAAATAGAGACACAGAGGCAGAGAACAAACGTATGGACACAAAGTGGGGGAAGCCATGGGGTGGTGGTGGTGGGATGAGTTGGGAGATTGGGATTGACCTGTATACATGTCTATGCATAAAATAGATAACTAATAATAACCTACTGTATAAAAAAATAAATAAAATTAAATTTCAAAATTTTTAAAAATAAAATGTAAAAATAAAACGGAAAAAAAGTTCTTCCATTCACACTGATGTATTTATAAGAATGAATTATTTCCATGCTTATATCCATAAATACATAAAAGGGGAATAAAATCTAACTTGAACCAAAAAAGAAAAAAAAAAGCTGAACCTAACAGTTATACAGAGGGAAACACAACCAAGGCACTTGCTCCAGTGGTAAACAATTCTGAAATTGGTCAGAGGTGGGGAATCATCCCCCATACAGACAGCAGCCCCGCCCGCCCACGCAAGGAGCGTCCTTATTGCAAAGCTGTGGGACCGTGCCGAGGCCTCTGTGAGTAAACGTGAGCTGAGCCCCAGGCCAGCTGCTGCTGAACTGTTCCCACCCTTCCCAGGTGAAACACCTGAATATGTACAAGGGCTTGAAAGCCTAGAGGAAGGGCCGTGGAGCCACACCAGCGACAACACGCAGGCCAACTTGGTGCCTGAAGGTCAGCCAGGATGGTCCTGGCCACGGGCGCTCTTCTGGAAGCTTTCCATTGCCCTGCCTGAGATACCCCTCCTGTCCCGGGCCCCACTCCTTTTTTTCCTTCCTCACCTCAGCCCGGAGAGAAATTCCAGTGGAAGTTATGGGTGACACATCCTCTTCTTTACAGGTGGCAGCCTGGCAACTCCTCCCGAAAGTCCAGCAGAGCCCCACTCACACCGGGCCGCCCACAAAGCCGTGGACCCTCACACCCTCCCACCAGCACAGCCCCGAGACTGCTGACGGGGCAGAGAATATGGAGTCAGGCACAGCTGCAGGGGCTATTGCTGCCTGGAGTGCTGTTTATATTGACCTCAACCCAGGCACACCTGGGGAGGGCTTGCCGGCAGGGTCAGGCTGCCCAGGTCAGCTAATCCTCAGCCCTCAGGGAATCACATTGCAGAAAATGGACCTCGCTAAGACAGAATATTCGCCAAGGAAAAAAAGGACACAATGCCATTTGCAGCACCGTAGATGAGTCTAGAGGTAATCACGTGACTTGGAGTAAGTCAGAAAGTGAAAGACACATATCATATCATATCACTTATAGGTGTTACGTATAAATTGATACCAGGGCAGATATTTCCACGGAGAAGGGCAATCACTGATTCATTAAACAAACTTATGGTTCACCAAAGGAAAGGTGTGAGCACTGAATTCATTACGATATTGGGGTTAACAGACATATACAAACACAGTAGACGTATATAATCACCAAAGACCTACGGAGTACCAAGAGAAGACTACTCAACATTCTGTCATAACGTACATGGGAAAAGGATCCCAGGAAGAACAGACATATGTATATGTGTAAAAGAACCACCTCTTGCACACCTACAACAAGCTAAACGTTGTACTCAAACGTGCTGTAATAAAAAATAAAAAATTAAATTAAAAACACGAACAAGAAGTAGTGAGACAAACTTGAGGGGCTTTCTCCTGGCACATTCCGTTCTACATTCCAATCTAGAACGCGACTTCCATTGAGGCTCTGCTGCCCTAGTAACCAGATTTGGTAAGGGAGAACTGCTGCCACCTTGAGGCCGTTTCACACAACAGCAGCTTTAATCCCAGCGCTAATGGTCAGTGGATATTCCAAATCATTACAGGCCTGTAAATGACACCTGCCCTGAAAACAAATCCTGGGGTCATATATCGACCAAAAAATTCAAAAGACGTCCATATTTCAAAACGAGAGTTTCAAGAGGCATATTTCACGCACATTAGTGTTCTGCTTCTTTTGCTTGCTTTCTTTCTTTGTTAAAAAAACGGGAATGGAAAAAGGCAACCCTCAGAATGGGCGAAAACGTTCACAAACGAATCAATGGACAAAGGTTTAAACTCCAATATATATAAACAGCTCATGCAGCTTAATATTAACAAAACAAACAACCCAGTACAAAAATGGGCAGAAGATCTAAATAGACGTTTCTTCAAAGAAGACACAGAGATGGCCAAGACGCACATGAAAAGCTGCTCAACATCACTAATTATTAGAGAAATGCAAATCAAAACTACAATGAGGTAAGACCTCACACCTGTTAGAATCGGCATCATCAGATAATCTACAAACAACAAATTCTGGGGAGGGTGTGGACAAAAGGAACCCTCTTCGGCTATTGGTGGGAATGTAAATTGATACAGTCACTATGGAGAACAGTATGGAGGTTCCTTTTAAAAACTAAAAAGAGAATTACCATAGGATCCAGCAATCCCACTTCTGGGCATTTACCCAGAGAAAACCATAAATCACAGAGACACATTCACCACAATGTTCATTGCAGCACTATTTACAATAGCCAGGTAATGGAAGCAACTTAAATGCCCACAGACAGACGAATGGATAAAGATGTGGTACATATATAAAATGGAATATTACTCAGCTATAAAAAGGAATGAAACTGGGTCATTTGTAGAGAAGTTGATGGATCTAGAGACTGTCATACAGAGTGAAGTAAGTCAGAAAGAGAAAAACAAATATTGTATATTAATGCCTATATGTGGAACCTAGAAAAATGGTACAGATGAACTGGTTTGCAGGGCAGAAATAGAGACACAGAGGTAGAGAACAAACGTATGGACACAAAGTGGGGGAAGCCATGGGGTGGTGGTGGTGGGATGAGTTGGGAGATTGGGATTGACCTGTATACATGGCTATGCATAAAATAGATAACTAATAATAACCTACTGTATAAAAAAATAAATTAAATTAAATTTCAAAAATTTTAAAAATAAAATGTAAAAATAAAACGGAAAAAAAGTTCTTCCATTCACACTGATGTATTTATAAGAATGAATTATTTCCATGCTTATATGCATAAATACATAAAAGGGGAATAAAATCTAACTTGAACCAAAAAAGAAAAAAAAAAGCTGAACCTAACAGTTATACAGAGGGAAACACAACCAAGGCACTTGCTCCAGTGGTAAACAATTCTGAAATTGGTCAGAGGTGGGGAATCATCCCCCATACAGACAGAGCCCCGCCCGCCCACGCAAGGAGCGTCCTTATTGCAAAGCTGTGGGACCGTGCCGAGGCCTCTGTGAGTAAACGTGAGCTGAGCCCCAGGCCAGCTGCTGCTGAACTGTTCCCACCCTTCCCAGGTGAAACACCTGAATATGTACAAGGGCTTGAAAGCCTAGAGGAAGGGCCGTGGAGCCACACCAGCGTCAGCACGCAGGCCAACTTGGTGCCTGCAGGTCAGCCAGGATGGTCCTGGCCACGGGCGCTCTTCTGGAAGCTTTCCATTGCCCTGCCTGAGATACCCCTCCTGTCCCGTCCCCCACTCCTTTTTTTCCTTCCTCACCTCAGCCCGGAGAGAAATTCCAGTGGAAGTTATGGGTGACACATCCTCTTCTTTACAGGTGGCAGCCTGGCAACTCCTCCCGAAAGTCCAGCAGATCCCCACTCACACCGGGCCGCCCACAAAGCCGTGGACCCTCACACCCTCCCACCAGCACAGCCCCGAGACTGCTGACGGGGCAGAGAATATGGAGTCAGGCACAGCTGCAGGGGCTATTGCTGCCTGGAGTGCTGTTTATATTGACCTCAACCCAGGCACACCTGGGGAGGGCTTGCCGGCAGGGTCAGGCTGCCCAGGGCAGCTAATCCTCAGCCCTCAGGGAATCACATTGCAGAAAATGGACCTCGCTAAGACAGAATATTCGCCAAGGAAAAAAAGGACACAATGCCATTTGCAGCACCGTAGATGTGTCTAGAGGTAATCACGTGACTTGGAGTAAGTCAGAAAGTGAAAGACACATATCATATCATATCACTTATAGGTGTTACGTATAAATTGATACCAGGGCAGATATTTCCATGGAGAAGGGCAATCACAGATTCATTAAACAAACTTATGGTTCACCAAAGGAAAGGTGTGAGCATTGAATTCATTACGATATTGGGGTTAACAGACATATACAAACACAGTAGACGTATATAATCACCAAAGACCTACGGAGTACCAAGAGAAGACTACTCAACATTCTGTCATAACGTACATGGGAAAAGGATCCCAGGAAGAACAGACATATGTATATGTGTAAAAGAACCACCTCTTGCACACCTACAACAAGCTAAACGTTGTACTCAAACTTGCTGTAATAAAAAATAAAAAATTAAATTAAAAACACGAACAAGAAGTAGTGAGACAAACTTGAGGGGCTTTCTCCTGGCACATTCCGTTCTACATTCCAATCTAGAACGCGACTTCCATTGAGGCTCTGCTGCCCTAGTAACCAGATTTGGTAAGGGAGAACTGCTGCCACCTTGAGGCCGTTTCACACAACAGCAGCTTTAATCCCAGCGCTAATGGTCAGTGGATATTCCAAATCATTACAGGCCTGTAAATGACACCTGCCCTGAAAACAAATCCTGGGGTCATATATCGACCAAAAAATTCAAAAGACGTCCATATTTCAAAACGACAGTTTCTAGAGGCATATTTCACGCACATTAGTGTTCTGCTTCTTTTGCTTGCTTTCTTTCTTTGTTAAAAAAACGGGAATGGAAAAAGGCAACCCTCAGAATGGGCGAAAACGTTCACAAACGAATCAATGGACAAAGGTTTAAACTCCAATATATATAAACAGCTCATGCAGCTTAATATTAACAAAACAAACAACCCAGTACAAAAATGGGCAGAAGATCTAAATAGACGTTTCTTCAAAGAAGACACAGAGATGGCCAAGACGCACATGAAAAACTGCTCAACATCACTAATTATTAGAGAAATGCAAATCAAAACTACAATGAGGTAAGACCTCACACCTGTTAGAATCGGCATCATCAGATAATCTACAAACAACAAATTCTGGGGAGGGTGTGGACAAAAGGAACCCTCTTCCGCTATTGGTGGGAATGTAAATTGATACAGTCACTATGGAGAACAGTATGGAGGTTCCTTTTAAAAACTAAAAACAGAATTACCATAGGATTCATCAATCCCACTTCTGGGCATTTACCCAGAGAAAACCATAAATCACAGAGACACATTCACCACAATGTTCATTGCAGCACTATTTACAATAGCCAGGTAATGGAAGCAACCTAAATGCCCACAGACACACGAATGGATAAAGATGTGGTACATATATAAAATGGAATATTACTCAGCTATAAAAAGGAATGAAACTGGGTCATTTGTAGAGAAGTTGATGGATCTAGAGACTGTCATACAGAGTGAAGTAAGTCAGAAAGAGAAAAACAAATATTGTATATTAATGCCTATATGTGGAACCTAGAAAAATGGTACAGATGAACTGGTTTGCAGGGCAGAAATAGAGACACAGAGGTAGAGAACAAACGTATGGACACAAAGTGGGGGAAGCCATGGGGTGGTGGTGGTGGGATGAGTTGGGAGATTGGGATTGACCTGTATACATGTCTATGCATAAAATAGATAACTAATAATAACCTACTGTATAAAAAAATAAATTAAATTAAATTTCAAAATTTTTAAAAATAAAATGTAAAAATAAAACGGAAAAAAATTTCTTCCATTCACACTGATGTATTTATAAGAATGAATTATTTCCATGCTTATATGCATAAATACATAAAAGGGGAATAAAATCTAACTTGAACCAAAAAAGAAAAAAAAAAAGCTGAACCTAACAGTTATACAGAGGGAAACACAACCAAGGCACTTGCTCCAGTGGTAAACAATTCTGAAATTGGTCAGAGGTGGGGAATCATCCCCCATACAGACAGCAGCCCCGCCCGCCCACGCCAGGAGCGTCCTTATTGCAAAGCTGTGGGACCGTGGCGAGGCCTCTGTGAGTAAACGTGACCTGAGCCCCAGGCCAGCTGCTGCTGAACTGTTCCCACCCTTCCCAGGTGAAACACCTGAATATGTACAAGGGCTTGAAAGCCTAGAGGAAGGGCCGTGGAGCCACACCAGCGACAGCACGCAGGCCAACTTGGTGCCTGCAGGTCAGCCAGGATGGTCCTGGCCACGGGCGCTCTTCTGCAAGCTTTCCATTGCCCTGCCTGAGATACCCCTCCTGTCCCGGACCCCACTCCTTTTTTTCCTTCCTCACCTCAGCCCAGAGAGAAATTCCAGTGGAAGTTATGGGTGACACATCCTCTTCTTTACAGGTGGCAGCCTGGCAACTCCTCCCGAAAGTCCAGCAGAGCCCCACTCACACCGGGCCGCCCACAAAGCCGTGGACCCTCACACCCTCCCACCAGCACAGCCCCGAGACTGCTGACGGGGCAGAGAATATGGAGTCAGGCACAGCTGCAGGGGCTATTGCTGCCTGGAGTGCTGTTTATATTGACCTCAACCCAGGCACACCTGGGGAGGGCTTGCCGGCAGGGTCAGGCTGCCCAGGTCAGCTAATCCTCAGCCCTCAGCGAATCACATTGCAGAAAATGGACCTCGCTAAGACAGAATATTCGCCAAGGAAAAAAAGGACACAATGCCATTTGCAGCACCGTAGATGAGTCTAGAGGTAATCACGTGACTTGGAGTAAGTCAGAAAGTGAAAGACACATATCATATCATATCACTTATAGGTGTTACGTATAAATTGATACCAGGGCAGATATTTCCACGGAGAAGGGCAATCACAGATTCATTAAACAAACTTATGGTTCACCAAAGGAAAGGTGTGAGGATTGAATTCATTACGATATTGGGGTTAACAGACATATACAAACACAGTAGACGTATATAATCACCAAAGACCTACGGAGTACCAAGAGAAGACTACTCAACATTCTGTCATAACGTACATGGGAAAAGTATCCCAGGAAGAACAGACATATGTATATGTGTAAAAGAACCACCTCTTGCACACCTACAACAAGCTAAACGTTGTACTCAAACTTGCTGTAATAAAAAATAAAAAATTAAATTAAAAACACGAACAAGAAGTAGTGAGACAAACTTGAGGGGCTTTCTCCTGGCACATTCCGTTCTACATTCCAATCTAGAACGCGACTTCCATTGAGGCTCTGCTGCCCTAGTAACCAGATTTGGTAAGGGAGAACTGCTGCCACCTTGAGGCCGTTTCACACAACAGCAGCTTTAATCCTAGCGCTAATGGTCAGTGGATATTCCAAATCATTACAGGCCTGTAAATGACACCTGCCCTGAAAACAAATCCTGGGGTCATATATCGACCAAAAAATTCAAAAGACGTCCATATTTCAAAACGACAGTTTCAAGAGGCATATTTCACGCACATTAGTGTTCTGCTTCTTTTGCTTGCTTTCTTTCTTTGTTAAAAAAACGGGAATGGAAAAAGGCAACCCTCAGAATGGGCGAAAACATTCACAAACGAATCAATGGACAAAGGTTTAAACTCCAATATATATAAACAGCTCATGCAGCTTAATATTAACAAAACAAACAACCCAGTACAAAAATGGGCAGAAGATCTAAATAGACGTTTCTTCAAAGAAGACACAGAGATGGCCAAGACGCACATGAAAAGCTGCTCAACATCACTAATTATTAGAGAAATGCAAATCAAAACTACAATGAGGTAAGACCTCACACCTGTTAGAATCGGCATCATCAGATAATCTACAAACAACAAATTCTGGGGAGGGTGTGGACAAAAGGAACCCTCTTCCGCTATTGGTGGGAATGTAAATTGATAGAGTCACTATGGAGAACAGTATGGAGGTTCCTTTTAAAAACTAAAAAGAGAATTACCATAGGATCCAGCAATCCCACTTCTGGGCATTTACCCAGAGAAAACCATAAATCACAGAGACACATTCACCACAATGTTCATTGCAGCACTATTTACAATAGCCAGGTAATGGAAGCAACCTAAATGCCCACAGACAGACGAATGGATAAAGATGTGGTACATATATAAAATGGAATATTACTCAGCTATAAAAAGGAATGAAACTGGGTCATTTGTAGAGAAGTTGATGGATCTAGAGACTGTCATACAGAGTGAAGTAAGTCAGAAAGAGAAAAACAAATATTGTATATTAATGCCTATATGTGGAACCTAGAAAAATGGTACAGATGAACTGGTTTGCAGGGCAGAAATAGAGACACAGAGGTAGAGAACAAACGTATGGACACAAAGTGGGGGAAGCCATGGGGTGGTGGTGGTGGGATGAGTTGGGAGATTGGGATTGACCTGTATACATGGCTATGCATAAAATAGATAACTAATAATAACCTACTGTATAAAAAATAAATTAAATTAAATTTCAAAATTTTTAAAAATAAAATGTAAAAATAAAACGGAAAAAAAGTTCTTCCATTCACACTGATGTATTTATAAGAATGAATTATTTCCATGCTTATATCCATAAATACATAAAAGGGGAATAAAATCTAACTTGAACCAAAAAAGAAAATAAAAAGCTGAACCTAACAGTTATACAGAGGGAAACACAACCAAGGCACTTGCTCCAGTGGTAAACAATTCTGAAATTGGTCAGAGGTGGGGAATCATCCCCCATACAGACAGAGCCCCGCCCGCCCACGCAAGGAGCGTCCTTATTGCAAAGCTGTGGGACCGTGCCGAGGCCTCTGTGAGTAAACGTGAGCTGAGCCCCAGGCCAGCTGCTGCTGAACTGTTCCCACCCTTCCCAGGTGAAACACCTGAATATGTACAAGGGCTTGAAAGCCTAGAGGAAGGGCCGTGGAGCCACACCAGCGTCAGCACGCAGGCCAACTTGGTGCCTGCAGGTCAGCCAGGATGGTCCTGGCCACGGGCGCTCTTCTGGAAGCTTTCCATTGCCCTGCCTGAGATACCCCTCCTGTCCCGTCCCCCACTCCTTTTTTTCCTTCCTCACCTCAGCCCGGAGAGAAATTCCAGTGGAAGTTATGGGTGACACATCCTCTTCTTTACAGGTGGCAGCCTGGCAACTCCTCCCGAAAGTCCAGCAGATCCCCACTCACACCGGGCCGCCCACAAAGCCGTGGACCCTCACACCCTCCCACCAGCACAGCCCCGAGACTGCTGACGGGGCAGAGAATATGGAGTCAGGCACAGCTGCAGGGGCTATTGCTGCCTGGAGTGCTGTTTATATTGACCTCAACCCAGGCACACCTGGGGAGGGCTTGCCGGCAGGGTCAGGCTGCCCAGGGCAGCTAATCCTCAGCCCTCAGGGAATCACATTGCAGAAAATGGACCTCGCTAAGACAGAATATTCGCCAAGGAAAAAAAGGACACAATGCCATTTGCAGCACCGTAGATGTGTCTAGAGGTAATCACGTGACTTGGAGTAAGTCAGAAAGTGAAAGACACATATCATATCATATCACTTATAGGTGTTACGTATAAATTGATACCAGGGCAGATATTTCCATGGAGAAGGGCAATCACAGATTCATTAAACAAACTTATGGTTCACCAAAGGAAAGGTGTGAGCATTGAATTCATTACGATATTGGGGTTAACAGACATATACAAACACAGTAGACGTATATAATCACCAAAGACCTACGGAGTACCAAGAGAAGACTACTCAACATTCTGTCATAACGTACATGGGAAAAGGATCCCAGGAAGAACAGACATATGTATATGTGTAAAAGAACCACCTCTTGCACACCTACAACAAGCTAAACGTTGTACTCAAACTTGCTGTAATAAAAAATAAAAAATTAAATTAAAAACACGAACAAGAAGTAGTGAGACAAACTTGAGGGGCTTTCTCCTGGCACATTCCGTTCTACATTCCAATCTAGAACGCGACTTCCATTGAGGCTCTGCTGCCCTAGTAACCAGATTTGGTAAGGGAGAACTGCTGCCACCTTGAGGCCGTTTCACACAACAGCAGCTTTAATCCCAGCGCTAATGGTCAGTGGATATTCCAAATCATTACAGGCCTGTAAATGACACCTGCCCTGAAAACAAATCCTGGGGTCATATATCGACCAAAAAATTCAAAAGACGTCCATATTTCAAAACGACAGTTTCTAGAGGCATATTTCACGCACATTAGTGTTCTGCTTCTTTTGCTTGCTTTCTTTCTTTGTTAAAAAAACGGGAATGGAAAAAGGCAACCCTCAGAATGGGCGAAAACGTTCACAAACGAATCAATGGACAAAGGTTTAAACTCCAATATATATAAACAGCTCATGCAGCTTAATATTAACAAAACAAACAACCCAGTACAAAAATGGGCAGAAGATCTAAATAGACGTTTCTTCAAAGAAGACACAGAGATGGCCAAGACGCACATGAAAAACTGCTCAACATCACTAATTATTAGAGAAATGCAAATCAAAACTACAATGAGGTAAGACCTCACACCTGTTAGAATCGGCATCATCAGATAATCTACAAACAACAAATTCTGGGGAGGGTGTGGACAAAAGGAACCCTCTTCCGCTATTGGTGGGAATGTAAATTGATACAGTCACTATGGAGAACAGTATGGAGGTTCCTTTTAAAAACTAAAAACAGAATTACCATAGGATTCATCAATCCCACTTCTGGGCATTTACCCAGAGAAAACCATAAATCACAGAGACACATTCACCACAATGTTCATTGCAGCACTATTTACAATAGCCAGGTAATGGAAGCAACCTAAATGCCCACAGACACACGAATGGATAAAGATGTGGTACATATATAAAATGGAATATTACTCAGCTATAAAAAGGAATGAAACTGGGTCATTTGTAGAGAAGTTGATGGATCTAGAGACTGTCATACAGAGTGAAGTAAGTCAGAAAGAGAAAAACAAATATTGTATATTAATGCCTATATGTGGAACCTAGAAAAATGGTACAGATGAACTGGTTTGCAGGGCAGAAATAGAGACACAGAGGTAGAGAACAAACGTATGGACACAAAGTGGGGGAAGCCATGGGGTGGTGGTGGTGGGATGAGTTGGGAGATTGGGATTGACCTGTATACATGTCTATGCATAAAATAGATAACTAATAATAACCTACTGTATAAAAAAATAAATTAAATTAAATTTCAAAATTTTTAAAAATAAAATGTAAAAATAAAACGGAAAAAAATTTCTTCCATTCACACTGATGTATTTATAAGAATGAATTATTTCCATGCTTATATGCATAAATACATAAAAGGGGAATAAAATCTAACTTGAACCAAAAAAGAAAAAAAAAAAGCTGAACCTAACAGTTATACAGAGGGAAACACAACCAAGGCACTTGCTCCAGTGGTAAACAATTCTGAAATTGGTCAGAGGTGGGGAATCATCCCCCATACAGACAGCAGCCCCGCCCGCCCACGCCAGGAGCGTCCTTATTGCAAAGCTGTGGGACCGTGGCGAGGCCTCTGTGAGTAAACGTGACCTGAGCCCCAGGCCAGCTGCTGCTGAACTGTTCCCACCCTTCCCAGGTGAAACACCTGAATATGTACAAGGGCTTGAAAGCCTAGAGGAAGGGCCGTGGAGCCACACCAGCGACAGCACGCAGGCCAACTTGGTGCCTGCAGGTCAGCCAGGATGGTCCTGGCCACGGGCGCTCTTCTGCAAGCTTTCCATTGCCCTGCCTGAGATACCCCTCCTGTCCCGGACCCCACTCCTTTTTTTCCTTCCTCACCTCAGCCCAGAGAGAAATTCCAGTGGAAGTTATGGGTGACACATCCTCTTCTTTACAGGTGGCAGCCTGGCAACTCCTCCCGAAAGTCCAGCAGAGCCCCACTCACACCGGGCCGCCCACAAAGCCGTGGACCCTCACACCCTCCCACCAGCACAGCCCCGAGACTGCTGACGGGGCAGAGAATATGGAGTCAGGCACAGCTGCAGGGGCTATTGCTGCCTGGAGTGCTGTTTATATTGACCTCAACCCAGGCACACCTGGGGAGGGCTTGCCGGCAGGGTCAGGCTGCCCAGGTCAGCTAATCCTCAGCCCTCAGCGAATCACATTGCAGAAAATGGACCTCGCTAAGACAGAATATTCGCCAAGGAAAAAAAGGACACAATGCCATTTGCAGCACCGTAGATGAGTCTAGAGGTAATCACGTGACTTGGAGTAAGTCAGAAAGTGAAAGACACATATCATATCATATCACTTATAGGTGTTACGTATAAATTGATACCAGGGCAGATATTTCCACGGAGAAGGGCAATCACAGATTCATTAAACAAACTTATGGTTCACCAAAGGAAAGGTGTGAGGATTGAATTCATTACGATATTGGGGTTAACAGACATATACAAACACAGTAGACGTATATAATCACCAAAGACCTACGGAGTACCAAGAGAAGACTACTCAACATTCTGTCATAACGTACATGGGAAAAGTATCCCAGGAAGAACAGACATATGTATATGTGTAAAAGAACCACCTCTTGCACACCTACAACAAGCTAAACGTTGTACTCAAACTTGCTGTAATAAAAAATAAAAAATTAAATTAAAAACACGAACAAGAAGTAGTGAGACAAACTTGAGGGGCTTTCTCCTGGCACATTCCGTTCTACATTCCAATCTAGAACGCGACTTCCATTGAGGCTCTGCTGCCCTAGTAACCAGATTTGGTAAGGGAGAACTGCTGCCACCTTGAGGCCGTTTCACACAACAGCAGCTTTAATCCTAGCGCTAATGGTCAGTGGATATTCCAAATCATTACAGGCCTGTAAATGACACCTGCCCTGAAAACAAATCCTGGGGTCATATATCGACCAAAAAATTCAAAAGACGTCCATATTTCAAAACGAGAGTTTCAAGAGGCATATTTCACGCACATTAGTGTTCTGCTTCTTTTGCTTGCTTTCTTTCTTTGTTAAAAAAACGGGAATGGAAAAAGGCAACCCTCAGAATGGGCGAAAACATTCACAAACGAATCAATGGACAAAGGTTTAAACTCCAATATATATAAACAGCTCATGCAGCTTAATATTAACAAAACAAACAACCCAGTACAAAAATGGGCAGAAGATCTAAATAGACGTTTCTTCAAAGAAGACACAGAGATGGCCAAGACGCACATGAAAAGCTGCTCAACATCACTAATTATTAGAGAAATGCAAATCAAAACTACAATGAGGTAAGACCTCACACCTGTTAGAATCGGCATCATCAGATAATCTACAAACAACAAATTCTGGGGAGGGTGTGGACAAAAGGAACCCTCTTCCGCTATTGGTGGGAATGTAAATTGATAGAGTCACTATGGAGAACAGTATGGAGGTTCCTTTTAAAAACTAAAAAGAGAATTACCATAGGATCCAGCAATCCCACTTCTGGGCATTTACCCAGAGAAAACCATAAATCACAGAGACACATTCACCACAATGTTCATTGCAGCACTATTTACAATAGCCAGGTAATGGAAGCAACCTAAATGCCCACAGACAGACGAATGGATAAAGATGTGGTACATATATAAAATGGAATATTACTCAGCTATAAAAAGGAATGAAACTGGGTCATTTGTAGAGAAGTTGATGGATCTAGAGACTGTCATACAGAGTGAAGTAAGTCAGAAAGAGAAAAACAAATATTGTATATTAATGCCTATATGTGGAACCTAGAAAAATGGTACAGATGAACTGGTTTGCAGGGCAGAAATAGAGACACAGAGGTAGAGAACAAACGTATGGACACAAAGTGGGGGAAGCCATGGGGTGGTGGTGGTGGGATGAGTTGGGAGATTGGGATTGACCTGTATACATGGCTATGCATAAAATAGATAACTAATAATAACCTACTGTATAAAAAATAAATTAAATTAAATTTCAAAATTTTTAAAAATAAAATGTAAAAATAAAACGGAAAAAAAGTTCTTCCATTCACACTGATGTATTTATAAGAATGAATTATTTCCATGCTTATATCCATAAATACATAAAAGGGGAATAAAATCTAACTTGAACCAAAAAAGAAAATAAAAAGCTGAACCTAACAGTTATACAGAGGGAAACACAACCAAGGCACTTGCTCCAGTGGTAAACAATTCTGAAATTGGTCAGAGGTGGGGAATCATCCCCCATACAGACAGCAGCCCCGCCCGCCCACGCAAGGAGCGTCCTTATTGCAAAGCTGTGGGACCGTGCCGAGGCCTCTGTGAGTAAACGTGAGCTGAGCCCCAGGCCAGCTGCTGCTGAACTGTTCCCACCCTTCCCAGGTGAAACACCTGAATATGTACAAGGGCTTGAAAGCCTAGAGGAAGGGCCGTGGAGCCACACCAGCGACAGCACGCAGGCCAACTTGGTGCCTGCAGGTCAGCCAGGATGGTCCTGGCCACGGGCGCTCTTCTGCAAGCTTTCCATTGCCCTGCCTGAGATACCCCTCCTGTCCTGGCCCCCACTCCTTTTTTTCCTTCCTCCCCTCAGCCCGGAGAGAAATTCCAGTGGAAGTTATGGGTGACACATCCTCTTCTTTACAGGTGGCAGCCTGGCAACTCCTGCAGAAAGTCCAGCAGAGCCCCACTCACACCGGGCCGCCCACAAAGCCGTGGACCCTCACACCCTCCCACCAGCACAGCCCCGAGACTGCTGACGGGGCAGAGAATATGGAGTCAGGCACAGCTGCAGGGGCTATTGCTGCCTGGAGTGCTGTTTATATTGACCTCAACCCAGGCACACCTGGGGAGGGCTTGCCGGCAGGGTCAGGCTGCCCAGGTCAGCTAATCCTCAGCCCTCAGGGAATCACATTGCAGAAAATGGACCTCGCTAAGACAGAATATTCGCCAAGGAAAAAAAGGACACAATGCCATTTGCAGCACCGTAGATGAGTCTAGAGGTAATCACGTGACTTGGAGTAAGTCAGAAAGTGAAAGACACATATCATATCATATCACTTATAGGTGTTACGTATAAATTGATACCAGGGCAGATATTTCCACGGAGAAGGGCAATCACTGATTCATTAAACAAACTTATGGTTCACCAAAGGAAAGGTGTGAGCACTGAATTCATTACGATATTGGGGTTAACAGACATATACAAACACAGTAGACGTATATAATCACCAAAGACCTACGGAGTACCAAGAGAAGACTACTCAACATTCTGTCATAACGTACATGGGAAAAGGATCCCAGGAAGAACAGACATATGTATATGTGTAAAAGAACCACCTCTTGCACACCTACAACAAGCTAAACGTTGTACTCAAACGTGCTGTAATAAAAAATAAAAAATTAAATTAAAAACACGAACAAGAAGTAGTGAGACAAACTTGAGGGGCTTTCTCCTGGCACATTCCGTTCTACATTCCAATCTAGAACGCGACTTCCATTGAGGCTCTGCTGCCCTAGTAACCAGATTTGGTAAGGGAGAACTGCTGCCACCTTGTGGCCGTTTCACACAACAGCAGCTTTAATCCCAGCGCTAATGGTCAGTGGATATTCCAAATCATTACAGGCCTGTAAATGACACCTGCCCTGAAAACAAATACTGGGGTCATATATCGACCAAAAAATTCAAAAGACGTCCATATTTCAAAACGAGAGTTTCAAGAGGCATATTTCACGCACATTAGTGTTCTGCTTCTTTTGCTTGCTTTCTTTCTTTGTTAAAAAAACGGGAATGGAAAAAGGCAACCCTCAGAATGGGCGAAAACGTTCACAAACGAATCAATGGACAAAGGTTTAAACTCCAATATATATAAACAGCTCATGCAGCTTAATATTAACAAAACAAACAACCCAGTACAAAAATGGGCAGAAGATCTAAATAGTCGTTTCTTCAAAGAAGACACAGAGATGGCCAAGACGCACATGAAAAGCTGCTCAACATCACTAATTATTAGAGAAATGCAAATCAAAACTACAATGAGGTAAGACCTCACACCTGTTAGAATCGGCATCATCAGATAATCTACAAACAACAAATTCTGGGGAGGGTGTGGACAAAAGGAACCCTCTTCCGCTATTGGTGGGAATGTAAATTGATACAGTCACTATGGAGAACAGTATGGAGGTTCCTTTTAAAAACCAAAAGAGAATTACCATAGGATCCAGCAATCCCACTTCTGGGCATTTACCCAGAGAAAACCATAAATCACAGAGACACATTCACCACAATGTTCATTGCAGCACTATTTACAATAGCCAGGTAATGGAAGCAACCTAAATGCCCACAGACAGACGAATGGATAAAGATGTGGTACATATATAAAATGGAATATTACTCAGCTATAAAAAGGAATGAAAGTGGGTCATTTGTAGAGAAGTTGATGGATCTAGAGACTGTCATACAGAGTGAAGTAAGTCAGAAAGAGAAAAACAAATATTGTATATTAATGCCTATATGTGGAACCTAGAAAAATGGTACAGATGAACTGGTTTGCAGGGCAGAAATAGAGACACAGAGGTAGAGAACAAACGTATGGACACAAAGTGGGGGAAGACATGGGGTGGTGGTGGTGGGATGAGTTGGGAGATTGGGATTGACCTGTATACATGACTATGCATAAAATAGATAACTAATAATAACCTACTGTATAAAAAAATAAATTAAATTAAATTTCAAAAATTTTAAAAATAAAATGTAAAAATAAAACGGAAAAAAAGTTCTTCCATTCACACTGATGTATTTATAAGAATGAATTATTTCCATGCTTATATGCATAAATACATAAAAGGGGAATAAAATCTAACTTGAACCAAAAAAGAAAAAAAAATCTGAACCTAACAGTTATACAGAGGGAAACACAACCAAGGCACTTGCTCCAGTGGTAAACAATTCTGAAATTGGTCAGAGGTGGGGAATCATCCCCCATACAGACAGAGCCCCGCCCGCCCACGCAAGGAGCGTCCTTATTGCAAAGCTGTGGGACCGTGCCGAGGCCTCTGTGAGTAAACGTGAGCTGAGCCCCAGGCCAGCTGCTGCTGAACTGTTCCCACCCTTCCCAGGTGAAACACCTGAATATGTACAAGGGCTTGAAAGCCTAGAGGAAGGGCCGTGGAGCCACACCAGCGTCAGCACGCAGGCCAACTTGGTGCCTGCAGGTCAGCCAGGATGGTCCTGGCCACGGGTGCTCTTCTGGAAGCTTTCCATTGCCCTGCCTGAGATACCCCTCCTGTCCCGTCCCCCACTCCTTTTTTTCCTTCCTCACCTCAGCCCGGAGAGAAATTCCAGTGGAAGTTATGGGTGACACATCCTCTTCTTTACAGGTGGCAGCCTGGCAACTCCTCCCGAAAGTCCAGCAGATCCCCACTCACACCGGGCCGCCCACAATGCCGTGGACCCTCACACCCTCCCACCAGCACAGCCCCGAGACTGCTGACGGGGCAGAGAATATGGAGTCAGGCACAGCTGCAGGGGCTATTGCTGCCTGGAGTGCTGTTTATATTGACCTCAACCCAGGCACACCTGGGGAGGGCTTGCCGGCAGGGTCAGGCTGCCCAGGTCAGCTAATCCTCAGCCCTCAGGGAATCACATTGCAGAAAATGGACCTCGCTAAGACAGAATATTCGCCAAGGAAAAAAAGGACACAATGCCATTTGCAGCACCGTAGATGTGTCTAGAGGTAATCACGTGACTTGGAGTAAGTCAGAAAGTGAAAGACACATATCATATCATATCACTTATAGGTGTTACGTATAAATTGATACCAGGGCAGATATTTCCACGGAGAAGGGCAATCACAGATTCATTAAACAAACTTATGGTTCACCAAAGGAAAGGTGTGAGGATTGAATTCATTAAGATATTGGGGTTAACAGACATATACAAACACAGTAGACGTATATAATCACCAAAGACCTACGGAGTACCAAGAGAAGACTACTCAACATTCTGTCATAACGTACATGGGAAAAGGATCCCAGGAAGAACAGACATATGTATATGTGTAAAAGAACCACCTCTTGCACACCTACAACAAGCTAAACGTTGTACTCAAACTTGCTGTAATAAAAAATAAAAAATTAAATTAAAAACACGAACAAGAAGTAGTGAGACAAACTTGAGGGGCTTTCTCCTGGCACATTCCGTTCTACATTCCAATCTAGAACGCGACTTCCATTGAGGCTCTGCTGCCCTAGTAACCAGATTTGGTAAGGGAGAACTGCTGCCACCTTGAGGCCGTTTCACACAACAGCAGCTTTAATCCCAGCGCTAATGGTCAGTGGATATTCCAAATCATTACAGGCCTGTAAATGACACCTGCCCTGAAAACAAATCCTGGGGTCATATATCGACCAAAAAATTCAAAAGACGTCCATATTTCAAAACGAGAGTTTCAAGAGGCATATTTCACGCACATTAGTGTTCTGCTTCTTTTGCTTGCTTTCTTTCTTTGTTAAAAAAACGGGAATGGAAAAAGGCAACCCTCAGAATGGGCGAAAACGTTCACAAACGAATCAATGGACAAAGGTTTAAACTCCAATATATATAAACAGCTCATGCAGCTTAATATTAACAAAACAAACAACCCAGTACAAAAATGGGCAGAAGATCTAAATAGACGTTTCTTCAAAGAAGACACAGAGATGGCCAAGACGCACATGAAAAGCTGCTCAACATCACTAATTATTAGAGAAATGCAAATCAAAACTACAATGAGGTAAGACCTCACACCTGTTAGAATCGGCATCATCAGATAATCTACAAACAACAAATTCTGGGGAGGGTGTGGACAAAAGGAACCCTCTTCCGCTATTGGTGGGAATGTAAATTGATACAGTCACTATGGAGAACAGTATGGAGGTTCCTTTTAAAAACTAAAAAGAGAATTACCATAGGATCCAGCAATCCCACTTCTGGGCATTTACCCAGAGAAAACCATAAATCACAGAGACACATTCACCACAATGTTCATTGCAGCACTATTTACAATAGCCAGGTAATGGAAGCAACCTAAATGCCCACAGACACACGAATGGATAAAGATGTGGTACATATATAAAATGGAATATTACTCAGCTATAAAAAGGAATGAAACTGGGTCATTTGTAGAGAAGTTGATGGATCTAGAGACTGTCATACAGAGTGAAGTAAGTCAGAAAGAGAAAAACAAATATTGTATATTAATGCCTATATGTGGAACCTAGAAAAATGGTACAGATGAACTGGTTTGCAGGGCAGAAATAGAGACACAGAGGTAGAGAACAAACGTATGGACACAAAGTGGGGGAAGCCATGGGGTGGTGGTGGTGGGATGAGTTGGGAGATTGGGATTGACCTGTATACATGTCTATGCATAAAATAGATAACTAATAATAACCTACTGTATAAAAAAATAAATTAAATTAAATTTCAAAATTTTTAAAAATAAAATGTAAAAATAAAACGGAAAAAAATTTCTTCCATTCACACTGATGTATTTATAAGAATGAATTATTTCCATGCTTATATGCATAAATACATAAAAGGGGAATAAAATCTAACTTGAACCAAAAAAGAAAAAAAAAAGCTGAACCTAACAGTTATACAGAGGGAAACACAACCAAGGCACTTGCTCCAGTGGTAAACAATTCTGAAATTGGTCAGAGGTGGGGAATCATCCCCCATACAGACAGCAGCCCCGCCCGCCCACGCCAGGAGCGTCCTTATTGCAAAGCTGTGGGACCGTGGCGAGGCCTCTGTGAGTAAACGTGACCTGAGCCCCAGGCCAGCTGCTGCTGAACTGTTCCCACCCTTCCCAGGTGAAACACCTGAATATGTACAAGGGCTTGAAAGCCTAGAGGAAGGGCCGTGGAGCCACACCAGCGACAGCACGCAGGCCAACTTGGTGCCTGCAGGTCAGCCAGGATGGTCCTGGCCACGGGCGCTCTTCTGCAAGCTTTCCATTGCCCTGCCTGAGATACCCCTCCTGTCCCGGACCCCACTCCTTTTTTTCCTTCCTCACCTCAGCCCGGAGAGAAATTCCAGTGGAAGTTATGGGTGACACATCCTCTTCTTTACAGGTGGCAGCCTGGCAACTCCTCCCGAAAGTCCAGCAGAGCCCCACTCACACCGGGCCGCCCACAAAGCCGTGGACCCTCACACCCTCCCACCAGCACAGCCCCGAGACTGCTGACGGGGCAGAGAATATGGAGTCAGGCACAGCTGCAGGGGCTATTGCTGCCTGGAGTGCTGTTTATATTGACCTCAACCCAGGCACACCTGGGGAGGGCTTGCCGGCAGGGTCAGGCTGCCCAGGTCAGCTAATCCTCAGCCCTCAGCGAATCACATTGCAGAAAATGGACCTCGCTAAGACAGAATATTCGCCAAGGAAAAAAAGGACACAATGCCATTTGCAGCACCGTAGATGAGTCTAGAGGTAATCACGTGACTTGGAGTAAGTCAGAAAGTGAAAGACACATATCATATCATATCACTTATAGGTGTTACGTATAAATTGATACCAGGGCAGATATTTCCACGGAGAAGGGCAATCACAGATTCATTAAACAAACTTATGGTTCACCAAAGGAAAGGTGTGAGGATTGAATTCATTACGATATTGGGGTTAACAGACATATACAAACACAGTAGACGTATATAATCACCAAAGACCTACGGAGTACCAAGAGAAGACTACTCAACATTCTGTCATAACGTACATGGGAAAAGTATCCCAGGAAGAACAGACATATGTATATGTGTAAAAGAACCACCTCTTGCACACCTACAACAAGCTAAACGTTGTACTCAAACTTGCTGTAATAAAAAATAAAAAATTAAATTAAAAACACGAACAAGAAGTAGTGAGACAAACTTGAGGGGCTTTCTCCTGGCACATTCCGTTCTACATTCCAATCTAGAACGCGACTTCCATTGAGGCTCTGCTGCCCTAGTAACCAGATTTGGTAAGGGAGAACTGCTGCCACCTTGAGGCCGTTTCACACAACAGCAGCTTTAATCCTAGCGCTAATGGTCAGTGGATATTCCAAATCATTACAGGCCTGTAAATGACACCTGCCCTGAAAACAAATCCTGGGGTCATATATCGACCAAAAAATTCAAAAGACGTCCATATTTCAAAACGAGAGTTTCAAGAGGCATATTTCACGCACATTAGTGTTCTGCTTCTTTTGCTTGCTTTCTTTCTTTGTTAAAAAAACGGGAATGGAAAAAGGCAACCCTCAGAATGGGCGAAAACATTCACAAACGAATCAATGGACAAAGGTTTAAACTCCAATATATATAAACAGCTCATGCAGCTTAATATTAACAAAACAAACAACCCAGTACAAAAATGGGCAGAAGATCTAAATAGACGTTTCTTCAAAGAAGACACAGAGATGGCCAAGACGCACATGAAAAGCTGCTCAACATCACTAATTATTAGAGAAATGCAAATCAAAACTACAATGAGGTAAGACCTCACACCTGTTAGAATCGGCATCATCAGATAATCTACAAACAACAAATTCTGGGGAGGGTGTGGACAAAAGGAACCCTCTTCCGCTATTGGTGGGAATGTAAATTGATAGAGTCACTATGGAGAACAGTATGGAGGTTCCTTTTAAAAACTAAAAAGAGAATTACCATAGGATCCAGCAATCCCACTTCTGGGCATTTACCCAGAGAAAACCATAAATCACAGAGACACATTCACCACAATGTTCATTGCAGCACTATTTACAATAGCCAGGTAATGGAAGCAACCTAAATGCCCACAGACAGACGAATGGATAAAGATGTGGTACATATATAAAATGGAATATTACTCAGCTATAAAAAGGAATGAAACTGGGTCATTTGTAGAGAAGTTGATGGATCTAGAGACTGTCATACAGAGTGAAGTAAGTCAGAAAGAGAAAAACAAATATTGTATATTAATGCCTATATGTGGAACCTAGAAAAATGGTACAGATGAACTGGTTTGCAGGGCAGAAATAGAGACACAGAGGTAGAGAACAAACGTATGGACACAAAGTGGGGGAAGCCATGGGGTGGTGGTGGTGGGATGAGTTGGGAGATTGGGATTGACCTGTATACATGGCTATGCATAAAATAGATAACTAATAATAACCTACTGTATAAAAAATAAATTAAATTAAATTTCAAAATTTTTAAAAATAAAATGTAAAAATAAAACGGAAAAAAAGTTCTTCCATTCACACTGATGTATTTATAAGAATGAATTATTTCCATGCTTATATCCATAAATACATAAAAGGGGAATAAAATCTAACTTGAACCAAAAAAGAAAATAAAAAGCTGAACCTAACAGTTATACAGAGGGAAACACAACCAAGGCACTTGCTCCAGTGGTAAACAATTCTGAAATTGGTCAGAGGTGGGGAATCATCCCCCATACAGACAGCAGCCCCGCCCGCCCACGCAAGGAGCGTCCTTATTGCAAAGCTGTGGGACCGTGCCGAGGCCTCTGTGAGTAAACGTGAGCTGAGCCCCAGGCCAGCTGCTGCTGAACTGTTCCCACCCTTCCCAGGTGAAACACCTGAATATGTACAAGGGCTTGAAAGCCTAGAGGAAGGGCCGTGGAGCCACACCAGCGACAGCACGCAGGCCAACTTGGTGCCTGCAGGTCAGCCAGGATGGTCCTGGCCACGGGCGCTCTTCTGCAAGCTTTCCATTGCCCTGCCTGAGATACCCCTCCTGTCCTGGCCCCCACTCCTTTTTTTCCTTCCTCCCCTCAGCCCGGAGAGAAATTCCAGTGGAAGTTATGGGTGACACATCCTCTTCTTTACAGGTGGCAGCCTGGCAACTCCTGCAGAAAGTCCAGCAGAGCCCCACTCACACCGGGCCGCCCACAAAGCCGTGGACCCTCACACCCTCCCACCAGCACAGCCCCGAGACTGCTGACGGGGCAGAGAATATGGAGTCAGGCACAGCTGCAGGGGCTATTGCTGCCTGGAGTGCTGTTTATATTGACCTCAACCCAGGCACACCTGGGGAGGGCTTGCCGGCAGGGTCAGGCTGCCCAGGTCAGCTAATCCTCAGCCCTCAGGGAATCACATTGCAGAAAATGGACCTCGCTAAGACAGAATATTCGCCAAGGAAAAAAAGGACACAATGCCATTTGCAGCACCGTAGATGAGTCTAGAGGTAATCACGTGACTTGGAGTAAGTCAGAAAGTGAAAGACACATATCATATCATATCACTTATAGGTGTTACGTATAAATTGATACCAGGGCAGATATTTCCACGGAGAAGGGCAATCACTGATTCATTAAACAAACTTATGGTTCACCAAAGGAAAGGTGTGAGCACTGAATTCATTACGATATTGGGGTTAACAGACATATACAAACACAGTAGACGTATATAATCACCAAAGACCTACGGAGTACCAAGAGAAGACTACTCAACATTCTGTCATAACGTACATGGGAAAAGGATCCCAGGAAGAACAGACATATGTATATGTGTAAAAGAACCACCTCTTGCACACCTACAACAAGCTAAACGTTGTACTCAAACGTGCTGTAATAAAAAATAAAAAATTAAATTAAAAACACGAACAAGAAGTAGTGAGACAAACTTGAGGGGCTTTCTCCTGGCACATTCCGTTCTACATTCCAATCTAGAACGCGACTTCCATTGAGGCTCTGCTGCCCTAGTAACCAGATTTGGTAAGGGAGAACTGCTGCCACCTTGTGGCCGTTTCACACAACAGCAGCTTTAATCCCAGCGCTAATGGTCAGTGGATATTCCAAATCATTACAGGCCTGTAAATGACACCTGCCCTGAAAACAAATCCTGGGGTCATATATCGACCAAAAAATTCAAAAGACGTCCATATTTCAAAACGAGAGTTTCAAGAGGCATATTTCACGCACATTAGTGTTCTGCTTCTTTTGCTTGCTTTCTTTCTTTGTTAAAAAATCGGGAATGGAAAAAGGCAACCCTCAGAATGGGCGAAAACGTTCACAAACGAATCAATGGACAAAGGTTTAAACTCCAATATATATAAACAGCTCATGCAGCTTAATATTAACAAAACAAACAACCCAGTACAAAAATGGGCAGAAGATCTAAATAGTCGTTTCTTCAAAGAAGACACAGAGATGGCCAAGACGCACATGAAAAGCTGCTCAACATCACTAATTATTAGAGAAATGCAAATCAAAACTACAATGAGGTAAGACCTCACACCTGTTAGAATCGGCATCATCAGATAATCTACAAACAACAAATTCTGGGGAGGGTGTGGACAAAAGGAACCCTCTTCCGCTATTGGTGGGAATGTAAATTGATACAGTCACTATGGAGAACAGTATGGAGGTTCCTTTTAAAAACTAAAAAGAGAATTACCATAGGATCCAGCAATCCCACTTCTGGGCATTTACCCAGAGAAAACCATAAATCACAGAGACACATTCACCACAATGTTCATTGCAGCACTATTTACAATAGCCAGGTAATGGAAGCAACCTAAATGCCCACAGACAGACGAATGGATAAAGATGTGGTACATATATAAAATGGAATATTACTCAGCTATAAAAGGAATGAAACTGGGTCATTTGTAGAGAAGTTGATGGATCTAGAGACTGTCATACAGAGTGAAGTAAGTCAGAAAGAGAAAAACAAATATTGTATATTAATGCCTATATGTGGAACCTAGAAAAATGGTACAGATGAACTGGTTTGCAGGGCAGAAATAGAGACACAGAGGTAGAGAACAAACGTATGGACACAAAGTGGGGGAAGCCATGGGGTGGTGGTGGTGGGATGAGTTGGGAGATTGGGATTGACCTGTATACATGACTATGCATAAAATAGATAACTAATAATAACCTACTGTATAAAAAAATAAATTAAATTAAATTTCAAAAATTTTAAAAATAAAATGTAAAAATAAAACGGAAAAAAAGTTCTTCCATTCACACTGATGTATTTATAAGAATGAATTATTTCCATGCTTATATGCATAAATACATAAAAGGGGAATAAAATCTAACTTGAACCAAAAAAGAAAAAAAAATCTGAACCTAACAGTTATACAGAGGGAAACACAACCAAGGCACTTGCTCCAGTGGTAAACAATTCTGAAATTGGTCAGAGGTGGGGAATCATCCCCCATACAGACAGAGCCCCGCCCGCCCACGCAAGGAGCGTCCTTATTGCAAAGCTGTGGGACCGTGCCGAGGCCTCTGTGAGTAAACGTGAGCTGAGCCCCAGGCCAGCTGCTGCTGAACTGTTCCCACCCTTCCCAGGTGAAACACCTGAATATGTACAAGGGCTTGAAAGCCTAGAGGAAGGGCCGTGGAGCCACACCAGCGACAGCACGCAGGCCAACTTGGTGCCTGCAGGTCAGCCAGGATGGTCCTGGCCACGGGTGCTCTTCTGGAAGCTTTCCATTGCCCTGCCTGAGATACCCCTCCTATCCCGTCCCCCACTCCTTTTTTTCCTTCCTCACCTCAGCCCGGAGAGAAATTCCAGTGGAAGTTATGGGTGACACATCCTCTTCTTTACAGGTGGCAGCCTGGCAACTCCTCCCGAAAGTCCAGCAGATCCCCACTCACACCGGGCCGCCCACAAAGCCGTGGACCCTCACACCCTCCCACCAGCACAGCCCCGAGACTGCTGACGGGGCAGAGAATATGGAGTCAGGCACAGCTGCAGGGGCTATTGCTGCCTGGAGTGCTGTTTATATTGACCTCAACCCAGGCACACCTGGGGAGGGCTTGCCGGCAGGGTCAGGCTGCCCAGGTCAGCTAATCCTCAGCCCTCAGGGAATCACATTGCAGAAAATGGACCTCGCTAAGACAGAATATTCGCCAAGGAAAAAAGGACACAATGCCATTTGCAGCACCGTAGATGTGTCTAGAGGTAATCACGTGACTTGGAGTAAGTCAGAAAGTGAAAGACACATATCATATCATATCACTTATAGGTGTTACGTATAAATTGATACCAGGGCAGATATTTCCACGGAGAAGGGCAATCACAGATTCATTAAACAAACTTATGGTTCACCAAAGGAAAGGTGTGAGGATTGAATTCATTAAGATATTGGGGTTAACAGACATATACAAACACAGTAGACGTATATAATCACCAAAGACCTACGGAGTACCAAGAGAAGACTACTCAACATTCTGTCATAACGTACATGGGAAAAGGATCCCAGGAAGAACAGACATATGTATATGTGTAAAAGAACCACCTCTTGCACACCTACAACAAGCTAAACGTTGTACTCAAACTTGCTGTAATAAAAAATAAAAAATTAAATTAAAAACACGAACAAGAAGTAGTGAGACAAACTTGAGGGGCTTTCTCCTGGCACATTCCGTTCTACATTCCAATCTAGAACGCGACTTCCATTGAGGCTCTGCTGCCCTAGTAACCAGATTTGGTAAGGGAGAACTGCTGCCACCTTGAGGCCGTTTCACACAACAGCAGCTTTAATCCCAGCGCTAATGGTCAGTGGATATTCCAAATCATTACAGGCCTGTAAATGACACCTGCCCTGAAAACAAATCCTGGGGTCATATATCGACCAAAAAATTCAAAAGACGTCCATATTTCAAAACGAGAGTTTCAAGAGGCATATTTCACGCACATTAGTGTTCTGCTTCTTTTGCTTGCTTTCTTTCTTTGTTAAAAAAACGGGAATGGAAAAAGGCAACCCTCAGAATGGGCGAAAACGTTCACAAACGAATCAATGGACAAAGGTTTAAACTCCAATATATATAAACAGCTCATGCAGCTTAATATTAACAAAACAAACAACCCAGTACAAAAATGGGCAGAAGATCTAAATAGACGTTTCTTCAAAGAAGACACAGAGATGGCCAAGACGCACATGAAAAGCTGCTCAACATCACTAATTATTAGAGAAATGCAAATCAAAATTACAATGAGGTAAGACCTCACACCTGTTAGAATCGGCATCATCAGATAATCTACAAACAACAAATTCTGGGGAGGGTGTGGACAAAAGGAACCCTCTTCCGCTATTGGTGGGAATGTAAATTGATACAGTCACTATGGAGAACAGTATGGAGGTTCCTTTTAAAAACTAAAAAGAGAATTACCATAGGATCCAGCAATCCCACTTCTGGGCATTTACCCAGAGAAAACCATAAATCACAGAGACACATTCACCACAATGTTCATTGCAGCACTATTTACAATAGCCAGGTAATGGAAGCAACCTAAATGCCCACAGACACACGAATGGATAAAGATGTGGTACATATATAAAATGGAATATTACTCAGCTATAAAAAGGAATGAAACTGGGTCATTTGTAGAGAAGTTGATGGATCTAGAGACTGTCATACAGAGTGAAGTAAGTCAGAAAGAGAAAAACAAATATTGTATATTAATGCCTATATGTGGAACCTAGAAAAATGGTACAGATGAACTGGTTTGCAGGGCAGAAATAGAGACACAGAGGTAGAGAACAAACGTATGGACACAAAGTGGGGGAAGCCATGGGGTGGTGGTGGTGGGATGAGTTGGGAGATTGGGATTGACCTGTATACATGGCTATGCATAAAATAGATAACTAATAATAACCTACTGTATAAAAAAATAAATTAAATTAAATTTCAAAAATTTTAAAAATAAAATGTAAAAATAAAACGGAAAAAAAGTTCTTCCATTCACACTGATGTATTTATAAGAATGAATTATTTCCATGCTTATATGCATAAATACATAAAAGGGGAATAAAATCTAACTTGAACCAAAAAAGAAAAAAAAAAGCTGAACCTAACAGTTATACAGAGGGAAACACAACCAAGGCACTTGCTCCAGTGGTAAACAATTCTGAAATTGGTCAGAGGTGGGGAATCATCCCCCATACAGACAGAGCCCCGCCCACCCACGCAAGGAGCGTCCTTATTGCAAAGCTGTGGGACCGTGCCGAGGCCTCTGTGAGTAAACGTGAGCTGAGCCCCAGGCCAGCTGCTGCTGAACTGTTCCCACCCTTCCCAGGTGAAACACCTGAATATGTACAAGGGCTTGAAAGCCTAGAGGAAGGGCCGTGGAGCCACACCAGCGTCAGCACGCAGGCCAACTTGGTGCCTGCAGGTCAGCCAGGATGGTCCTGGCCACGGGCGCTCTTCTGGAAGCTTTCCATTGCCCTGCCTGAGATACCCCTCCTGTCCCGTCCCCCACTCCTTTTTTTCCTTCCTCACCTCAGCCCGGAGAGAAATTCCAGTGGAAGTTATGGGTGACACATCCTCTTCTTTACAGGTGGCAGCCTGGCAACTCCTCCCGAAAGTCCAGCAGATCCCCACTCACACCGGGCCGCCCACAAAGCCGTGGACCCTCACACCCTCCCACCAGCACAGCCCCGAGACTGCTGACGGGGCAGAGAATATGGAGTCAGGCACAGCTGCAGGGGCTATTGCTGCCTGGAGTGCTGTTTATATTGACCTCAACCCAGGCACACCTGGGGAGGGCTTGCCGGCAGGGTCAGGCTGCCCAGGTCAGCTAATCCTCAGCCCTCAGGGAATCACATTGCAGAAAATGGACCTCGCTAAGACAGAATATTCGCCAAGGAAAAAAAGGACACAATGCCATTTGCAGCACCGTAGATGTGTCTAGAGGTAATCACGTGACTTGGAGTAAGTCAGAAAGTGAAAGACACATATCATATCATATCACTTATAGGTGTTACGTATAAATTGATACCAGGGCAGATATTTCCACGGAGAAGGGCAATCACAGATTCATTAAACAAACTTATGGTTCACCAAAGGAAAGGTGTGAGGATTGAATTCATTAAGATATTGGGGTTAACAGACATATACAAACACAGTAGACGTATATAATCACCAAAGACCTACGGAGTACCAAGAGAAGACTACTCAACATTCTGTCATAACGTACATGGGAAAAGGATCCCAGGAAGAACAGACATATGTATATGTGTAAAAGAACCACCTCTTGCACACCTACAACAAGCTAAACGTTGTACTCAAACTTGCTGTAATAAAAAATAAAAAATTAAATTAAAAACACGAACAAGAAGTAGTGAGACAAACTTGAGGGGCTTTCTCCTGGCACATTCCGTTCTACATTCCAATCTAGAACGCGACTTCCATTGAGGCTCTGCTGCCCTAGTAACCAGATTTGGTAAGGGAGAACTGCTGCCACCTTGAGGCCGTTTCACACAACAGCAGCTTTAATCCCAGCGCTAATGGTCAGTGGATATTCCAAATCATTACAGGCCTGTAAATGACACCTGCCCTGAAAACAAATCCTGGGGTCATATATCGACCAAAAAATTCAAAAGACGTCCATATTTCAAAACGAGAGTTTCAAGAGGCATATTTCACGCACATTAGTGTTCTGCTTCTTTTGCTTGCTTTCTTTCTTTGTTAAAAAAACGGGAATGGAAAAAGGCAACCCTCAGAATGGGCGAAAACGTTCACAAACGAATCAATGGACAAAGGTTTAAACTCCAATATATATAAACAGCTCATGCAGCTTAATATTAACAAAACAAACAACCCAGTACAAAAATGGGCAGAAGATCTAAATAGACGTTTCTTCAAAGAAGACACAGAGATGGCCAAGACGCACATGAAAAGCTGCTCAACATCACTAATTATTAGAGAAATGCAAATCAAAACTACAATGAGGTAAGACCTCACACCTGTTAGAATCGGCATCATCAGATAATCTACAAACAACAAATTCTGGGGAGGGTGTGGACAAAAGGAACCCTCTTCCGCTATTGGTGGGAATGTAAATTGATACAGTCACTATGGAGAACAGTATGGAGGTTCCTTTTAAAAACTAAAAACAGAATTACCATAGGATCCATCAATCCCACTTCTGGGCATTTACCCAGAGAAAACCATAAATCACAGAGACACATTCACCACAATGTTCATTGCAGCACTATTTACAATAGCCAGGTAATGGAAGCAACCTAAATGCCCACAGACAGACGAATGGATAAAGATGTGGTACATATATAAAATGGAATATTACTCAGCTATAAAAAGGAATGAAACTGGGTCATTTGTAGAGAAGTTGATGGATCTAGAGACTGTCATACAGAGTGAAGTAAGTCAGAAAGAGAAAAACAAATATTGTATATTAATGCCTATATGTGGAACCTAGAAAAATGGTACAGATGAACTGGTTTGCAGGGCAGAAATAGAGACACAGAGGTAGAGAACAAACGTATGGACACAAAGTGGGGGAAGCCATGGGGTGGTGGTGGTGGGATGAGTTGGGAGATTGGGATTGACCTGTATACATGTCTATGCATAAAATAGATAACTAATAATAACCTACTGTATAAAAAAATAAATTAAATTAAATTTCAAAATTTTTAAAAATAAAATGTAAAAATAAAACGGAAAAAAATTTCTTCCATTCACACTGATGTATTTATAAGAATGAATTATTTCCATGCTTATATGCATAAATACATAAAAGGGGAATAAAATCTAACTTGAACCAAAAAAGAAAAAAAAAAAGCTGAACCTAACAGTTATACAGAGGGAAACACAACCAAGGCACTTGCTCCAGTGGTAAACAATTCTGAAATTGGTCAGAGGTGGGGAATCATCCCCCATACAGACAGCAGCCCCGCCCGCCCACGCCAGGAGCGTCCTTATTGCAAAGCTGTGGGACCGTGGCGAGGCCTCTGTGAGTAAACGTGACCTGAGCCCCAGGCCAGCTGCTGCTGAACTGTTCCCACCCTTCCCAGGTGAAACACCTGAATATGTACAAGGGCTTGAAAGCCTAGAGGAAGGGCCGTGGAGCCACACCAGCGACAGCACGCAGGCCAACTTGGTGCCTGCAGGTCAGCCAGGATGGTCCTGGCCACGGGCGCTCTTCTGCAAGCTTTCCATTGCCCTGCCTGAGATACCCCTCCTGTCCCGGACCCCACTCCTTTTTTTCCTTCCTCACCTCAGCCCGGAGAGAAATTCCAGTGGAAGTTATGGGTGACACATCCTCTTCTTTACAGGTGGCAGCCTGGCAACTCCTCCCGAAAGTCCAGCAGAGCCCCACTCACACCGGGCCGCCCACAAAGCCGTGGACCCTCACACCCTCCCACCAGCACAGCCCCAAGACTGCTGACGGGGCAGAGAATATGGAGTCAGGCACAGCTGCAGGGGCTATTGCTGCCTGGAGTGCTGTTTATATTGACCTCAACCCAGGCACACCTGGGGAGGGCTTGCCGGCAGGGTCAGGCTGCCCAGGTCAGCTAATCCTCAGCCCTCAGCGAATCACATTGCAGAAAATGGACCTCGCTAAGACAGAATATTCGCCAAGGAAAAAAAGGACACAATGCCATTTGCAGCACCGTAGATGAGTCTAGAGTTAATCACGTGACTTGGAGTAAGTAAGAAAGTGAAAGACACATATCATATCATATCACTTATAGGTGTTACGTATAAATTGATACCAGGGCAGATATTTCCACGGAGAAGGGCAATCACAGATTCATTAAACAAACTTATGGTTCACCAAAGGAAAGGTGTGAGGATTGAATTCATTACGATATTGGGGTTAACAGACATATACAAACACAGTAGACGTATATAATCACCAAAGACCTACGGAGTACCAAGAGAAGACTACTCAACATTCTGTCATAACGTACATGGGAAAAGTATCCCAGGAAGAACAGACATATGTATATGTGTAAAAGAACCACCTCTTGCACACCTACAACAAGCTAAACGTTGTACTCAAACTTGCTGTAATAAAAAATAAAAAATTAAATTAAAAACACGAACAAGAAGTAGTGAGACAAACTTGAGGGGCTTTCTCCTGGCACATTCCGTTCTACATTCCAATCTAGAACGCGACTTCCATTGAGGCTCTGCTGCCCTAGTAACCAGATTTGGTAAGGGAGAACTGCTGCCACCTTGAGGCCGTTTCACACAACAGCAGCTTTAATCCTAGCGCTAATGGTCAGTGGATATTCCAAATCATTACAGGCCTGTAAATGACACCTGCCCTGAAAACAAATCCTGGGGTCATATATCGACCAAAAAATTCAAAAGACGTCCATATTTCAAAACGAGAGTTTCAAGAGGCATATTTCACGCACATTAGTGTTCTGCTTCTTTTGCTTGCTTTCTTTCTTTGTTAAAAAAACGGGAATGGAAAAAGGCAACCCTCAGAATGGGCGAAAACATTCACAAACGAATCAATGGACAAAGGTTTAAACTCCAATATATATAAACAGCTCATGCAGCTTAATATTAACAAAACAAACAACCCAGTACAAAAATGGGCAGAAGATCTAAATAGACGTTTCTTCAAAGAAGACACAGAGATGGCCAAGACGCACATGAAAAGCTGCTCAACATCACTAATTATTAGAGAAATGCAAATCAAAACTACAATGAGGTAAGACCTCACACCTGTTAGAATCGGCATCATCAGATAATCTACAAACAACAAATTCTGGGGAGGGTGTGGACAAAAGGAACCCTCTTCCGCTATTGGTGGGAATGTAAATTGATAGAGTCACTATGGAGAACAGTATGGAGGTTCCTTTTAAAAACTAAAAAGAGAATTACCATAGGATCCAGCAATCCCACTTCTGGGCATTTACCCAGAGAAAACCATAAATCACAGAGACACATTCACCACAATGTTCATTGCAGCACTATTTACAATAGCCAGGTAATGGAAGCAACCTAAATGCCCACAGACAGACGAATGGATAAAGATGTGGTACATATATAAAATGGAATATTACTCAGCTATAAAAAGGAATGAAACTGGGTCATTTGTAGAGAAGTTGATGGATCTAGAGACTGTCATACAGAGTGAAGTAAGTCAGAAAGAGAAAAACAAATATTGTATATTAATGCCTATATGTGGAACCTAGAAAAATGGTACAGATGAACTGGTTTGCAGGGCAGAAATAGAGACACAGAGGTAGAGAACAAACGTATGGACACAAAGTGGGGGAAGCCATGGGGTGGTGGTGGTGGGATGAGTTGGGAGATTGGGATTGACCTGTATACATGGCTATGCATAAAATAGATAACTAATAATAACCTACTGTATAAAAAATAAATTAAATTAAATTTCAAAATTTTTAAAAATAAAATGTAAAAATAAAACGGAAAAAAAGTTCTTCCATTCACACTGATGTATTTATAAGAATGAATTATTTCCATGCTTATATCCATAAATACATAAAAGGGGAATAAAATCTAACTTGAACCAAAAAAGAAAATAAAAAGCTGAACCTAACAGTTATACAGAGGGAAACACAACCAAGGCACTTGCTCCAGTGGTAAACAATTCTGAAATTGGTCAGAGGTGGGGAATCATCCCCCATACAGACAGCAGCCCCGCCCGCCCACGCAAGGAGCGTCCTTATTGCAAAGCTGTGGGACCGTGCCGAGGCCTCTGTGAGTAAACGTGAGCTGAGCCCCAGGCCAGCTGCTGCTGAACTGTTCCCACCCTTCCCAGGTGAAACACCTGAATATGTACAAGGGCTTGAAAGCCTAGAGGAAGGGCCGTGGAGCCACACCAGCGACAGCACGCAGGCCAACTTGGTGCCTGCAGGTCAGCCAGGATGGTCCTGGCCACGGGCGCTCTTCTGCAAGCTTTCCATTGCCCTGCCTGAGATACCCCTCCTGTCCTGGCCCCCACTCCTTTTTTTCCTTCCTCACCTCAGCCCGGAGAGAAATTCCAGTGGAAGTTATGGGTGACACATCCTCTTCTTTACAGGTGTCAGCCTGGCAACTCCTGCAGAAAGTCCAGCAGAGCCCCACTCACACCGGGCCGCCCACAAAGCCGTGGACCCTCACACCCTCCCACCAGCACAGCCCCGAGACTGCTGACGGGGCAGAGAATATGGAGTCAGGCACAGCTGCAGGGGCTATTGCTGCCTGGAGTGCTGTTTATATTGACCTCAACCCAGGCACACCTGGGGAGGGCTTGCCGGCAGGGTCAGGCTGCCCAGGTCAGCTAATCCTCAGCCCTCAGGGAATCACATTGCAGAAAATGGACCTCGCTAAGACAGAATATTCGCCAAGGAAAAAAAGGACACAATGCCATTTGCAGCACCGTAGATGAGTCTAGAGGTAATCACGTGACTTGGAGTAAGTCAGAAAGTGAAAGACACATATCATATCATATCACTTATAGGTGTTACGTATAAATTGATACCAGGGCAGATATTTCCACGGAGAAGGGCAATCACAGATTCATTAAACAAACTTATGGTTCACCAAAGGAAAGGTGTGAGGATTGAATTCATTACGATATTGGGGTTAACAGACATATACAAACACAGTAGACGTATATAATCACCAAAGACCTACGGAGTACCAAGAGAAGACTACTCAACATTCTGTCATAACGTACATGGGAAAAGGATCCCAGGAAGAACAGACATATGTATATGTGTAAAAGAACCACCTCTTGCACACCTACAACAAGCTAAACGTTGTACTCAAACTTGCTGTAATAAAAAATAAAAAATTAAATTAAAAACACGAACAAGAAGTAGTGAGACAAACTTGAGGGGCTTTCTCCTGGCACATTCCGTTCTACATTCCAATCTAGAACGCGACTTCCATTGAGGCTCTGCTGCCCTAGTAACCAGATTTGGTAAGGGAGAACTGCTGCCACCTTGAGGCCGTTTCACACAACAGCAGCTTTAATCCCAGCGCTAATGGTCAGTGGATATTCCAAATCATTACAGGCCTGTAAATGACACCTGCCCTGAAAACAAATCCTGGGGTCATATATCGACCAAAAAATTCAAAAGACGTCCATATTTCAAAACGAGAGTTTCAAGAGGCATATTTCACGCACATTAGTGTTCTGCTTCTTTTGCTTGCTTTCTTTCTTTGTTAAAAAAACGGGAATGGAAAAAGGCAACCCTCAGAATGGGCGAAAACGTTCACAAACGAATCAATGGACAAAGGTTTAAACTCCAATATATATAAACAGCTCATGCAGCTTAATATTAACAAAACAAACAACCCAGTACAAAAATGGGCAGAAGATCTAAATAGTCGTTTCTTCAAAGAAGACACAGAGATGGCCAAGACGCACATGAAAAGCTGCTCAACATCACTAATTATTAGAGAAATGCAAATCAAAACTACAATGAGGTAAGACCTCACACCTGTTAGAATCGGCATCATCAGATAATCTACAAACAACAAATTCTGGGGAGGGTGTGGACAAAAGGAACCCTCTTCCGCTATTGGTGGGAATGTAAATTGATACAGTCACTATGGAGAACAGTATGGAGGTTCCTTTTAAAAACTAAAAAGAGAATTACCATAGGATCCAGCAATCCCACTTCTGGGCATTTACCCAGAGAAAACCATAAATCACAGAGACACATTCACCACAATGTTCATTGCAGCACTATTTACAATAGCCAGGTAATGGAAGCAACCTAAATGCCCACAGACAGACGAATGGATAAAGATGTGGTACATATATAAAATGGAATATTACTCAGCTATAAAAAGGAATGAAACTGGGTCATTTGTAGAGAAGTTGATGGATCTAGAGACTGTCATACAGAGTGAAGTAAGTCAGAAAGAGAAAAACAAATATTGTATATTAATGCCTATATGTGGAACCTAGAAAAATGGTACAGATGAACTGGTTTGCAGGGCAGAAATAGAGACACAGAGGTAGAGAACAAACGTATGGACACAAAGTGGGGGAAGCCATGGGGTGGTGGTGGTGGGATGAGTTGGGAGATTGGGATTGACCTGTATACATGACTATGCATAAAATAGATAACTAATAATAACCTACTGTATAAAAAAATAAATTAAATTAAATTTCAAAAATTTTAAAAATAAAATGTAAAAATAAAACGGAAAAAAGTTCTTCCATTCACACTGATGTATTTATAAGAATGAATTATTTCCATGCTTATATGCATAAATACATAAAAGGGGAATAAAATCTAACTTGAACCAAAAAAGAAAAAAAAATCTGAACCTAACAGTTATACAGAGGGAAACACAACCAAGGCACTTGCTCCAGTGGTAAACAATTCTGAAATTGGTCAGAGGTGGGGAATCATCCCCCATACAGACAGAGCCCCGCCCGCCCACGCAAGGAGCGTCCTTATTGCAAAGCTGTGGGACCGTGCCGAGGCCTCTGTGAGTAAACGTGAGCTGAGCCCCAGGCCAGCTGCTGCTGAACTGTTCCCACCCTTCCCAGGTGAAACACCTGAATATGTACAAGGGCTTGAAAGCCTAGAGGAAGGGCCGTGGAGCCACACCAGCGACAGCACGCAGGCCAACTTGGTGCCTGCAGGTCAGCCAGGATGGTCCTGGCCACGGGTGCTCTTCTGGAAGCTTTCCATTGCCCTGCCTGAGATACCCCTCCTGTCCCGTCCCCCACTCCTTTTTTTCCTTCCTCACCTCAGCCCGGAGAGAAATTCCAGTGGAAGTTATGGGTGACACATCCTCTTCTTTACAGGTGGCAGCCTGGCAACTCCTCCCGAAAGTCCAGCAGATCCCCACTCACACCGGGCCGCCCACAAAGCCGTGGACCCTCACACCCTCCCACCAGCACAGCCCCGAGACTGCTGACGGGGCAGAGAATATGGAGTCAGGCACAGCTGCAGGGGCTATTGCTGCCTGGAGTGCTGTTTATATTGACCTCAACCCAGGCACACCTGGGGAGGGCTTGCCGGCAGGGTCAGGCTGCCCAAGTCAGCTAATCCTCAGCCCTCAGGGAATCACATTGCAGAAAATGGACCTCGCTAAGACAGAATATTCGCCAAGGAAAAAAGGACACAATGCCATTTGCAGCACCGTAGATGTGTCTAGAGGTAATCACGTGACTTGGAGTAAGTCAGAAAGTGAAAGACACATATCATATCATATCACTTATAGGTGTTACGTATAAATTGATACCAGGGCAGATATTTCCACGGAGAAGGGCAATCACAGATTCATTAAACAAACTTATGGTTCACCAAAGGAAAGGTGTGAGGATTGAATTCATTAAGATATTGGGGTTAACAGACATATACAAACACAGTAGACGTATATAATCACCAAAGACCTACGGAGTACCAAGAGAAGACTACTCAACATTCTGTCATAACGTACATGGGAAAAGGATCCCAGGAAGAACAGACATATGTATATGTGTAAAAGAACCACCTCTTGCACACCTACAACAAGCTAAACGTTGTACTCAAACTTGCTGTAATAAAAAATAAAAAATTAAATTAAAAACACGAACAAGAAGTAGTGAGACAAACTTGAGGGGCTTTCTCCTGGCACATTCCGTTCTACATTCCAATCTAGAACGCGACTTCCATTGAGGCTCTGCTGCCCTAGTAACCAGATTTGGTAAGGGAGAACTGCTGCCACCTTGAGGCCGTTTCACACAACAGCAGCTTTAATCCCAGCGCTAATGGTCAGTGGATATTCCAAATCATTACAGGCCTGTAAATGACACCTGCCCTGAAAACAAATCCTGGGGTCATATATCGACCAAAAAATTCAAAAGACGTCCATATTTCAAAACGAGAGTTTCAAGAGGCATATTTCACGCACATTAGTGTTCTGCTTCTTTTGCTTGCTTTCTTTCTTTGTTAAAAAAACGGGAATGGAAAAAGGCAACCCTCAGAATGGGCGAAAACGTTCACAAACGAATCAATGGACAAAGGTTTAAACTCCAATATATATAAACAGCTCATGCAGCTTAATATTAACAAAACAAACAACCCAGTACAAAAATGGGCAGAAGATCTAAATAGACGTTTCTTCAAAGAAGACACAGAGATGGCCAAGACGCACATGAAAAGCTGCTCAACATCACTAATTATTAGAGAAATGCAAATCAAAATTACAATGAGGTAAGACCTCACACCTGTTAGAATCGGCATCATCAGATAATCTACAAACAACAAATTCTGGGGAGGGTGTGGACAAAAGGAACCCTCTTCCGCTATTGGTGGGAATGTAAATTGATACAGTCACTATGGAGAACAGTATGGAGGTTCCTTTTAAAAACTAAAAAGAGAATTACCATAGGATCCAGCAATCCCACTTCTGGGCATTTACCCAGAGAAAACCATAAATCACAGAGACACATTCACCACAATGTTCATTGCAGCACTATTTACAATAGCCAGGTAATGGAAGCAACCTAAATGCCCACAGACACACGAATGGATAAAGATGTGGTACATATATAAAATGGAATATTACTCAGCTATAAAAAGGAATGAAACTGGGTCATTTGTAGAGAAGTTGATGGATCTAGAGACTGTCATACAGAGTGAAGTAAGTCAGAAAGAGAAAAACAAATATTGTATATTAATGCCTATATGTGGAACCTAGAAAAATGGTACAGATGAACTGGTTTGCAGGGCAGAAATAGAGACACAGAGGTAGAGAACAAACGTATGGACACAAAGTGGGGGAAGCCATGGGGTGGTGGTGGTGGGATGAGTTGGGAGATTGGGATTGACCTGTATACATGGCTATGCATAAAATAGATAACTAATAATAACCTACTGTATAAAAAAATAAATTAAATTAAATTTCAAAAATTTTAAAAATAAAATGTAAAAATAAAACGGAAAAAAAGTTCTTCCATTCACACTGATGTATTTATAAGAATGAATTATTTCCATGCTTATATGCATAAATACATAAAAGGGGAATAAAATCTAACTTGAACCAAAAAAGAAAAAAAAAGCTGAACCTAACAGTTATACAGAGGGAAACACAACCAAGGCACTTGCTCCAGTGGTAAACAATTCTGAAATTGGTCAGAGGTGGGGAATCATCCCCCATACAGACAGAGCCCCGCCCACCCACGCAAGGAGCGTCCTTATTGCAAAGCTGTGGGACCGTGCCGAGGCCTCTGTGAGTAAACGTGAGCTGAGCCCCAGGCCAGCTGCTGCTGAACTGTTCCCACCCTTCCCAGGTGAAACACCTGAATATGTACAAGGGCTTGAAAGCCTAGAGGAAGGGCCGTGGAGCCACACCAGCGTCAGCACGCAGGCCAACTTGGTGCCTGCAGGTCAGCCAGGATGGTCCTGGCCATGGGCGCTCTTCTGGAAGCTTTCCATTGCCCTGCCTGAGATACCCCTCCTGTCCCGTCCCCCACTCCTTTTTTTCCTTCCTCACCTCAGCCCGGAGAGAAATTCCAGTGGAAGTTATGGGTGACACATCCTCTTCTTTACAGGTGGCAGCCTGGCAACTCCTCCCGAAAGTCCAGCAGATCCCCACTCACACCGGGCCGCCCACAAAGCCGTGGACCCTCACACCCTCCCACCAGCACAGCCCCGAGACTGCTGACGGGGCAGAGAATATGGAGTCAGGCACAGCTGCAGGGGCTATTGCTGCCTGGAGTGCTGTTTATATTGACCTCAACCCAGGCACACCTGGGGAGGGCTTGCCGGCAGGGTCAGGCTGCCCAGGTCAGCTAATCCTCAGCCCTCAGGGAATCACATTGCAGAAAATGGACCTCGCTAAGACAGAATATTCGCCAAGGAAAAAAAGGACACAATGCCATTTGCAGCACCGTAGATGTGTCTAGAGGTAATCACGTGACTTGGAGTAAGTCAGAAAGTGAAAGACACATATCATATCATATCACTTATAGGTGTTACGTATAAATTGATACCAGGGCAGATATTTCCACGGAGAAGGGCAATCACAGATTCATTAAACAAACTTATGGTTCACCAAAGGAAAGGTGTGAGGATTGAATTCATTAAGATATTGGGGTTAACAGACATATACAAACACAGTAGACGTATATAATCACCAAAGACCTACGGAGTACCAAGAGAAGACTACTCAACATTCTGTCATAACGTACATGGGAAAAGGATCCCAGGAAGAACAGACATATGTATATGTGTAAAAGAACCACCTCTTGCACACCTACAACAAGCTAAACGTTGTACTCAAACTTGCTGTAATAAAAAATAAAAAATTAAATTAAAAACACGAACAAGAAGTAGTGAGACAAACTTGAGGGGCTTTCTCCTGGCACATTCCGTTCTACATTCCAATCTAGAACGCGACTTCCATTGAGGCTCTGCTGCCCTAGTAACCAGATTTGGTAAGGGAGAACTGCTGCCACCTTGAGGCCGTTTCACACAACAGCAGCTTTAATCCCAGCGCTAATGGTCAGTGGATATTCCAAATCATTACAGGCCTGTAAATGACACCTGCCCTGAAAACAAATCCTGGGGTCATATATCGACCAAAAAATTCAAAAGACGTCCATATTTCAAAACGACAGTTTCTAGAGGCATATTTCACGCACATTAGTGTTCTGCTTCTTTTGCTTGCTTTCTTTCTTTGTTAAAAAAACGGGAATGGAAAAAGGCAACCCTCAGAATGGGCGAAAACGTTCACAAACGAATCAATGGACAAAGGTTTAAACTCCAATATATATAAACAGCTCATGCAGCTTAATATTAACAAAACAAACAACCCAGTACAAAAATGGGCAGAAGATCTAAATAGACGTTTCTTCAAAGAAGACACAGAGATGGCCAAGACGCACATGAAAAGCTGCTCAACATCACTAATTATTAGAGAAATGCAAATCAAAACTACAATGAGGTAAGACCTCACACCTGTTAGAATCGGCATCATCAGATAATCTACAAACAACAAATTCTGGGGAGGGTGTGGACAAAAGGAACCCTCTTCCGCTATTGGTGGGAATGTAAATTGATACAGTCACTATGGAGAACAGTATGGAGGTTCCTTTTAAAAACTAAAAAGAGAATTACCATAGGATCCAGCAATCCCACTTCTGGGCATTTACCCAGAGAAAACCATAAATCACAGAGACACATTCACCACAATGTTCATTGCAGCACTATTTACAATAGCCAGGTAATGGAAGCAACCTAAATGCCCACAGACAGACGAATGGATAAAGATGTGGTACATATATAAAATGGAATATTACTCAGCCATAAAAAGGAATGAAACTGGGTCATTTGTAGAGAAGTTGATGGATCTAGAGACTGTCATACAGAGTGAAGTAAGTCAGAAAGAGAAAAACAAATATTGTATATTAATGCCTATATGTGGAACCTAGAAAAATGGTACAGATGAACTGGTTTGCAGGGCAGAAATAGAGACACAGAGGTAGAGAACAAACGTATGGACACAAAGTGGGGGAAGCCATGGGGTGGTGGTGGTGGGATGAGTTGGGAGATTGGGATTGACCTGTATACATGGCTATGCATAAAATAGATAACTAATAATAACCTACTGTATAAAAAATAAATTAAATTAAATTTCAAAATTTTTAAAAATAAAATGTAAAAATAAAACGGAAAAAAAGTTCTTCCATTCACACTGATGTATTTATAAGAATGAATTATTTCCATGCTTATATCCATAAATACATAAAAGGGGAATAAAATCTAACTTGAACCAAAAAAGAAAATAAAAAGCTGAACCTAACAGTTATACAGAGGGAAACACAACCAAGGCACTTGCTCCAGTGGTAAACAATTCTGAAATTGGTCAGAGGTGGGGAATCATCCCCCATACAGACAGCAGCCCCGCCCGCCCACGCAAGGAGCGTCCTTATTGCAAAGCTGTGGGACCGTGCCGAGGCCTCTGTGAGTAAACGTGAGCTGAGCCCCAGGCCAGCTGCTGCTGAACTGTTCCCACCCTTCCCAGGTGAAACACCTGAATATGTACAAGGTCTTGAAAGCCTAGAGGAAGGGCCGTGGAGCCACACCAGCGACAGCACGCAGGCCAACTTGGTGCCTGCAGGTCAGCCAGGATGGTCCTGGCCACGGGCGCTCTTCTGCAAGCTTTCCATTGCCCTGCCTGAGATACCCCTCCTGTCCTGGCCCCCACTCCTTTTTTTCCTTCCTCACCTCAGCCCGGAGAGAAATTCCAGTGGAAGTTATGGGTGACACATCCTCTTCTTTACAGGTGTCAGCCTGGCAACTCCTGCAGAAAGTCCAGCAGAGCCCCACTCACACCGGGCCGCCCACAAAGCCGTGGACCCTCACACCCTCCCACCAGCACAGCCCCGAGACTGCTGACGGGGCAGAGAATATGGAGTCAGGCACAGCTGCAGGGGCTATTGCTGCCTGGAGTGCTGTTTATATTGACCTCAACCCAGGCACACCTGGGGAGGGCTTGCCGGCAGGGTCAGGCTGCCCAGGTCAGCTAATCCTCAGCCCTCAGGGAATCACATTGCAGAAAATGGACCTCGCTAAGACAGAATATTCGCCAAGGAAAAAAAGGACACAATGCCATTTGCAGCACCGTAGATGAGTCTAGAGGTAATCACGTGACTTGGAGTAAGTCAGAAAGTGAAAGACACATATCATATCATATCACTTATAGGTGTTACGTATAAATTGATACCAGGGCAGATATTTCCACGGAGAAGGGCAATCACAGATTCATTAAACAAACTTATGGTTCACCAAAGGAAAGGTGTGAGGATTGAATTCATTACGATATTGGGGTTAACAGACATATACAAACACAGTAGACGTATATAATCACCAAAGACCTACGGAGTACCAAGAGAAGACTACTCAACATTCTGTCATAACGTACATGGGAAAAGGATCCCAGGAAGAACAGACATATGTATATGTGTAAAAGAACCACCTCTTGCACACCTACAACAAGCTAAACGTTGTACTCAAACTTGCTGTAATAAAAAATAAAAAATTAAATTAAAAACACGAACAAGAAGTAGTGAGACAAACTTGAGGGGCTTTCTCCTGGCACATTCCGTTCTACATTCCAATCTAGAACGCGACTTCCATTGAGGCTCTGCTGCCCTAGTAACCAGATTTGGTAAGGGAGAACTGCTGCCACCTTGAGGCCGTTTCACACAACAGCAGCTTTAATCCCAGCGCTAATGGTCAGTGGATATTCCAAATCATTACAGGCCTGTAAATGACACCTGCCCTGAAAACAAATCCTGGGGTCATATATCGACCAAAAAATTCAAAAGACGTCCATATTTCAAAACGAGAGTTTCAAGAGGCATATTTCACGCACATTAGTGTTCTGCTTCTTTTGCTTGCTTTCTTTCTTTGTTAAAAAAACGGGAATGGAAAAAGGCAACCCTCAGAATGGGCGAAAACGTTCACAAACGAATCAATGGACAAAGGTTTAAACTCCAATATATATAAACAGCTCATGCAGCTTAATATTAACAAAACAAACAACCCAGTACAAAAATGGGCAGAAGATCTAAATAGTCGTTTCTTCAAAGAAGACACAGAGATGGCCAAGACGCACATGAAAAGCTGCTCAACATCACTAATTATTAGAGAAATGCAAATCAAAACTACAATGAGGTAAGACCTCACACCTGTTAGAATCGGCATCATCAGATAATCTACAAACAACAAATTCTGGGGAGGGTGTGGACAAAAGGAACCCTCTTCCGCTATTGGTGGGAATGTAAATTGATACAGTCACTATGGAGAACAGTATGGAGGTTCCTTTTAAAAACTAAAAAGAGAATTACCATAGGATCCAGCAATCCCACTTCTGGGCATTTACCCAGAGAAAACCATAAATCACAGAGACACATTCACCACAATGTTCATTGCAGCACTATTTACAATAGCCAGGTAATGGAAGCAACCTAAATGCCCACAGACAGACGAATGGATAAAGATGTGGTACATATATAAAATGGAATATTACTCAGCTATAAAAAGGAATGAAACTGGGTCATTTGTAGAGAAGTTGATGGATCTAGAGACTGTCATACAGAGTGAAGTAAGTCAGAAAGAGAAAAACAAATATTGTATATTAATGCCTATATGTGGAACCTAGAAAAATGGTACAGATGAACTGGTTTGCAGGGCAGAAATAGAGACACAGAGGTAGAGAACAAACGTATGGACACAAAGTGGGGGAAGCCATGGGGTGGTGGTGGTGGGATGAGTTGGGAGATTGGGATTGACCTGTATACATGACTATGCATAAAATAGATAACTAATAATAACCTACTGTATAAAAAAATAAATTAAATTAAATTTCAAAAATTTTAAAAATAAAATGTAAAAATAAAACGGAAAAAAGTTCTTCCATTCACACTGATGTATTTATAAGAATGAATTATTTCCATGCTTATATGCATAAATACATAAAAGGGGAATAAAATCTAACTTGAACCAAAAAAGAAAAAAAAATCTGAACCTAACAGTTATACAGAGGGAAACACAACCAAGGCACTTGCTCCAGTGGTAAACAATTCTGAAATTGGTCAGAGGTGGGGAATCATCCCCCATACAGACAGAGCCCCGCCCGCCCACGCAAGGAGCGTCCTTATTGCAAAGCTGTGGGACCGTGCCGAGGCCTCTGTGAGTAAACGTGAGCTGAGCCCCAGGCCAGCTGCTGCTGAACTGTTCCCACCCTTCCCAGGTGAAACACCTGAATATGTACAAGGGCTTGAAAGCCTAGAGGAAGGGCCGTGGAGCCACACCAGCGACAGCACGCAGGCCAACTTGGTGCCTGCAGGTCAGCCAGGATGGTCCTGGCCACGGGTGCTCTTCTGGAAGCTTTCCATTGCCCTGCCTGAGATACCCCTCCTGTCCCGTCCCCCACTCCTTTTTTTCCTTCCTCACCTCAGCCCGGAGAGAAATTCCAGTGGAAGTTATGGGTGACACATCCTCTTCTTTACAGGTGGCAGCCTGGCAACTCCTCCCGAAAGTCCAGCAGATCCCCACTCACACCGGGCCGCCCACAAAGCCGTGGACCCTCACACCCTCCCACCAGCACAGCCCCGAGACTGCTGACGGGGCAGAGAATATGGAGTCAGGCACAGCTGCAGGGGCTATTGCTGCCTGGAGTGCTGTTTATATTGACCTCAACCCAGGCACACCTGGGGAGGGCTTGCCGGCAGGGTCAGGCTGCCCAGGTCAGCTAATCCTCAGCCCTCAGGGAATCACATTGCAGAAAATGGACCTCGCTAAGACAGAATATTCGCCAAGGAAAAAAGGACACAATGCCATTTGCAGCACCGTAGATGTGTCTAGAGGTAATCACGTGACTTGGAGTAAGTCAGAAAGTGAAAGACACATATCATATCATATCACTTATAGGTGTTACGTATAAATTGATACCAGGGCAGATATTTCCACGGAGAAGGGCAATCACAGATTCATTAAACAAACTTATGGTTCACCAAAGGAAAGGTGTGAGGATTGAATTCATTAAGATATTGGGGTTAACAGACATATACAAACACAGTAGACGTATATAATCACCAAAGACCTACGGAGTACCAAGAGAAGACTACTCAACATTCTGTCATAACGTACATGGGAAAAGGATCCCAGGAAGAACAGACATATGTATATGTGTAAAAGAACCACCTCTTGCACACCTACAACAAGCTAAACGTTGTACTCAAACTTGCTGTAATAAAAAATAAAAAATTAAATTAAAAACACGAACAAGAAGTAGTGAGACAAACTTGAGGGGCTTTCTCCTGGCACATTCCGTTCTACATTCCAATCTAGAACGCGACTTCCATTGAGGCTCTGCTGCCCTAGTAACCAGATTTGGTAAGGGAGAACTGCTGCCACCTTGAGGCCGTTTCACACAACAGCAGCTTTAATCCCAGCGCTAATGGTCAGTGGATATTCCAAATCATTACAGGCCTGTAAATGACACCTGCCCTGAAAACAAATCCTGGGGTCATATATCGACCAAAAAATTCAAAAGACGTCCATATTTCAAAACGAGAGTTTCAAGAGGCATATTTCACGCACATTAGTGTTCTGCTTCTTTTGCTTGCTTTCTTTCTTTGTTAAAAAAACGGGAATGGAAAAAGGCAACCCTCAGAATGGGCGAAAACGTTCACAAACGAATCAATGGACAAAGGTTTAAACTCCAATATATATAAACAGCTCATGCAGCTTAATATTAACAAAACAAACAACCCAGTACAAAAATGGGCAGAAGATCTAAATAGACGTTTCTTCAAAGAAGACACAGAGATGGCCAAGACGCACATGAAAAGCTGCTCAACATCACTAATTATTAGAGAAATGCAAATCAAAATTACAATGAGGTAAGACCTCACACCTGTTAGAATCGGCATCATCAGATAATCTACAAACAACAAATTCTGGGGAGGGTGTGGACAAAAGGAACCCTCTTCCGCTATTGGTGGGAATGTAAATTGATACAGTCACTATGGAGAACAGTATGGAGGTTCCTTTTAAAAACTAAAAAGAGAATTACCATAGGATCCAGCAATCCCACTTCTGGGCATTTACCCAGAGAAAACCATAAATCACAGAGACACATTCACCACAATGTTCATTGCAGCACTATTTACAATAGCCAGGTAATGGAAGCAACCTAAATGCCCACAGACACACGAATGGATAAAGATGTGGTACATATATAAAATGGAATATTACTCAGCTATAAAAAGGAATGAAACTGGGTCATTTGTAGAGAAGTTGATGGATCTAGAGACTGTCATACAGAGTGAAGTAAGTCAGAAAGAGAAAAACAAATATTGTATATTAATGCCTATATGTGGAACCTAGAAAAATGGTACAGATGAACTGGTTTGCAGGGCAGAAATAGAGACACAGAGGTAGAGAACAAACGTATGGACACAAAGTGGGGGAAGCCATGGGGTGGTGGTGGTGGGATGAGTTGGGAGATTGGGATTGACCTGTATACATGGCTATGCATAAAATAGATAACTAATAATAACCTACTGTATAAAAAAATAAATTAAATTAAATTTCAAAAATTTTAAAAATAAAATGTAAAAATAAAACGGAAAAAAAGTTCTTCCATTCACACTGATGTATTTATAAGAATGAATTATTTCCATGCTTATATGCATAAATACATAAAAGGGGAATAAAATCTAACTTGAACCAAAAAAGAAAAAAAAAGCTGAACCTAACAGTTATACAGAGGGAAACACAACCAAGGCACTTGCTCCAGTGGTAAACAATTCTGAAATTGGTCAGAGGTGGGGAATCATCCCCCATACAGACAGAGCCCCGCCCACCCACGCAAGGAGCGTCCTTATTGCAAAGCTGTGGGACCGTGCCGAGGCCTCTGTGAGTAAACGTGAGCTGAGCCCCAGGCCAGCTGCTGCTGAACTGTTCCCACCCTTCCCAGGTGAAACACCTGAATATGTACAAGGGCTTGAAAGCCTAGAGGAAGGGCCGTGGAGCCACACCAGCGTCAGCACGCAGGCCAACTTGGTGCCTGCAGGTCAGCCAGGATGGTCCTGGCCACGGGCGCTCTTCTGGAAGCTTTCCATTGCCCTGCCTGAGATACCCCTCCTGTCCCGTCCCCCACTCCTTTTTTTCCTTCCTCACCTCAGCCCGGAGAGAAATTCCAGTGGAAGTTATGGGTGACACATCCTCTTCTTTACAGGTGGCAGCCTGGCAACTCCTCCCGAAAGTCCAGCAGATCCCCACTCACACCGGGCCGCCCACAAAGCCGTGGACCCTCACACCCTCCCACCAGCACAGCCCCGAGACTGCTGACGGGGCAGAGAATATGGAGTCAGGCACAGCTGCAGGGGCTATTGCTGCCTGGAGTGCTGTTTATATTGACCTCAACCCAGGCACACCTGGGGAGGGCTTGCCGGCAGGGTCAGGCTGCCCAGGTCAGCTAATCCTCAGCCCTCAGGGAATCACATTGCAGAAAATGGACCTCGCTAAGACAGAATATTCGCCAAGGAAAAAAAGGACACAATGCCATTTGCAGCACCGTAGATGTGTCTAGAGGTAATCACGTGACTTGGAGTAAGTCAGAAAGTGAAAGACACATATCATATCATATCACTTATAGGTGTTACGTATAAATTGATACCAGGGCAGATATTTCCACGGAGAAGGGCAATCACAGATTCATTAAACAAACTTATGGTTCACCAAAGGAAAGGTGTGAGGATTGAATTCATTAAGATATTGGGGTTAACAGACATATACAAACACAGTAGACGTATATAATCACCAAAGACCTACGGAGTACCAAGAGAAGACTACTCAACATTCTGTCATAACGTACATGGGAAAAGGATCCCAGGAAGAACAGACATATGTATATGTGTAAAAGAACCACCTCTTGCACACCTACAACAAGCTAAACGTTGTACTCAAACTTGCTGTAATAAAAAATAAAAAATTAAATTAAAAACACGAACAAGAAGTAGTGAGACAAACTAGAGGGGCTTTCTCCTGGCACATTCCGTTCTACATTCCAATCTAGAACGCGACTTCCATTGAGGCTCTGCTGCCCTAGTAACCAGATTTGGTAAGGGAGAACTGCTGCCACCTTGAGGCCGTTTCACACAACAGCAGCTTTAATCCCAGCGCTAATGGTCAGTGGATATTCCAAATCATTACAGGCCTGTAAATGACACCTGCCCTGAAAACAAATCCTGGGGTCATATATCGACCAAAAAATTCAAAAGACGTCCATATTTCAAAACGACAGTTTCTAGAGGCATATTTCACGCACATTAGTGTTCTGCTTCTTTTGCTTGCTTTCTTTCTTTGTTAAAAAAACGGAAATGGAAAAAGGCAACCCTCAGAATGGGCGAAAACGTTCACAAACGAATCAATGGACAAAGGTTTAAACTCCAATATATATAAACAGCTCATGCAGCTTAATATTAACAAAACAAACAACCCAGTACAAAAATGGGCAGAAGATCTAAATAGACGTTTCTTCAAAGAAGACACAGAGATGGCCAAGACGCACATGAAAAGCTGCTCAACATCACTAATTATTAGAGAAATGCAAATCAAAACTACAATGAGGTAAGACCTCACACCTGTTAGAATCGGCATCATCAGATAATCTACAAACAACAAATTCTGGGGAGGGTGTGGACAAAAGGAACCCTCTTCCGCTATTGGTGGGAATGTAAATTGATACAGTCACTATGGAGAACAGTATGGAGGTTCCTTTTAAAAACTAAAAACAGAATTACCATAGGATCCATCAATCCCACTTCTGGGCATTTACCCAGAGAAAACCATAAATCACAGAGACACATTCACCACAATGTTCATTGCAGCACTATTTACAATAGCCAGGTAATGGAAGCAACCTAAATGCCCACAGACAGACGAATGGATAAAGATGTGGTACATATATAAAATGGAATATTACTCAGCTATAAAAAGGAATGAAACTGGGTCATTTGTAGAGAAGTTGATGGATCTAGAGACTGTCATACAGAGTGAAGTAAGTCAGAAAGAGAAAAACAAATATTGTATATTAATGCCTATATGTGGAACCTAGAAAAATGGTACAGATGAACTGGTTTGCAGGGCAGAAATAGAGACACAGAGGTAGAGAACAAACGTATGGACACAAAGTGGGGGAAGCCATGGGGTGGTGGTGGTGGGATGAGTAGGGAGATTGGGATTGACCTGTATACATGTCTATGCATAAAATAGATAACTAATAATAACCTACTGTATAAAAAAATAAATTAAATTAAATTTCAAAATTTTTAAAAATAAAATGTAAAAATAAAACGGAAAAAAAGTTCTTCCATTCACACTGATGTATTTATAAGAATGAATTATTTCCATGCTTATATGCATAAATACATAAAAGGGGAATAAAATCTAACTTGAACCAAAAAAGAAAAAAAAAAGCTGAACCTAACAGTTATACAGAGGGAAACACAACCAAGGCACTTGCTCCAGTGGTAAACAATTCTGAAATTGGTCAGAGGTGGGGAATCATCCCCCATACAGACAGCAGCCCCGCCCGCCCACGCCAGGAGCGTCCTTATTGCAAAGCTGTGGGACCGTGCCGAGGCCTCTGTGAGTAAACGTGAGCTGAGCCCCAGGCCAGCTGCTGCTGAACTGTTCCCACCCTTCCCAGGTGAAACACCTGAATATGTACAAGGGCTTGAAAGCCTAGAGGAAGGGCCGTGGAGCCACACCAGCGACAGCACGCAGGCCAACTTGGTGCCTGCAGGTCAGCCAGGATGGTCCTGGCCACGGGCGCTCTTCTGCAAGCTTTCCATTGCCCTGCCTGAGATACCCCTCCTGTCCCGGCCCCCACTCCTTTTTTTCCTTCCTCACCTCAGCCCGGAGAGAAATTCCAGTGGAAGTTATGGGTGACACATCCTCTTCTTTACAGGTGGCAGCCTGGCAACACCTCCCGAAAGTCCAGCAGAGCCCCACTCACACCGGGCCGCCCACAAAGCCGTGGACCCTCACACCCTCCCACCAGCACAGCCCCGAGACTGCTGACGGGGCAGAGAATATGGAGTCAGGCACAGCTGCAGGGGCTATTGCTGCCTGGAGTGCTGTTTATATTGACCTCAACCCAGGCACACCTGGGGAGGGCTTGCCGGCAGGGTCAGGCTGCCCAGGTCAGCTAATCCTCAGCCCTCAGGGAATCACATTGCAGAAAATGGACCTCGCTAAGACAGAATATTCGCCAAGGAAAAAAAGGACACAATGCCATTTGCAGCACCGTAGATGAGTCTAGAGGTAATCACGTGACTTGGAGTAAGTCAGAAAGTGAAAGACACATATCATATCATATCACTTATAGGTGTTACGTATAAATTGATACCAGGGCAGATATTTCCACGGAGAAGGGCAATCACTGATTCATTAAACAAACTTATGGTTCACCAAAGGAAAGGTGTGAGCACTGAATTCATTACGATATTGGGGTTAACAGACATATACAAACACAGTAGACGTATATAATCACCAAAGACCTACGGAGTACCAAGAGAAGACTACTCAACATTCTGTCATAACGTACATGGGAAAAGTATCCCAGGAAGAACAGACATATGTATATGTGTAAAAGAACCACCTCTTGCACACCTACAACAAGCTAAACGTTGTACTCAAACTTGCTGTAATAAAAAATAAAAAATTAAATTAAAAACACGAACAAGAAGTAGTGAGACAAACTTGAGGGGCTTTCTCCTGGCACATTCCGTTCTACATTCCAATCTAGAACGCGACTTCCATTGAGGCTCTGCTGCCCTAGTAACCAGATTTGGTAAGGGAGAACTGCTGCCACCTTGAGGCCGTTTCACACAACAGCAGCTTTAATCCTAGCGCTAATGGTCAGTGGATATTCCAAATCATTACAGGCCTGTAAATGACACCTGCCCTGAAAACAAATCCTGGGGTCATATATCGACCAAAAAATTCAAAAGACGTCCATATTTCAAAACGACAGTTTCTAGAGGCATATTTCACGCACATTAGTGTTCTGCTTCTTTTGCTTGCTTTCTTTCTTTGTTAAAAAAACGGGAATGGAAAAAGGCAACCCTCAGAATGGGCGAAAACGTTCACAAACGAATCAATGGACAAAGGTTTAAACTCCAATATATATAAACAGCTCATGCAGCTTAATATTAACAAAACAAACAACCCAGTACAAAAATGGGCAGAAGATCTAAATAGACGTTTCTTCAAAGAAGACACAGAGATGGCCAAGACGCACATGAAAAGCTGCTCAACATCACTAATTATTAGAGAAATGCAAATCAAAACTACAATGAGGTAAGACCTCACACCTGTTAGAATCGGCATCATCAGATAATCTACAAACAACAAATTCTGGGGAGGGTGTGGACAAAAGGAACCCTCTTCCGCTATTGGTGGGAATGTAAATTGATACAGTCACTATGGAGAACAGTATGGAGGTTCCTTTAAAAAACTAAAAAGAGAATTACCATAGGATCCAGCAATCCCACTTCTGGGCATTTACCCAGAGAAAACCATAAATCACAGAGACACATTCACCACAATGTTCATTGCAGCACTATTTACAATAGCCAGGTAATGGAAGCAACCTAAATGCCCACAGACAGACGAATGGATAAAGATGTGGTACATATATAAAATGGAATATTACTCAGCCATAAAAAGGAATGAAACTGGGTCATTTGTAGAGAAGTTGATGGATCTAGAGACTGTCATACAGAGTGATGTAAGTCAGAAAGAGAAAAACCAATATTGTATATTAATGCCTATATGTGGAACCTAGAAAAATGGTACAGATGAACTGGTTTGCAGGGCAGAAATAGAGACACAGAGGCAGAGAACAAACGTATGGACACAAAGTGGGGGAAGCCATGGGGTGGTGGTGGTGGGATGAGTTGGGAGATTGGGATTGACCTGTATACATGTCTATGCATAAAATAGATAACTAATAATAACCTACTGTATAAAAAAATAAATAAAATTAAATTTCAAAATTTTTAAAAATAAAATGTAAAAATAAAACGGAAAAATAGTTCTTCCATTCACACTGATGTATTTATAAGAATGAATTATTTCCATGCTTATATCCATAAATACATAAAAGGGGAATAAAATCTAACTTGAACCAAAAAAGAAAAAAAAAAGCTGAACCTAACAGTTATACAGAGGGAAACACAACCAAGGCACTTGCTCCAGTGGTAAACAATTCTGAAATTGGTCAGAGGTGGGGAATCATCCCCCATACAGACAGCAGCCCCGCCCGCCCACGCAAGGAGCGTCCTTATTGCAAAGCTGTGGGACCGTGCCGAGGCCTCTGTGAGTAAACGTGAGCTGAGCCCCAGGCCAGCTGCTGCTGAACTGTTCCCACCCTTCCCAGGTGAAACACCTGAATATGTACAAGGGCTTGAAAGCCTAGAGGAAGGGCCGTGGAGCCACACCAGCGACAACACGCAGGCCAACTTGGTGCCTGCAGGTCAGCCAGGATGGTCCTGGCCACGGGCGCTCTTCTGGAAGCTTTCCATTGCCCTGCCTGAGATACCCCTCCTGTCCCGGGCCCCACTCCTTTTTTTCCTTCCTCACCTCAGCCCGGAGAGAAATTCCAGTGGAAGTTATGGGTGACACATCCTCTTCTTTACAGGTGGCAGCCTGGCAACTCCTCCCGAAAGTCCAGCAGAGCCCCACTCACACCGGGCCGCCCACAAAGCCGTGGACCCTCACACCCTCCCACCAGCACAGCCCCGAGACTGCTGACGGGGCAGAGAATATGGAGTCAGGCACAGCTGCAGGGGCTATTGCTGCCTGGAGTGCTGTTTATATTGACCTCAACCCAGGCACACCTGGGGAGGGCTTGCCGGCAGGGTCAGGCTGCCCAGGTCAGCTAATCCTCAGCCCTCAGGGAATCACATTGCAGAAAATGGACCTCGCTAAGACAGAATATTCGCCAAGGAAAAAAAGGACACAATGCCATTTGCAGCACCGTAGATGAGTCTAGAGGTAATCACGTGACTTGGAGTAAGTCAGAAAGTGAAAGACACATATCATATCATATCACTTATAGGTGTTACGTATAAATTGATACCAGGGCAGATATTTCCACGGAGAAGGGCAATCACTGATTCATTAAACAAACTTATGGTTCACCAAAGGAAAGGTGTGAGCACTGAATTCATTACGATATTGGGGTTAACAGACATATACAAACACAGTAGACGTATATAATCACCAAAGACCTACGGAGTACCAAGAGAAGACTACTCAACATTCTGTCATAACGTACATGGGAAAAGTATCCCAGGAAGAACAGACATATGTATATGTGTAAAAGAACCACCTCTTGCACACCTACAACAAGCTAAACGTTGTACTCAAACTTGCTGTAATAAAAAATAAAAAATTAAATTAAAAACACGAACAAGAAGTAGTGAGACAAACTTGAGGGGCTTTCTCCTGGCACATTCCGTTCTACATTCCAATCTAGAACGCGACTTCCATTGAGGCTCTGCTGCCCTAGTAACCAGATTTGGTAAGGGAGAACTGCTGCCACCTTGAGGCCGTTTCACACAACAGCAGCTTTAATCCTAGCGCTAATGGTCAGTGGATATTCCAAATCATTACAGGCCTGTAAATGACACCTGCCCTGAAAACAAATCCTGGGGTCATATATCGACCAAAAAATTCAAAAGACGTCCATATTTCAAAACGAGAGTTTCAAGAGGCATATTTCACGCACATTAGTGTTCTGCTTCTTTTGCTTGCTTTCTTTCTTTGTTAAAAAAACGGGAATGGAAAAAGGCAACCCTCAGAATGGGCGAAAACGTTCACAAACGAATCAATGGACAAAGGTTTAAACTCCAATATATATAAACAGCTCATGCAGCTTAATATTAACAAAACAAACAACCCAGTACAAAAATGGGCAGAAGATCTAAATAGACGTTTCTTCAAAGAAGACACAGAGATGGCCAAGACGCACATGAAAAGCTGCTCAACATCACTAATTATTAGAGAAATGCAAATCAAAACTACAATGAGGTAAGACCTCACACCTGTTAGAATCGGCATCATCAGATAATCTACAAACAACAAATTCTGGGGAGGGTGTGGACAAAAGGAACCCTCTTCCGCTATTGGTGGGAATGTAAATTGATACAGTCACTATGGAGAACAGTATGGAGGTTCCTTTTAAAAACTAAAAAGAGAATTACCATAGGATCCAGCAATCCCACTTCTGGGCATTTACCCAGAGAAAACCATAAATCACAGAGACACATTCACCACAATGTTCATTGCAGCACTATTTACAATAGCCAGGTAATGGAAGCAACCTAAATGCCCACAGACAGACGAATGGATAAAGATGTGGTACATATATAAAATGGAATATTACTCAGCTATAAAAAGGAATGAAACTGGGTCATTTGTAGAGAAGTTGATGGATCTAGAGACTGTCATACAGAGTGAAGTAAGTCAGAAAGAGAAAAACAAATATTGTATATTAATGCCTATATGTGGAACCTAGAAAAATGGTACAGATGAACTGGTTTGCAGGGCAGAAATAGAGACACAGAGGTAGAGAACAAACGTATGGACACAAAGTGGGGGAAGCCATGGGGTGGTGGTGGTGGGATGAGTTGGGAGATTGGGATTGACCTGTATACATGTCTATGCATAAAATAGATAACTAATAATAACCTACTGTATAAAAAAATAAATTAAATTAAATTTCAAAATTTTTAAAAATAAAATGTAAAAATAAAACGGAAAAAAAGTTCTTCCATTCACACTGATGTATTTATAAGAATGAATTATTTCCATGCTTATATGCATAAATACATAAAAGGGGAATAAAATCTAACTTGAACCAAAAAAGAAAAAAAAAAGCTGAACCTAACAGTTATACAGAGGGAAACACAACCAAGGCACTTGCTCCAGTGGTAAACAATTCTGAAATTGGTCAGAGGTGGGGAATCATCCCCCATACAGACAGCAGCCCCGCCCGCCCACGCCAGGAGCGTCCTTATTGCAAAGCTGTGGGACCGTGGCGAGGCCTCTGTGAGTAAACGTGAGCTGAGCCCCAGGCCAGCTGCTGCTGAACTGTTCCCACCCTTCCCAGGTGAAACACCTGAATATGTACAAGGGCTTGAAAGCCTAGAGGAAGGGCCGTGGAGCCACACCAGCGACAGCACGCAGGCCAACTTGGTGCCTGCAGGTCAGCCAGGATGGTCCTGGCCACGGGCGCTCTTCTGCAAGCTTTCCATTGCCCTGCCTGAGATACCCCTCCTGTCCCGGCCCCCACTCCTTTTTTTCCTTCCTCACCTCAGCCCGGAGAGAAATTCCAGTGGAAGTTATGGGTGACACATCCTCTTCTTTACAGGTGGCAGCCTGGCAACACCTCCCGAAAGTCCAGCAGAGCCCCACTCACACCGGGCCGCCCACAAAGCCGTGGACCCTCACACCCTCCCACCAGCACAGCCCCGAGACTGCTGACGGGGCAGAGAATATGGAGTCAGGCACAGCTGCAGGGGCTATTGCTGCCTGGAGTGCTGTTTATATTGACCTCAACCCAGGCACACCTGGGGAGGGCTTGCCGGCAGGGTCAGGCTGCCCAGGTCAGCTAATCCTCAGCCCTCAGGGAATCACATTGCAGAAAATGGACCTCGCTAAGACAGAATATTCGCCAAGGAAAAAAAGGACACAATGCCATTTGCAGCACCGTAGATGTGTCTAGAGGTAATCACGTGACTTGGAGTAAGTCAGAAAGTGAAAGACACATATCATATCATATCACTTATAGGTGTTACGTATAAATTGATACCAGGGCAGATATTTCCACGGAGAAGGGCAATCACAGATTCATTAAACAAACTTATGGTTCACCAAAGGAAAGGTGTGAGGATTGAATTCATTAAGATATTGGGGTTAACAGACATATACAAACACAGTAGACGTATATAATCACCAAAGACCTACGGAGTACCAAGAGAAGACTACTCAACATTCTGTCATAACGTACATGGGAAAAGGATCCCAGGAAGAACAGACATATGTATATGTGTAAAAGAACCACCTCTTGCACACCTACAACAAGCTAAACGTTGTACTCAAACTTGCTGTAATAAAAAATAAAAAATTAAATTAAAAACACGAACAAGAAGTAGTGAGACAAACTTGAGGGGCTTTCTCCTGGCACATTCCGTTCTACATTCCAATCTAGAACGCGACTTCCATTGAGGCTCTGCTGCCCTAGTAACCAGATTTGGTAAGGGAGAACTGCTGCCACCTTGAGGCCGTTTCACACAACAGCAGCTTTAATCCCAGCGCTAATGGTCAGTGGATATTCCAAATCATTACAGGCCTGTAAATGACACCTGCCCTGAAAACAAATCCTGGGGTCATATATCGACCAAAAAATTCAAAAGACGTCCATATTTCAAAACGACAGTTTCTAGAGGCATATTTCACGCACATTAGTGTTCTGCTTCTTTTGCTTGCTTTCTTTCTTTGTTAAAAAAACGGGAATGGAAAAAGGCAACCCTCAGAATGGGCGAAAACGTTCACAAACGAATCAATGGACAAAGGTTTAAACTCCAATATATATAAACAGCTCATGCAGCTTAATATTAACAAAACAAACAACCCAGTACAAAAATGGGCAGAAGATCTAAATAGACGTTTCTTCAAAGAAGACACAGAGATGGCCAAGACGCACATGAAAAGCTGCTCAACATCACTAATTATTAGAGAAATGCAAATCAAAACTACAATGAGGTAAGACCTCACACCTGTTAGAATCGGCATCATCAGATAATCTACAAACAACAAATTCTGGGGAGGGTGTGGACAAAAGGAACCCTCTTCCGCTATTGGTGGGAATGTAAATTGATACAGTCACTATGGAGAACAGTATGGAGGTTCCTTTTAAAAACTAAAAACAGAATTACCATAGGATCCATCAATCCCACTTCTGGGCATTTACCCAGAGAAAACCATAAATCACAGAGACACATTCACCACAATGTTCATTGCAGCACTATTTACAATAGCCAGGTAATGGAAGCAACCTAAATGCCCACAGACAGACGAATGGATAAAGATGTGGTACATATATAAAATGGAATATTACTCAGCTATAAAAAGGAATGAAACTGGGTCATTTGTAGAGAAGTTGATGGATCTAGAGACTGTCATACAGAGTGAAGTAAGTCAGAAAGAGAAAAACAAATATTGTATATTAATGCCTATATGTGGAACCTAGAAAAATGGTACAGATGAACTGGTTTGCAGGGCAGAAATAGAGACACAGAGGTAGAGAACAAACGTATGGACACAAAGTGGGGGAAGCCATGGGGTGGTGGTGGTGGGATGAGTTGGGAGATTGGGATTGACCTGTATACATGTCTATGCATAAAATAGATAACTAATAATAACCTACTGTATAAAAAAATAAATTAAATTAAATTTCAAAATTTTTAAAAATAAAATGTAAAAATAAAACGGAAAAAAAGTTCTTCCATTCACACTGATGTATTTATAAGAATGAATTATTTCCATGCTTATATGCATAAATACATAAAAGGGGAATAAAATCTAACTTGAACCAAAAAAGAAAAAAAAAAGCTGAACCTAACAGTTATACAGAGGGAAACACAACCAAGGCACTTGCTCCAGTGGTAAACAATTCTGAAATTGGTCAGAGGTGGGGAATCATCCCCCATACAGACAGCAGCCCCGCCCGCCCACGCCAGGAGCGTCCTTATTGCAAAGCTGTGGGACCGTGCCGAGGCCTCTGTGAGTAAACGTGAGCTGAGCCCCAGGCCAGCTGCTGCTGAACTGTTCCCACCCTTCCCAGGTGAAACACCTGAATATGTACAAGGGCTTGAAAGCCTAGAGGAAGGGCCGTGGAGCCACACCAGCGACAGCACGCAGGCCAACTTGGTGCCTGCAGGTCAGCCAGGATGGTCCTGGCCACGGGCGCTCTTCTGGAAGCTTTCCATTGCCCTGCCTGAGATACCCCTCCTGTCCCGGCCCCCACTCCTTTTTTTCCTTCCTCACCTCAGCCCGGAGAGAAATTCCAGTGGAAGTTATGGGTGACACATCCTCTTCTTTACAGGTGGCAGCCTGGCAACACCTCCCGAAAGTCCAGCAGAGCCCCACTCACACCGGGCCGCCCACAAAGCCGTGGACCCTCACACCCTCCCACCAGCACAGCCCCGAGACTGCTGACGGGGCAGAGAATATGGAGTCAGGCACAGCTGCAGGGGCTATTGCTGCCTGGAGTGCTGTTTATATTGACCTCAACCCAGGCACACCTGGGGAGGGCTTGCCGGCAGGGTCAGGCTGCCCAGGTCAGCTAATCCTCAGCCCTCAGGGAATCACATTGCAGAAAATGGACCTCGCTAAGACAGAATATTCGCCAAGGAAAAAAAGGACACAATGCCATTTGCAGCACCGTAGATGAGTCTAGAGGTAATCACGTGACTTGGAGTAAGTCAGAAAGTGAAAGACACATATCATATCATATCACTTATAGGTGTTACGTATAAATTGATACCAGGGCAGATATTTCCACGGAGAAGGGCAATCACTGATTCATTAAACAAACTTATGGTTCACCAAAGGAAAGGTGTGAGCACTGAATTCATTACGATATTGGGGTTAACAGACATATACAAACACAGTAGACGTATATAATCACCAAAGACCTACGGAGTACCAAGAGAAGACTACTCAACATTCTGTCATAACGTACATGGGAAAAGTATCCCAGGAAGAACAGACATATGTATATGTGTAAAAGAACCACCTCTTGCACACCTACAACAAGCTAAACGTTGTACTCAAACTTGCTGTAATAAAAAATAAAAAATTAAATTAAAAACACGAACAAGAAGTAGTGAGACAAACTTGAGGGGCTTTCTCCTGGCACATTCCGTTCTACATTCCAATCTAGAACGCGACTTCCATTGAGGCTCTGCTGCCCTAGTAACCAGATTTGGTAAGGGAGAACTGCTGCCACCTTGAGGCCGTTTCACACAACAGCAGCTTTAATCCTAGCGCTAATGGTCAGTGGATATTCCAAATCATTACAGGCCTGTAAATGACACCTGCCCTGAAAACAAATCCTGGGGTCATATATCGACCAAAAAATTCAAAAGACGTCCATATTTCAAAACGACAGTTTCTAGAGGCATATTTCACGCACATTAGTGTTCTGCTTCTTTTGCTTGCTTTCTTTCTTTGTTAAAAAAACGGGAATGGAAAAAGGCAACCCTCAGAATGGGCGAAAACGTTCACAAACGAATCAATGGACAAAGGTTTAAACTCCAATATATATAAACAGCTCATGCAGCTTAATATTAACAAAACAAACAACCCAGTACAAAAATGGGCAGAAGATCTAAATAGACGTTTCTTCAAAGAAGACACAGAGATGGCCAAGACGCACATGAAAAGCTGCTCAACATCACTAATTATTAGAGAAATGCAAATCAAAACTACAATGAGGTAAGACCTCACACCTGTTAGAATCGGCATCATCAGATAATCTACAAACAACAAATTCTGGGGAGGGTGTGGACAAAAGGAACCCTCTTCCGCTATTGGTGGGAATGTAAATTGATACAGTCACTATGGAGAACAGTATGGAGGTTCCTTTAAAAAACTAAAAAGAGAATTACCATAGGATCCAGCAATCCCACTTCTGGGCATTTACCCAGAGAAAACCATAAATCACAGAGACACATTCACCACAATGTTCATTGCAGCACTATTTACAATAGCCAGGTAATGGAAGCAACCTAAATGCCCACAGACAGACGAATGGATAAAGATGTGGTACATATATAAAATGGAATATTACTCAGCCATAAAAAGGAATGAAACTGGGTCATTTGTAGAGAAGTTGATGGATCTAGAGACTGTCATACAGAGTGATGTAAGTCAGAAAGAGAAAAACCAATATTGTATATTAATGCCTATATGTGGAACCTAGAAAAATGGTACAGATGAACTGGTTTGCAGGGCAGAAATAGAGACACAGAGGCAGAGAACAAACGTATGGACACAAAGTGGGGGAAGCCATGGGGTGGTGGTGGTGGGATGAGTTGGGAGATTGGGATTGACCTGTATACATGTCTATGCATAAAATAGATAACTAATAATAACCTACTGTATAAAAAAATAAATAAAATTAAATTTCAAAATTTTTAAAAATAAAATGTAAAAATAAAACGGAAAAATAGTTCTTCCATTCACACTGATGTATTTATAAGAATGAATTATTTCCATGCTTATATCCATAAATACATAAAAGGGGAATAAAATCTAACTTGAACCAAAAAAGAAAAATAAAAGCTGAACCTAACAGTTATACAGAGGGAAACACAACCAAGGCACTTGCTCCAGTGGTAAACAATTCTGAAATTGGTCAGAGGTGGGGAATCATCCCCCATACAGACAGCAGCCCCGCCCGCCCACGCAAGGAGCGTCCTTATTGCAAAGCTGTGGGACCGTGCCGAGGCCTCTGTGAGTAAACGTGAGCTGAGCCCCAGGCCAGCTGCTGCTGAACTGTTCCCACCCTTCCCAGGTGAAACACCTGAATATGTACAAGGGCTTGAAAGCCTAGAGGAAGGGCCGTGGAGCCACACCAGCGACAACACGCAGGCCAACTTGGTGCCTGCAGGTCAGCCAGGATGGTCCTGGCCACGGGCGCTCTTCTGGAAGCTTTCCATTGCCCTGCCTGAGATACCCCTCCTGTCCCGGGCCCCACTCCTTTTTTTCCTTCCTCACCTCAGCCCGGAGAGAAATTCCAGTGGAAGTTATGGGTGACACATCCTCTTCTTTACAGGTGGCAGCCTGGCAACTCCTCCCGAAAGTCCAGCAGAGCCCCACTCACACCGGGCCGCCCACAAAGCCGTGGACCCTCACACCCTCCCACCAGCACAGCCCCGAGACTGCTGACGGGGCAGAGAATATGGAGTCAGGCACAGCTGCAGGGGCTATTGCTGCCTGGAGTGCTGTTTATATTGACCTCAACCCAGGCACACCTGGGGAGGGCTTGCCGGCAGGGTCAGGCTGCCCAGGTCAGCTAATCCTCAGCCCTCAGGGAATCACATTGCAGAAAATGGACCTCGCTAAGACAGAATATTCGCCAAGGAAAAAAAGGACACAATGCCATTTGCAGCACCGTAGATGAGTCTAGAGGTAATCACGTGACTTGGAGTAAGTCAGAAAGTGAAAGACACTTATCATATCATATCACTTATAGGTGTTACGTATAAATTGATACCAGGGCAGATATTTCCACGGAGAAGGGCAATCACTGATTCATTAAACAAACTTATGGTTCACCAAAGGAAAGGTGTGAGCACTGAATTCATTACGATATTGGGGTTAACAGACATATACAAACACAGTAGACGTATATAATCACCAAAGACCTACGGAGTACCAAGAGAAGACTACTCAACATTCTGTCATAACGTACATGGGAAAAGTATCCCAGGAAGAACAGACATATGTATATGTGTAAAAGAACCACCTCTTGCACACCTACAACAAGCTAAACGTTGTACTCAAACTTGCTGTAATAAAAAATAAAAAATTAAATTAAAAACACGAACAAGAAGTAGTGAGACAAACTTGAGGGGCTTTCTCCTGGCACATTCCGTTCTACATTCCAATCTAGAACGCGACTTCCATTGAGGCTCTGCTGCCCTAGTAACCAGATTTGGTAAGGGAGAACTGCTGCCACCTTGAGGCCGTTTCACACAACAGCAGCTTTAATCCTAGCGCTAATGGTCAGTGGATATTCCAAATCATTACAGGCCTGTAAATGACACCTGCCCTGAAAACAAATCCTGGGGTCATATATCGACCAAAAAATTCAAAAGACGTCCATATTTCAAAACGAGAGTTTCAAGAGGCATATTTCACGCACATTAGTGTTCTGCTTCTTTTGCTTGCTTTCTTTCTTTGTTAAAAAAACGGGAATGGAAAAAGGCAACCCTCAGAATGGGCGAAAACGTTCACAAACGAATCAATGGACAAAGGTTTAAACTCCAATATATATAAACAGCTCATGCAGCTTAATATTAACAAAACAAACAACCCAGTACAAAAATGGGCAGAAGATCTAAATAGACGTTTCTTCAAAGAAGACACAGAGATGGCCAAGACGCACATGAAAAGCTGCTCAACATCACTAATTATTAGAGAAATGCAAATCAAAACTACAATGAGGTAAGACCTCACACCTGTTAGAATCGGCATCATCAGATAATCTACAAACAACAAATTCTGGGGAGGGTGTGGACAAAAGGAACCCTCTTCCGCTATTGGTGGGAATGTAAATTGATACAGTCACTATGGAGAACAGTATGGAGGTTCCTTTTAAAAACTAAAAAGAGAATTACCATAGGATCCAGCAATCCCACTTCTGGGCATTTACCCAGAGAAAACCATAAATCACAGAGACACATTCACCACAATGTTCATTGCAGCACTATTTACAATAGCCAGGTAATGGAAGCAACCTAAATGCCCACAGACAGACGAATGGATAAAGATGTGGTACATATATAAAATGGAATATTACTCAGCTATAAAAAGGAATGAAACTGGGTCATTTGTAGAGAAGTTGATGGATCTAGAGACTGTCATACAGAGTGAAGTAAGTCAGAAAGAGAAAAACAAATATTGTATATTAATGCCTATATGTGGAACCTAGAAAAATGGTACAGATGAACTGGTTTGCAGGGCAGAAATAGAGACACAGAGGTAGAGAACAAACGTATGGACACAAAGTGGGGGAAGCCATGGGGTGGTGGTGGTGGGATGAGTTGGGAGATTGGGATTGACCTGTATACATGTCTATGCATAAAATAGATAACTAATAATAACCTACTGTATAAAAAAATAAATTAAATTAAATTTCAAAATTTTTAAAAATAAAATGTAAAAATAAAACGGAAAAAAAGTTCTTCCATTCACACTGATGTATTTATAAGAATGAATTATTTCCATGCTTATATGCATAAATACATAAAAGGGGAATAAAATCTAACTTGAACCAAAAAAGAAAAAAAAAAGCTGAACCTAACAGTTATACAGAGGGAAACACAACCAAGGCACTTGCTCCAGTGGTAAACAATTCTGAAATTGGTCAGAGGTGGGGAATCATCCCCCATACAGACAGCAGCCCCGCCCGCCCACGCCAGGAGCGTCCTTATTGCAAAGCTGTGGGACCGTGCCGAGGCCTCTGTGAGTAAACGTGAGCTGAGCCCCAGGCCAGCTGCTGCTGAACTGTTCCCACCCTTCCCAGGTGAAACACCTGAATATGTACAAGGGCTTGAAAGCCTAGAGGAAGGGCCGTGGAGCCACACCAGCGACAGCACGCAGGCCAACTTGGTGCCTGCAGGTCAGCCAGGATGGTCCTGGCCACGGGCGCTCTTCTGCAAGCTTTCCATTGCCCTGCCTGAGATACCCCTCCTGTCCCGGCCCCCACTCCTTTTTTTCCTTCCTCACCTCAGCCCGGAGAGAAATTCCAGTGGAAGTTATGGGTGACACATCCTCTTCTTTACAGGTGGCAGCCTGGCAACACCTCCCGAAAGTCCAGCAGAGCCCCACTCACACCGGGCCGCCCACAAAGCCGTGGACCCTCACACCCTCCCACCAGCACAGCCCCGAGACTGCTGACGGGGCAGAGAATATGGAGTCAGGCACAGCTGCAGGGGCTATTGCTGCCTGGAGTGCTGTTTATATTGACCTCAACCCAGGCACACCTGGGGAGGGCTTGCCGGCAGGGTCAGGCTGCCCAGGTCAGCTAATCCTCAGCCCTCAGGGAATCACATTGCAGAAAATGGACCTCGCTAAGACAGAATATTCGCCAAGGAAAAAAAGGACACAATGCCATTTGCAGCACCGTAGATGTGTCTAGAGGTAATCACGTGACTTGGAGTAAGTCAGAAAGTGAAAGACACATATCATATCATATCACTTATAGGTGTTACGTATAAATTGATACCAGGGCAGATATTTCCACGGAGAAGGGCAATCACAGATTCATTAAACAAACTTATGGTTCACCAAAGGAAAGGTGTGAGGATTGAATTCATTAAGATATTGGGGTTAACAGACATATACAAACACAGTAGACGTATATAATCACCAAAGACCTACGGAGTACCAAGAGAAGACTACTCAACATTCTGTCATAACGTACATGGGAAAAGGATCCCAGGAAGAACAGACATATGTATATGTGTAAAAGAACCACCTCTTGCACACCTACAACAAGCTAAACGTTGTACTCAAACTTGCTGTAATAAAAAATAAAAAATTAAATTAAAAACACGAACAAGAAGTAGTGAGACAAACTTGAGGGGCTTTCTCCTGGCACATTCCGTTCTACATTCCAATCTAGAACGCGACTTCCATTGAGGCTCTGCTGCCCTAGTAACCAGATTTGGTAAGGGAGAACTGCTGCCACCTTGAGGCCGTTTCACACAACAGCAGCTTTAATCCCAGCGCTAATGGTCAGTGGATATTCCAAATCATTACAGGCCTGTAAATGACACCTGCCCTGAAAACAAATCCTGGGGTCATATATCGACCAAAAAATTCAAAAGACGTCCATATTTCAAAACGACAGTTTCTAGAGGCATATTTCACGCACATTAGTGTTCTGCTTCTTTTGCTTGCTTTCTTTCTTTGTTAAAAAAACGGGAATGGAAAAAGGCAACCCTCAGAATGGGCGAAAACGTTCACAAACGAATCAATGGACAAAGGTTTAAACTCCAATATATATAAACAGCTCATGCAGCTTAATATTAACAAAACAAACAACCCAGTACAAAAATGGGCAGAAGATCTAAATAGACGTTTCTTCAAAGAAGACACAGAGATGGCCAAGACGCACATGAAAAGCTGCTCAACATCACTAATTATTAGAGAAATGCAAATCAAAACTACAATGAGGTAAGACCTCACACCTGTTAGAATCGGCATCATCAGATAATCTACAAACAACAAATTCTGGGGAGGGTGTGGACAAAAGGAACCCTCTTCCGCTATTGGTGGGAATGTAAATTGATACAGTCACTATGGAGAACAGTATGGAGGTTCCTTTTAAAAACTAAAAACAGAATTACCATAGGATCCATCAATCCCACTTCTGGGCATTTACCCAGAGAAAACCATAAATCACAGAGACACATTCACCACAATGTTCATTGCAGCACTATTTACAATAGCCAGGTAATGGAAGCAACCTAAATGCCCACAGACAGACGAATGGATAAAGATGTGGTACATATATAAAATGGAATATTACTCAGCTATAAAAAGGAATGAAACTGGGTCATTTGTAGAGAAGTTGATGGATCTAGAGACTGTCATACAGAGTGAAGTAAGTCAGAAAGAGAAAAACAAATATTGTATATTAATGCCTATATGTGGAACCTAGAAAAATGGTACAGATGAACTGGTTTGCAGGGCAGAAATAGAGACACAGAGGTAGAGAACAAACGTATGGACACAAAGTGGGGGAAGCCATGGGGTGGTGGTGGTGGGATGAGTTGGGAGATTGGGATTGACCTGTATACATGTCTATGCATAAAATAGATAACTAATAATAACCTACTGTATAAAAAAATAAATTAAATTAAATTTCAAAATTTTTAAAAATAAAATGTAAAAATAAAACGGAAAAAAAGTTCTTCCATTCACACTGATGTATTTATAAGAATGAATTATTTCCATGCTTATATGCATAAATACATAAAAGGGGAATAAAATCTAACTTGAACCAAAAAAGAAAAAAAAAAGCTGAACCTAACAGTTATACAGAGGGAAACACAACCAAGGCACTTGCTCCAGTGGTAAACAATTCTGAAATTGGTCAGAGGTGGGGAATCATCCCCCATACAGACAGCAGCCCCGCCCGCCCACGCCAGGAGCGTCCTTATTGCAAAGCTGTGGGACCGTGCCGAGGCCTCTGTGAGTAAACGTGAGCTGAGCCCCAGGCCAGCTGCTGCTGAACTGTTCCCACCCTTCCCAGGTGAAACACCTGAATATGTACAAGGGCTTGAAAGCCTAGAGGAAGGGCCGTGGAGCCACACCAGCGACAGCACGCAGGCCAACTTGGTGCCTGCAGGTCAGCCAGGATGGTCCTGGCCACGGGCGCTCTTCTGGAAGCTTTCCATTGCCCTGCCTGAGATACCCCTCCTGTCCCGGCCCCCACTCCTTTTTTTCCTTCCTCACCTCAGCCCGGAGAGAAATTCCAGTGGAAGTTATGGGTGACACATCCTCTTCTTTACAGGTGGCAGCCTGGCAACACCTCCCGAAAGTCCAGCAGAGCCCCACTCACACCGGGCCGCCCACAAAGCCGTGGACCCTCACACCCTCCCACCAGCACAGCCCCGAGACTGCTGACGGGGCAGAGAATATGGAGTCAGGCACAGCTGCAGGGGCTATTGCTGCCTGGAGTGCTGTTTATATTGACCTCAACCCAGGCACACCTGGGGAGGGCTTGCCGGCAGGGTCAGGCTGCCCAGGTCAGCTAATCCTCAGCCCTCAGGGAATCACATTGCAGAAAATGGACCTCGCTAAGACAGAATATTCGCCAAGGAAAAAAAGGACACAATGCCATTTGCAGCACCGTAGATGAGTCTAGAGGTAATCACGTGACTTGGAGTAAGTCAGAAAGTGAAAGACACATATCATATCATATCACTTATAGGTGTTACGTATAAATTGATACCAGGGCAGATATTTCCACGGAGAAGGGCAATCACTGATTCATTAAACAAACTTATGGTTCACCAAAGGAAAGGTGTGAGCACTGAATTCATTACGATATTGGGGTTAACAGACATATACAAACACAGTAGACGTATATAATCACCAAAGACCTACGGAGTACCAAGAGAAGACTACTCAACATTCTGTCATAACGTACATGGGAAAAGTATCCCAGGAAGAACAGACATATGTATATGTGTAAAAGAACCACCTCTTGCACACCTACAACAAGCTAAACGTTGTACTCAAACTTGCTGTAATAAAAAATAAAAAATTAAATTAAAAACACGAACAAGAAGTAGTGAGACAAACTTGAGGGGCTTTCTCCTGGCACATTCCGTTCTACATTCCAATCTAGAACGCGACTTCCATTGAGGCTCTGCTGCCCTAGTAACCAGATTTGGTAAGGGAGAACTGCTGCCACCTTGAGGCCGTTTCACACAACAGCAGCTTTAATCCTAGCGCTAATGGTCAGTGGATATTCCAAATCATTACAGGCCTGTAAATGACACCTGCCCTGAAAACAAATCCTGGGGTCATATATCGACCAAAAAATTCAAAAGACGTCCATATTTCAAAACGACAGTTTCTAGAGGCATATTTCACGCACATTAGTGTTCTGCTTCTTTTGCTTGCTTTCTTTCTTTGTTAAAAAAACGGGAATGGAAAAAGGCAACCCTCAGAATGGGCGAAAACGTTCACAAACGAATCAATGGACAAAGGTTTAAACTCCAATATATATAAACAGCTCATGCAGCTTAATATTAACAAAACAAACAACCCAGTACAAAAATGGGCAGAAGATCTAAATAGACGTTTCTTCAAAGAAGACACAGAGATGGCCAAGACGCACATGAAAAGCTGCTCAACATCACTAATTATTAGAGAAATGCAAATCAAAACTACAATGAGGTAAGACCTCACACCTGTTAGAATCGGCATCATCAGATAATCTACAAACAACAAATTCTGGGGAGGGTGTGGACAAAAGGAACCCTCTTCCGCTATTGGTGGGAATGTAAATTGATACAGTCACTATGGAGAACAGTATGGAGGTTCCTTTAAAAAACTAAAAAGAGAATTACCATAGGATCCAGCAATCCCACTTCTGGGCATTTACCCAGAGAAAACCATAAATCACAGAGACACATTCACCACAATGTTCATTGCAGCACTATTTACAATAGCCAGGTAATGGAAGCAACCTAAATGCCCACAGACAGACGAATGGATAAAGATGTGGTACATATATAAAATGGAATATTACTCAGCCATAAAAAGGAATGAAACTGGGTCATTTGTAGAGAAGTTGATGGATCTAGAGACTGTCATACAGAGTGATGTAAGTCAGAAAGAGAAAAACCAATATTGTATATTAATGCCTATATGTGGAACCTAGAAAAATGGTACAGATGAACTGGTTTGCAGGGCAGAAATAGAGACACAGAGGCAGAGAACAAACGTATGGACACAAAGTGGGGGAAGCCATGGGGTGGTGGTGGTGGGATGAGTTGGGAGATTGGGATTGACCTGTATACATGTCTATGCATAAAATAGATAACTAATAATAACCTACTGTATAAAAAAATAAATAAAATTAAATTTCAAAATTTTTAAAAATAAAATGTAAAAATAAAACGGAAAAATAGTTCTTCCATTCACACTGATGTATTTATAAGAATGAATTATTTCCATGCTTATATCCATAAATACATAAAAGGGGAATAAAATCTAACTTGAACCAAAAAAGAAAAATAAAAGCTGAACCTAACAGTTATACAGAGGGAAACACAACCAAGGCACTTGCTCCAGTGGTAAACAATTCTGAAATTGGTCAGAGGTGGGGAATCATCCCCCATACAGACAGCAGCCCCGCCCGCCCACGCAAGGAGCGTCCTTATTGCAAAGCTGTGGGACCGTGCCGAGGCCTCTGTGAGTAAACGTGAGCTGAGCCCCTGGCCAGCTGCTGCTGAACTGTTCCCACCCTTCCCAGGTGAAACACCTGAATATGTACAAGGGCTTGAAAGCCTAGAGGAAGGGCCGTGGAGCCACACCAGCGACAACACGCAGGCCAACTTGGTGCCTGCAGGTCAGCCAGGATGGTCCTGGCCACGGGCGCTCTTCTGGAAGCTTTCCATTGCCCTGCCTGAGATACCCCTCCTGTCCCGGGCCCCACTCCTTTTTTTCCTTCCTCACCTCAGCCCGGAGAGAAATTCCAGTGGAAGTTATGGGTGACACATCCTCTTCTTTACAGGTGGCAGCCTGGCAACTCCTCCCGAAAGTCCAGCAGAGCCCCACTCACACCGGGCCGCCCACAAAGCCGTGGACCCTCACACCCTCCCACCAGCACAGCCCCGAGACTGCTGACGGGGCAGAGAATATGGAGTCAGGCACAGCTGCAGGGGCTATTGCTGCCTGGAGTGCTGTTTATATTGACCTCAACCCAGGCACACCTGGGGAGGGCTTGCCGGCAGGGTCAGGCTGCCCAGGTCAGCTAATCCTCAGCCCTCAGGGAATCACATTGCAGAAAATGGACCTCGCTAAGACAGAATATTCGCCAAGGAAAAAAAGGACACAATGCCATTTGCAGCACCGTAGATGAGTCTAGAGGTAATCACGTGACTTGGAGTAAGTCAGAAAGTGAAAGACACATATCATATCATATCACTTATAGGTGTTACGTATAAATTGATACCAGGGCAGATATTTCCACGGAGAAGGGCAATCACTGATTCATTAAACAAACTTATGGTTCACCAAAGGAAAGGTGTGAGCACTGAATTCATTACGATATTGGGGTTAACAGACATATACAAACACAGTAGACGTATATAATCACCAAAGACCTACGGAGTACCAAGAGAAGACTACTCAACATTCTGTCATAACGTACATGGGAAAAGTATCCCAGGAAGAACAGACATATGTATATGTGTAAAAGAACCACCTCTTGCACACCTACAACAAGCTAAACGTTGTACTCAAACTTGCTGTAATAAAAAATAAAAAATTAAATTAAAAACACGAACAAGAAGTAGTGAGACAAACTTGAGGGGCTTTCTCCTGGCACATTCCGTTCTACATTCCAATCTAGAACGCGACTTCCATTGAGGCTCTGCTGCCCTAGTAACCAGATTTGGTAAGGGAGAACTGCTGCCACCTTGAGGCCGTTTCACACAACAGCAGCTTTAATCCTAGCGCTAATGGTCAGTGGATATTCCAAATCATTACAGGCCTGTAAATGACACCTGCCCTGAAAACAAATCCTGGGGTCATATATCGACCAAAAAATTCAAAAGACGTCCATATTTCAAAACGAGAGTTTCAAGAGGCATATTTCACGCACATTAGTGTTCTGCTTCTTTTGCTTGCTTTCTTTCTTTGTTAAAAAAACGGGAATGGAAAAAGGCAACCCTCAGAATGGGCGAAAACGTTCACAAACGAATCAATGGACAAAGGTTTAAACTCCAATATATATAAACAGCTCATGCAGCTTAATATTAACAAAACAAACAACCCAGTACAAAAATGGGCAGAAGATCTAAATAGACGTTTCTTCAAAGAAGACACAGAGATGGCCAAGACGCACATGAAAAGCTGCTCAACATCACTAATTATTAGAGAAATGCAAATCAAAACTACAATGAGGTAAGACCTCACACCTGTTAGAATCGGCATCATCAGATAATCTACAAACAACAAATTCTGGGGAGGGTGTGGACAAAAGGAACCCTCTTCCGCTATTGGTGGGAATGTAAATTGATACAGTCACTATGGAGAACAGTATGGAGGTTCCTTTTAAAAACTAAAAAGAGAATTACCATAGGATCCAGCAATCCCACTTCTGGGCATTTACCCAGAGAAAACCATAAATCACAGAGACACATTCACCACAATGTTCATTGCAGCACTATTTACAATAGCCAGGTAATGGAAGCAACCTAAATGCCCACAGACAGACGAATGGATAAAGATGTGGTACATATATAAAATGGAATATTACTCAGCTATAAAAAGGAATGAAACTGGGTCATTTGTAGAGAAGTTGATGGATCTAGAGACTGTCATACAGAGTGAAGTAAGTCAGAAAGAGAAAAACAAATATTGTATATTAATGCCTATATGTGGAACCTAGAAAAATGGTACAGATGAACTGGTTTGCAGGGCAGAAATAGAGACACAGAGGTAGAGAACAAACGTATGGACACAAAGTGGGGGAAGCCATGGGGTGGTGGTGGTGGGATGAGTTGGGAGATTGGGATTGACCTGTATACATGTCTATGCATAAAATAGATAACTAATAATAACCTACTGTATAAAAAAATAAATTAAATTAAATTTCAAAATTTTTAAAAATAAAATGTAAAAATAAAACGGAAAAAAAGTTCTTCCATTCACACTGATGTATTTATAAGAATGAATTATTTCCATGCTTATATGCATAAATACATAAAAGGGGAATAAAATCTAACTTGAACCAAAAAAGAAAAAAAAAAGCGGAACCTAACAGTTATACAGAGGGAAACACAACCAAGGCACTTGCTCCAGTGGTAAACAATTCTGAAATTGGTCAGAGGTGGGGAATCATCCCCCATACAGACAGCAGCCCCGCCCGCCCACGCCAGGAGCGTCCTTATTGCAAAGCTGTGGGACCGTGGCGAGGCCTCTGTGAGTAAACGTGAGCTGAGCCCCAGGCCAGCTGCTGCTGAACTGTTCCCACCCTTCCCAGGTGAAACACCTGAATATGTACAAGGGCTTGAAAGCCTAGAGGAAGGGCCGTGGAGCCACACCAGCGACAGCACGCAGGCCAACTTGGTGCCTGCAGGTCAGCCAGGATGGTCCTGGCCACGGGCGCTCTTCTGCAAGCTTTCCATTGCCCTGCCTGAGATACCCCTCCTGTCCCGGCCCCCACTCCTTTTTTTCCTTCCTCACCTCAGCCCGGAGAGAAATTCCAGTGGAAGTTATGGGTGACACATCCTCTTCTTTACAGGTGGCAGCCTGGCAACACCTCCCGAAAGTCCAGCAGAGCCCCACTCACACCGGGCCGCCCACAAAGCCGTGGACCCTCACACCCTCCCACCAGCACAGCCCCGAGACTGCTGACGGGGCAGAGAATATGGAGTCAGGCACAGCTGCAGGGGCTATTGCTGCCTGGAGTGCTGTTTATATTGACCTCAACCCAGGCACACCTGGGGAGGGCTTGCCGGCAGGGTCAGGCTGCCCAGGTCAGCTAATCCTCACCCCTCAGCGAATCACATTGCAGAAAATGGACCTCGCTAAGACAGAATATTCGCCAAGGAAAAAAAGGACACAATGCCATTTGCAGCACCGTAGATGAGTCTAGAGGTAATCACGTGACTTGGAGTAAGTCAGAAAGTGAAAGACACATATCATATCATATCACTTATAGGTGTTACGTATAAATTGATACCAGGGCAGATATTTCCACGGAGAAGGGCAATCACAGATTCATTAAACAAACTTATGGTTCACCAAAGGAAAGGTGTGAGGATTGAATTCATTACGATATTGGGGTTAACAGACATATACAAACACAGTAGACGTATATAATCACCAAAGACCTACGGAGTACCAAGAGAAGACTACTCAACATTCTGTCATAACGTACATGGGAAAAGTATCCCAGGAAGAACAGACATATGTATATGTGTAAAAGAACCACCTCTTGCACACCTACAACAAGCTAAACGTTGTACTCAAACTTGCTGTAATAAAAAATAAAAAATTAAATTAAAAACACGAACAAGAAGTAGTGAGACAAACTTGAGGGGCTTTCTCCTGGCACATTCCGTTCTACATTCCAATCTAGAACGCGACTTCCATTGAGGATCTGCTGCCCTAGTAACCAGATTTGGTAAGGGAGAACTGCTGCCACCTTGAGGCCGTTTCACACAACAGCAGCTTTAATCCCAGCGCTAATGGTCAGTGGATATTCCAAATCATTACAGGCCTGTAAATGACACCTGCCCTGAAAACAAATCCTGGGGTCATATATCAACCAAAAAATTCAAAAGACGTCCATATTTCAAAACGACAGTTTCTAGAGGCATATTTCACGCACATTAGTGTTCTGCTTCTTTTGCTTGCTTTCTTTCTTTGTTAAAAAAACGGGAATGGAAAAAGGCAACCCTCAGAATGGGCGAAAACGTTCACAAACGAATCAATGGACAAAGGTTTAAACTCCAATATATATAAACAGCTCATGCAGCTTAATATTAACAAAACAAACAACCCAGTACAAAAATGGGCAGAAGATCTAAATAGACGTTTCTTCAAAGAAGACACAGAGATGGCCAAGACGCACATGAAAAGCTGCTCAACATCACTAATTATTAGAGAAATGCAAATCAAAACTACAATGAGGTAAGACCTCACACCTGTTAGAATCGGCATCATCAGATAATCTACAAACAACAAATTCTGGGGAGGGTGTGGACAAAAGGAACCCTCTTCCGCTATTGGTGGGAATGTAAATTGATACAGTCATTATGGAGAACAGTATGGAGGTTCCTTTTAAAAACTAAAAACAGAATTACCATAGGATCCATCAATCCCACTTCTGGGCATTTACCCAGAGAAAACCATAAATCACAGAGACACATTCACCACAATGTTCATTGCAGCACTATTTACAATAGCCAGGTAATGGAAGCAACCTAAATGCCCACAGACACACGAATGGATAAAGATGTGGTACATATATAAAATGGAATATTACTCAGCTATAAAAAGGAATGAAACTGGGTCATTTGTAGAGAAGTTGATGGATCTAGAGACTGTCATACAGAGTGAAGTAAGTCAGAAAGAGAAAAACAAATATTGTATATTAATGCCTATATGTGGAACCTAGAAAAATGGTACAGATGAACTGGTTTGCAGGGCAGAAATAGAGACACAGAGGTAGAGAACAAACGTATGGACACAAAGTGGGGGAAGCCATGGGGTGGTGGTGGTGGGATGAGTTGGGAGATTGGGATTGACCTGTATACATGTCTATGCATAAAATAGATAACTAATAATAACCTACTGTATAAAAAAATAAATTAAATTAAATTTCAAAATTTTTAAAAATAAAATGTAAAAATAAAACGGAAAAAAAGTTCTTCCATTCACACTGATGTATTTATAAGAATGAATTATTTCCATGCTTATATGCATAAATACATAAAAGGGGAATAAAATCTAACTTGAACCAAAAAAGAAAAAAAAAAGCTGAACCTAACAGTTATACAGAGGGAAACACAACCAAGGCACTTGCTCCAGTGGTAAACAATTCTGAAATTGGTCAGAGGTGGGGAATCATCCCCCATACAGACAGCAGCCCCGCCCGCCCACGCCAGGAGCGTCCTTATTGCAAAGCTGTGGGACCGTGGCGAGGCCTCTGTGAGTAAACGTGAGCTGAGCCCCAGGCCAGCTACTGCTGAACTGTTCCCACCCTTCCCAGGTGAAACACCTGAATATGTACAAGGGCTTGAAAGCCTAGAGGAAGGGCCGTGGAGCCACACCAGCGACAGCACGCAGGCCAACTTGGTGCCTGCAGGTCAGCCAGGATGGTCCTGGCCACGGGCGCTCTTCTGCAAGCTTTCCATTGCCCTGCCTGAGATACCCCTCCTGTCCCGGCCCCCACTCCTTTTTTTCCTTCCTCACCTCAGCCCGGAGAGAAATTCCAGTGGAAGTTATGGGTGACACATCCTCTTCTTTACAGGTGGCAGCCTGGCAACACCTCCCGAAAGTCCAGCAGAGCCCCACTCACACCGGGCCGCCCACAAAGCCGTGGACCCTCACACCCTCCCACCAGCACAGCCCCGAGACTGCTGACGGGGCAGAGAATATGGAGTCAGGCACAGCTGCAGGGGCTATTGCTGCCTGGAGTGCTGTTTATATTGACCTCAACCCAGGCACACCTGGGGAGGGCTTGCCGGCAGGGTCAGGCTGCCCAGGTCAGCTAATCCTCAGCCCTCAGCGAATCACATTGCAGAAAATGGACCTCGCTAAGACAGAATATTCACCAAGGAAAAAAAGGACACAATGCCATTTGCAGCACCGTAGATGAGTCTAGAGGTAATCACGTGACTTGGAGTAAGTCAGAAAGTGAAAGACACATATCATATCATATCACTTATAGGTGTTACGTATAAATTGATACCAGGGCAGATATTTCCACGGAGAAGGGCAATCACAGATTCATTAAACAAACTTATGGTTCACCAAAGGAAAGGTGTGAGCACTGAATTCATTACGATATTGGGGTTAACAGACATATACAAACACAGTAGACGTATATAATCACCAAAGACCTACGGAGTACCAAGAGAAGACTACTCAACATTCTGTCATAAGGTACATGGGAAAAGTATCCCAGGAAGAACAGACATATATATATGTGTAAAAGAACCACCTCTTGCACACCTACAACAAGCTAAACGTTGTACTCAAACTTGCTGTAATAAAAAATAAAAAATTAAATTAAAAACACGAACAAGAAGTAGTGAGACAAACTTGAGGGGCTTTCTCCTGGCACATTCCGTTCTACATTCCAATCTAGAACGCGACTTCCATTGAGGCTCTGCTGCCCTAGTAACCAGATTTGGTAAGGGAGAACTGCTGCCACCTTGAGGCCGTTTCACACAACAGCAGCTTTAATCCTAGCGCTAATGGTCAGTGGATATTCCAAATCATTACAGGCCTGTAAATGACACCTGCCCTGAAAACAAATCCTGGGGTCATATATCGACCAAAAAATTCAAAAGACGTCCATATTTCAAAACGAGAGTTTCAAGAGGCATATTTCACGCACATTAGTGTTCTGCTTCTTTTGCTTGCTTTCTTTCTTTGTTAAAAAAACGGGAATGGAAAAAGGCAACCCTCAGAATGGGCGAAAACGTTCACAAACGAATCAATGGACAAAGGTTTAAACTCCAATATATATAAACAGCTCATGCAGCTTAATATTAACAAAACAAACAACCCAGTACAAAAATGGGCAGAAGATCTAAATAGACGTTTCTTCAAAGAAGACACAGAGATGGCCAAGACGCACATGAAAAGCTGCTCAACATCACTAATTATTAGAGAAATGCAAATCAAAACTACAATGAGGTAAGACCTCACACCTGTTAGAATCGGCATCATCAGATAATCTACAAACAACAAATTCTGGGGAGGGTGTGGACAAAAGGAACCCTCTTCCGCTATTGGTGGGAATGTAAATTGATACAGTCACTATGGAGAACAGTATGGAGGTTCCTTTTAAAAACTAAAAAGAGAATTACCATAGGATCCAGCAATCCCACTTCTGGGCATTTACCCAGAGAAAACCATAAATCACAGAGACACATTCACCACAATGTTCATTGCAGCACTATTTACAATAGCCAGGTAATGGAAACAACCTAAATGCCCACAGACAGACGAATGGATAAAGATGTGGTACATATATAAAATGGAATATTACTCAGCTATAAAAAGGAATGAAACTGGGTCATTTGTAGAGAAGTTGATGGATCTAGAGACTGTCATACAGAGTGAAGTAAGTCAGAAAGAGAAAAACAAATATTGTATATTAATGCCTATATGTGGAACCTAGAAAAATGGTACAGATGAACTGGTTTGCAGGGCAGAAATAGAGACACAGAGGTAGAGAACAAACGTATGGACACAAAGTGGGGGAAGCCATGGGGTGGTGGTGGTGGGATGAGTTGGGAGATTGGGATTGACCTGTATACATGGCTATGCATAAAATAGATAACTAATAATAACCTACTGTATAAAAAAATAAATTAAATTAAATTTCAAAATTTTTAAAAATAAAATGTAAAAATAAAACGGAAAAAAAGTTCTTCCATTCACACTGATGTATTTATAAGAATGAATTATTTCCATGCTTATATCCATAAATACATAAAAGGGGAATAAAATCTAACTTGAACCAAAAAAGAAAAAAAAAAGCTGAACCTAACAGTTATACAGAGGGAAACACAACCAAGGCACTTGCTCCAGTGGTAAACAATTCTGAAATTGGTCAGAGGTGGGGAATCATCCCCCATACAGACAGCAGCCCCGCCCGCCCACGCAAGGAGCGTCCTTATTGCAAAGCTGTGGGACCGTGCCGAGGCCTCTGTGAGTAAACGTGAGCTGAGCCCCAGGCCAGCTGCTGCTGAACTGTTCCCACCCTTCCCAGGTGAAACACCTGAATATGTACAAGGGCTTGAAAGCCTAGAGGAAGGGCCGTGGAGCCACACCAGCGACAGCACGCAGGCCAACTTGGTGCCTGCAGGTCAGCCAGGATGGTCCTGGCCACGGGCGCTCTTCTGCAAGCTTTCCATTGCCCTGCCTGAGATACCCCTCCTGTCCTGGCCCCCACTCCTTTTTTTCCTTCCTCACCTCAGCCCGGAGAGAAATTCCAGTGGAAGTTATGGGTGACACATCCTCTTCTTTACAGGTGGCAGCCTGGCAACACCTCCCGAAAGTCCAGCAGAGCCCCACTCACACCGGGCCGCCCACAAAGCCGTGGACCCTCACACCCTCCCACCAGCACAGCCCCGAGACTGCTGACGGGGCAGAGAATATGGAGTCAGGCACAGCTGCAGGGGCTATTGCTGCCTGGAGTGCTGTTTATATTGACCTCAACCCAGGCACACCTGGGGAGGGCTTGCCGGCAGGGTCAGGCTGCCCAGGTCAGCTAATCCTCAGCCCTCAGGGAATCACATTGCAGAAAATGGACCTCGCTAAGACAGAATATTCGCCAAGGAAAAAAAGGACACAATGCCATTTGCAGCACCGTAGATGAGTCTAGAGGTAATCACGTGACTTGGAGTAAGTCAGAAAGTGAAAGACACATATCATATCATATCACTTATAGGTGTTACGTATAAATTGATACCAGGGCAGATATTTCCACGGAGAAGGGCAATCACAGATTCATTAAACAAACTTATGGTTCACCAAAGGAAAGGTGTGAGGTTTGAATTCATTAAGATATTGGGGTTAACAGACATATACAAACACAGTAGACGTATATAATCACCAAAGACCTACGGAGTACCAAGAGAAGACTACTCAACATTCTGTCATAACGTACATGGGAAAAGGATCCCAGGAAGAACAGACATATGTATATGTGTAAAAGAACCACCTCTTGCACACCTACAACAAGCTAAACGTTGTACTCAAACGTGCTGTAATAAAAAATAAAAAATTATATTAAAAACACGAACAAGAAGTAGTGAGACAAACTTGAGGGGCTTTCTCCTGGCACATTCCGTTCTACATTCCAATCTAGAACGCGACTTCCATTGAGGCTCTGCTGCCCTAGTAACCAGATTTGGTAAGGGAGAACTGCTGCCACCTTGTGGCCGTTTCACACAACAGCAGCTTTAATCCTAGCACTAATGGTCAGTGGATATTCCAAATCATTACAGGCCTGTAAATGACACCTGCCCTGAAAACAAATCCTGGGGTCATATATCGACCAAAAAATTCAAAAGACGTCCATATTTCAAAACGACAGTTTCAAGAGGCATATTTCACGCACATTAGTGTTCTGCTTCTTTTGCTTCCTTTCTTTCTTTGTTAAAAAAACGGGAATGGAAAAAGGCAACCCTCAGAATGGGCGAAAACGTTCACAAACGAATCAATGGACAAAGGTTTAAACTCCAATATATATAAACAGCTCATGCAGCTTAATATTAACAAAACAAACAACCCAGTACAAAAATGGGCAGAAGATCTAAATAGACGTTTCTTCAAAGAAGACACAGAGATGGCCAAGACGCACATGAAAAGCTGCTCAACATCACTAATTATTAGAGAAATGCAAATCAAAACTACAATGAGGTAAGACCTCACACCTGTTAGAATCGGCATCATCAGATAATCTACAAACAACAAATTCTGGGGAGGGTGTGGACAAAAGGAACCCTCTTCCGCTATTGGTGGGAATGTAAATTGATACAGTCACTATGGAGAACAGTATGGAGGTTCCTTTAAAAAACTAAAAAGAGAATTACCATAGGATCCAGCAATCCCACTTCTGGGCATTTACCCAGAGAAAACCATAAATCACAGAGACACATTCACCACAATGTTCATTGCAGCACTATTTACAATAGCCAGGTAATGGAAGCAACCTAAATGCCCACAGACAGACGAATGGATAAAGATGTGGTACATATATAAAATGGAATATTACTCAGCTATAAAAAGGAATGAAACTGGGTCATTTGTAGAGAAGTTGATGGATCTAGAGACTGTCATACAGAGTGAAGTAAGTCAGAAAGAGAAAAACAAATATTGTATATTAATGCCTATATGTGGAACCTAGAAAAATGGTACAGATGAACTGGTTTGCAGGGCAGAAATAGAGACACAGAGGTAGAGAACAAACGTATGGACACAAAGTGGGGGAAGCCATGGGGTGGTGGTGGTGGGATGAGTTGGGAGATTGGGATTGACCTGTATACATGTCTATGCATAAAATAGATAACTAATAATAACCTACTGTATAAAAAAATAAATTAAATTAAATTTCAAAATTTTTAAAAATAAAATGTAAAAATAAAACGGAAAAAAAGTTCTTCCATTCACACTGATGTATTTATAAGAATGAATTATTTCCATGCTTATATGCATAAATACATAAAAGGGGAATGAAATCTAACTTGAACCAAAAAAGAAAAAAAAAAGCTGAACCTAACAGTTATACAGAGGGAAACACAACCAAGGCACTTGCTCCAGTGGTAAACAATTCTGAAATTGGTCAGAGGTGGGGAATCATCCCCCATACAGACAGCAGCCCCGCCCGCCCACGCCAGGAGCGTCCTTATTGCAAAGCTGTGGGACCGTGGCGAGGCCTCTGTGAGTAAACGTGAGCTGAGCCCCAGGCCAGCTGCTGCTGAACTGTTCCCACCCTTCCCAGGTGAAACACCTGAATATGTACAAGGGCTTGAAAGCCTAGAGGAAGGGCCGTGGAGCCACACCAGCGACAGCACGCAGGCCAACTTGGTGCCTGCAGGTCAGCCAGGATGGTCCTGGCCACGGGCGCTCTTCTGCAAGCTTTCCATTGCCCTGCCTGAGATACCCCTCCTGTCCCGGCCCCCACTCCTTTTTTTCCTTCCTCACCTCAGCCCGGAGAGAAATTCCAGTGGAAGTTATGGGTGACACATCCTCTTCTTTACAGGTGGCAGCCTGGCAACACCTCCCGAAAGTCCAGCAGAGCCCCACTCACACCGGGCCGCCCACAAAGCCGTGGACCCTCACACCCTCCCACCAGCACAGCCCCGAGACTGCTGACGGGGCAGAGAATATGGAGTCAGGCACAGCTGCAGGGGCTATTGCTGCCTGGAGTGCTGTTTATATTGACCTCAACCCAGGCACACCTGGGGAGGGCTTGCCGGCAGGGTCAGGCTGCCCAGGTCAGCTAATCCTCAGCCCTCAGCGAATCACATTGCAGAAAATGGACCTCGCTAAGACAGAATATTCGCCAAGGAAAAAAAGGACACAATGCCATTTGCAGCACCGTAGATGAGTCTAGAGGTAATCACGTGACTTGGAGTAAGTCAGAAAGTGAAAGACACATATCATATCATATCACTTATAGGTGTTACGTATAAATTGATACCAGGGCAGATATTTCCACGGAGAAGGGCAATCACAGATTCATTAAACAAACTTATGGTTCACCAAAGGAAAGGTGTGAGGATTGAATTCATTAAGATATTGGGGTTAACAGACATATACAAACACAGTAGACGTATATAATCACCAAAGACCTACGGAGTACCAAGAGAAGACTACTCAACATTCTGTCATAACGTACATGGGAAAAGTATCCCAGGAAGAACAGACATATGTATATGTGTAAAAGAACCACCTCTTGCACACCTACAACAAGCTAAACGTTGTACTCAAACTTGCTGTAATAAAAAATAAAAAATTAAATTAAAAACACGAACAAGAAGTAGTGAGACAAACTTGAGGGGCTTTCTCCTGGCACATTCCGTTCTACATTCCAATCTAGAACGCGACTTCCATTGAGGCTCTGCTGCCCTAGTAACCAGATTTGGTAAGGGAGAACTGCTGCCACCTTGAGGCCGTTTCACACAACAGCAGCTTTAATCCTAGCGCTAATGGTCAGTGGATATTCCAAATCATTACAGGCCTGTAAATGACACCTGCCCTGAAAACAAATCCTGGGGTCATATATCGACCAAAAAATTCAAAAGACGTCCATATTTCAAAACGAGAGTTTCAAGAGGCATATTTCACGCACATTAGTGTTCTGCTTCTTTTGCTTGCTTTCTTTCTTTGTTAAAAAAACGGGAATGGAAAAAGGCAACCCTCAGAATGGGCGAAAACGTTCACAAACGAATCAATGGACAAAGGTTTAAACTCCAATATATATAAACAGCTCATGCAGCTTAATATTAACAAAACAAACAACCCAGTACAAAAATGGGCAGAAGATCTAAATAGACGTTTCTTCAAAGAAGACACAGAGATGGCCAAGACGCACATGAAAAGCTGCTCAACATCACTAATTATTAGAGAAATGCAAATCAAAACTACAATGAGGTAAGACCTCACACCTGTTAGAATCGGCATCATCAGATAATCTACAAACAACAAATTCTGGGGAGGGTGTGGACAAAAGGAACCCTCTTCCGCTATTGGTGGGAATGTAAATTGATACAGTCACTATGGAGAACAGTATGGAGGTTCCTTTTAAAAACTAAAAAGAGAATTACCATAGGATCCAGCAATCCCACTTCTGGGCATTTACCCAGAGAAAACCATAAATCACAGAGACACATTCACCACAATGTTCATTGCAGCACTATTTACAATAGCCAGGTAATGGAAGCAACCTAAATGCCCACAGACAGACGAATGGATAAAGATGTGGTACATATATAAAATGGAATATTACTCAGCTATAAAAAGGAATGAAACTGGGTCATATGTAGAGAAGTTGATGGATCTAGAGACTGTCATACAGAGTGAAGTAAGTCAGAAAGAGAAAAACAAATATTGTATATTAATGCCTATATGTGGAACCTAGAAAAATGGTACAGATGAACTGGTTTGCAGGGCAGAAATAGAGACACAGAGGTAGAGAACAAACGTATGGACACAAAGTGGGGGAAGCCATGGGGTGGTGGTGGTGGGATGAGTTGGGAGATTGGGATTGACCTGTATACATGGCTATGCATAAAATAGATAACTAATAATAACCTACTGTATAAAAAAATAAATTAAATTAAATTTCAAAATTTTTAAAAATAAAATGTAAAAATAAAACGGAAAAAAAGTTCTTCCATTCACACTGATGTATTTATAAGAATGAATTATTTCCATGCTTATATCCATAAATACATAAAAGGGGAATAAAATCTAACTTGAACCAAAAAAGAAAAAAAAAAGCTGAACCTAACAGTTATACAGAGGGAAACACAACCAAGGCACTTGCTCCAGTGGTAAACAATTCTGAAATTGGTCAGAGGTGGGGAATCATCCCCCATACAGACAGCAGCCACGCCCGCCCACGCAAGGAGCGTCCTTATTGCAAAGCTGTGGGACCGTGCCGAGGCCTCTGTGAGTAAACGTGAGCTGAGCCCCAGGCCAGCTGCTGCTGAACTGTTCCCACCCTTCCCAGGTGAAACACCTGAATATGTACAAGGGCTTGAAAGCCTAGAGGAAGGGCCGTGGAGCCACACCAGCGACAGCACGCAGGCCAACTTGGTGCCTGCAGGTCAGCCAGGATGGTCCTGGCCACGGGCGCTCTTCTGCAAGCTTTCCATTGCCCTGCCTGAGATACCCCTCCTGTCCTGGCCCCCACTCCTTTTTTTCCTTCCTCACCTCAGCCCGGAGAGAAATTCCAGTGGAAGTTATGGGTGACACATCCTCTTCTTTACAGGTGGCAGCCTGGCAACACCTCCCGAAAGTCCAGCACAGCCCCACTCACACCGGGCCGCCCACAAAGCCGTGGACCCTCACACCCTCCCACCAGCACAGCCCCGAGACTGCTGACGGGGCAGAGAATATGGAGTCAGGCACAGCTGCAGGGGCTATTGCTGCCTGGAGTGCTGTTTATATTGACCTCAACCCAGGCACACCTGGGGAGGGCTTGCCGGCAGGGTCAGGCTGCCCAGGTCAGCTAATCCTCAGCCCTCAGGGAATCACATTGCAGAAAATGGACCTCGCTAAGACAGAATATTCGCCAAGGAAAAAAAGGACACAATGCCATTTGCAGCACCGTAGATGAGTCTAGAGGTAATCACGTGACTTGGAGTAAGTCAGAAAGTGAAAGACACATATCATATCATATCACTTATAGGTGTTACGTATAAATTGATACCAGGGCAGATATTTCCACGGAGAAGGGCAATCACAGATTCATTAAACAAACTTATGGTTCACCAAAGGAAAGGTGTGAGGATTGAATTCATTAAGATATTGGGGTTAACAGACATATACAAACACAGTAGACGTATATAATCACCAATGACCTACGGAGTACCAAGAGAAGACTACTCAACATTCTGTCATAACGTACATGGGAAAAGGATCCCAGGAAGAACAGACATATGTATATGTGTAAAAGAACCACCTCTTGCACACCTACAACAAGCTAAACGTTGTACTCAAACGTGCTGTAATAAAAAATAAAAAATTATATTAAAAACACGAACAAGAAGTAGTGAGACAAACTTGAGGGGCTTTCTCCTGGCACATTCCGTTCTACATTCCAATCTAGAACGCGACTTCCATTGAGGCTCTGCTGCCCTAGTAACCAGATTTGGTAAGGGAGAACTGCTGCCACCTTGTGGACGTTTCACACAACAGCAGCTTTAATCCTAGCACTAATGGTCAGTGGATATTCCAAATCATTACAGGCCTGTAAATGACACCTGCCCTGAAAACAAATCCTGGGGTCATATATCGACCAAAAAATTCAAAAGACGTCCATATTTCAAAACGAGAGTTTCAAGAGGCATATTTCACGCACATTAGTGTTCTGCTTCTTTTGCTTGCTTTCTTTCTTTGTTAAAAAAACGGGAATGGAAAAAGGCAACCCTCAGAATGGGCGAAAACGTTCACAAACGAATCAATGGACAAAGGTTTAAACTCCAATATATATAAACAGCTCATGCAGCTTAATATTAACAAAACAAACAACCCAGTACAAAAATGGGCAGAAGATCTAAATAGACGTTTCTTCAAAGAAGACACAGAGATGGCCAAGACGCACATGAAAAGCTGCTCAACATCACTAATTATTAGAGAAATGCAAATCAAAACTACAATGAGGTAAGACCTCACACCTGTTAGAATCGGCATCATCAGATAATCTACAAACAACAAATTCTGGGGAGGGTGTGGACAAAAGGAACCCTCTTCCGCTATTGGTGGGAATGTAAATTGATACAGTCACTATGGAGAACAGTATGGAGGTTCCTTTAAAAAACTAAAAAGAGAATTACCATAGGATCCAGCAATCCCACTTCTGGGCATTTACCCAGAGAAAACCATAAATCACAGAGACACATTCACCACAATGTTCATTGCAGCACTATTTACAATAGCCAGGTAATGGAAGCAACCTAAATGCCCACAGACACACGAATGGATAAAGATGTGGTACATATATAAAATGGAATATTACTCAGCTATAAAAAGGAATGAAACTGGGTCATTTGTAGAGAAGTTGATGGATCTAGAGACTGTCATACAGAGTGAAGTAAGTCAGAAAGAGAAAAACAAATATTGTATATTAATGCCTATATGTGGAACCTAGAAAGATGCTACAGATGAACTGGTTTGCAGGGCAGAAATAGAGACACAGAGGTAGAGAACAAACGTATGGACACAAAGTGGGGGAAGCCATGGGGTGGTGGTGGTGGGATGAGTTGGGAGATTGGGATTGACCTGTATACATGTCTATGCATAAAATAGATAACTAATAATAACCTACTGTATAAAAAATAAATTAAATTAAATTTCAAAATTTTTAAAAATAAAATGTAAAAATAAAACGGAAAAAATGTTCTTCCATTCACACTGATGTATTTATAAGAATGAATTATTTCCATGCTTATATCCATAAATACATAAAAGGGGAATAAAATCTAACTTGAACCAAAAAAGAAAAAAAAAAGCTGAACCTAACAGTTATACAGAGGGAAACACAACCAAGGCACTTGCTCCAGTGGTAAACAATTCTGAAATTGGTCAGAGGTGGGGAATCATCCCCCATACAGACAGCAGCCCCGCCCGCCCACGCAAGGAGCGTCCTTATTGCAAAGCTGTGGGACCGTGGCGAGGCCTCTGTGAGTAAACGTGAGCTGAGCCCCAGGCCAGCTGCTGCTGAACTGTTCCCACCCTTCCCAGGTGAAACACCTGAATATGTACAAGGGCTTGAAAGCCTAGAGGAAGGGCCGTGGAGCCACACCAGCGACAGCACGCAGGCCAACTTGGTGCCTGCAGGTCAGCCAGGGTGGTCCTGGCCACGGGCACTCTTCTGGAAGCTTTCCATTGTCCTGCCTGAGATACCCCTCCTGTCCCGGCCCCCACTCCTTTTTTTCCTTCCTCACCTCAGCCCGGAGAGAAATTCCAGTGGAAGTTATGGGTGACACATCCTCTTCTTTACAGGTGGCAGCCTGGCAACTCCTCCCGAAAGTCCAGCAGAGCCCCACTCACACCGGGCCGCCCACAAAGCCGTGGACCCTCACACCCTCCCACCAGCACAGCCCCGAGACTGCTGACGGGGCAGAGAATATGGAGTCAGGCACAGCTGCAGGGGCTATTGCTGCCTGGAGTGCTGTTTATATTGACCTCAACCCAGGCACACCTGGGGAGGGCTTGCCGGCAGGGTCAGGCTGCCCAGGTCAGCTAATCCTCAGCCCTCAGGGAATCACATTGCAGAAAATGGACCTCGCTAAGACAGAATATTCGCCAAGGAAAAAAAGGACACAATGCCATTTCCAGCACCGTAGATGAGTCTAGAGGTAATCACGTGACTTGGAGTAAGTCAGAAAGTGAAAGACACATATCATATCATATCACTTATAGGTGTTACGTATAAATTGATACCAGGGCAGATATTTCCACGGAGAAGGGCAATCACAGATTCATTAAACAAACTTATGGTTCACCAAAGGAAAGGTGTGAGGATTGAATTCATTACGATATTGGGGTTAACAGACATATACAAACACAGTAGACGTATATAATCACCAAAGACCTACGGAGTACCAAGAGAAGACTACTCAACATTCTGTCATAACGTACATGGGAAAAGGATCCCAGGAAGAACAGACATATGTATATGTGTAAAAGAACCACCTCTTGCACACCTACAACAAGCTAAACGTTGTACTCAAACTTGCTGTAATAAAAAATAAAAAAATAAATTAAAAACACGAACAAGAAGTAGTGAGACAAACTTGAGGGGCTTTCTCCTGGCACATTCCGTTCTACATTCCAATCTAGAACGCGACTTCCATTGAGGCTCTGCTGCCCTAGTAACCAGATTTGGTAAGGGAGAACTGCTGCCACCTTGTGGCCGTTTCACACAACAGCAGCTTTAATCCTAGCGCTAATGGTCAGTGGATATTCCAAATCATTAGAGGCCTGTAAATGACACCTGCCCTGAAAACAAATCCTGGGGTCATATATCGACCAAAAAATTCAAAAGACGTCCATATTTCAAAACGAGAGTTTCAAGAGGCATATTTCACGCACATTAGTGTTCTGCTTCTTTTGCTTGCTTTCTTTCTTTGTTAAAAAAACGGGAATGGTAAAAGGCAACCCTCAGAATGGGCGAAAACGTTCACAAACGAATCAATGGACAAAGGTTTAAACTCCAATATATATAAACAGCTCATGCAGCTTAATATTAACAAAACAAACAACCCAGTACAAAAATGGGCAGAAGATCTAAATAGACGTTTCTTCAAAGAAGACACAGAGATGGCCAAGACACACATGAAAAGCTGCTCAACATCACTAATTATTAGAGAAATGCAAATCAAAACTACAATGAGGTAAGACCTCACACCTGTTAGAATAGGCATCATCAGATAATCTACAAACAACAAATTCTGGGGAGGGTGTGGACAAAAGGAACCCTCTTCCGCTATTGGTGGGAATGTAAATTGATACAGTCACTATGGAGAACAGTATGGAGGTTCCTTTAAAAAACTAAAAAGAGAATTACCATAGGATCCAGCAATCCCACTTCTGGGCATTTACCCAGAGAAAACCATAAATCACAGAGACACATTCACCACAATGTTCATTGCAGCACTATTTACAATAGCAAGGTAATGGAAGCAACCTAAATGCCCACAGATAGACGAATGGATAAAGATGTGGTACATATATAAAATGGAATATTACTCAGCCATAAAAAGGAATGAAACTGGGTCATTTGTAGAGAAGTTGATGGATCTAGAGACTGTCATACAGAGTGATGTAAGTCAGAAAGAGAAAAACCAATATTGTATATTAATGCCTATATGTGGAACCTAGAAAAATGGTACAGATGAACTGGTTTGCAGGGCAGAAATAGAGACACAGAGGCAGAGAACAAACGTATGGACACAAAGTGGGGGAAGCCATGGGGTGGTGGTGGTGGGATGAGTTGGGAGATTGGGATTGACCTGTATACATGTCTATGCATAAAATAGATAACTAATAATAACCTACTGTATAAAAAAATAAATAAAATTAAATTTCAAAATTTTTAAAAATAAAATGTAAAAATAAAACGGAAAAATAGTTCTTCCATTCACACTGATGTATTTATAAGAATGAATTATTTCCATGCTTATATCCATAAATACATAAAAGGGGAATAAAATCTAACTTGAACCAAAAAAGAAAAAAAAAAGCTGAACCTAACAGTTATACAGAGGGAAACACAACCAAGGCACTTGCTCCAGTGGTAAACAATTCTGAAATTGGTCAGAGGTGGGGAATCATCCCCCATACAGACAGCAGCCCCGCCCGCCCACGCAAGGAGCGTCCTTATTGCAAAGCTGTGGGACCGTGCCGAGGCCTCTGTGAGTAAACGTGAGCTGAGCCCCAGGCCAGCTGCTGCTGAACTGTTCCCACCCTTCCCAGGTGAAACACCTGAATATGTACAAGGGCTTGAAAGCCTAGAGGAAGGGCCGTGGAGCCACACCAGCGACAACACGCAGGCCAACTTGGTGCCTGCAGGTCAGCCAGGATGGTCCTGGCCACGGGCGCTCTTCTGGAAGCTTTCCATTGCCCTGCCTGAGATACCCCTCCTGTCCCGGGCCCCACTCCTTTTTTTCCTTCCTCACCTCAGCCCGGAGAGAAATTCCAGTGGAAGTTATGGGTGACACATCCTCTTCTTTACAGGTGGCAGCCTGGCAACTCCTCCCGAAAGTCCAGCAGAGCCCCACTCACACCGGGCCGCCCACAAAGCCGTGGACCCTCACACCCTCCCACCAGCACAGCCCCGAGACTGCTGACGGGGCAGAGAATATGGAGTCAGGCACAGCTGCAGGGGCTATTGCTGCCTGGAGTGCTGTTTATATTGACCTCAACCCAGGCACACCTGGGGAGGGCTTGCCGGCAGGGTCAGGCTGCCCAGGTCAGCTAATCCTCAGCCCTCAGGGAATCACATTGCAGAAAATGGACCTCGCTAAGACAGAATATTCGCCAAGGAAAAAAAGGACACAATGCCATTTGCAGCACCGTAGATGAGTCTAGAGGTAATCACGTGACTTGGAGTAAGTCAGAAAGTGAAAGACACATATCATATCATATCACTTATAGGTGTTACGTATAAATTGATACCAGGGCAGATATTTCCACGGAGAAGGGCAATCACTGATTCATTAAACAAACTTATGGTTCACCAAAGGAAAGGTGTGAGCACTGAATTCATTACGATATTGGGGTTAACAGACATATACAAACACAGTAGACGTATATAATCACCAAAGACCTACGGAGTACCAAGAGAAGACTACTCAACATTCTGTCATAACGTACATGGGAAAAGGATCCCAGGAAGAACAGACATATGTATATGTGTAAAAGAACCACCTCTTGCACACCTACAACAAGCTAAACGTTGTACTCAAACGTGCTGTAATAAAAAATAAAAAATTAAATTAAAAACACGAACAAGAAGTAGTGAGACAAACTTGAGGGGCTTTCTCCTGGAACATTCCGTTCTACATTCCAATCTAGAACGCGACTTCCATTGAGGCTCTGCTGCCCTAGTAACCAGATTTGGTAAGGGAGAACTGCTGCCACCTTGAGGCCGTTTCACACAACAGCAGCTTTAATCCCAGCGCTAATGGTCAGTGGATATTCCAAATCATTACAGGCCTGTAAATGACACCTGCCCTGAAAACAAATCCTGGGGTCATATATCGACCAAAAAATTCAAAAGACGTCCATATTTCAAAACGAGAGTTTCAAGAGGCATATTTCACGCACATTAGTGTTCTGCTTCTTTTGCTTGCTTTCTTTCTTTGTTAAAAAAACGGGAATGGAAAAAGGCAACCCTCAGAATGGGCGAAAACGTTCACAAACGAATCAATGGACAAAGGTTTAAACTCCAATATATATAAACAGCTCATGCAGCTTAATATTAACAAAACAAACAACCCAGTACAAAAATGGGCAGAAGATCTAAATAGACGTTTCTTCAAAGAAGACACAGAGATGGCCAAGACGCACATGAAAAGCTGCTCAACATCACTAATTATTAGAGAAATGCAAATCAAAACTACAATGAGGTAAGACCTCACACCTGTTAGAATCGGCATCATCAGATAATCTACAAACAACAAATTCTGGGGAGGGTGTGGACAAAAGGAACCCTCTTCCGCTATTGGTGGGAATGTAAATTGATACAGTCACTATGGAGAACAGTATGGAGGTTCCTTTTAAAAACTAAAAAGAGAATTACCATAGGATCCAGCAATCCCACTTCTGGGCATTTACCCAGAGAAAACCATAAATCACAGAGACACATTCACCACAATGTTCATTGCAGCACTATTTACAATAGCCAGGTAATGGAAGCAACCTAAATGCCCACAGACACACGAATGGATAAAGATGTGGTACATATATAAAATGGAATATTACTCAGCTATAAAAAGGAATGAAACTGGGTCATTTGTAGAGAAGTTGATGGATCTAGAGACTGTCATACAGAGTGAAGTAAGTCAGAAAGAGAAAAACAAATATTGTATATTAATGCCTATATGTGGAACCTAGAAAAATGGTACAGATGAACTGGTTTGCAGGGCAGAAATAGAGACACAGAGGTAGAGAACAAACGTATGGACACAAAGTGGGGGAAGCCATGGGGTGGTGGTGGTGGGATGAGTTGGGAGATTGGGATTGACCTGTATACATGGCTATGCATAAAATAGATAACTAATAATAACCTACTGTATAAAAAAATAACTAAAATTAAATTTCAAAATTTTTAAAAATAAAATGTAAAAATAAAACGGAAAAAAAGTTCTTCCATTCACACTGATGTATTTATAAGAATGAATTATTTCCATGCTTATATGCATAAATACATAAAAGGGGAATAAAATCTAACTTGAACCAAAAAAGAAAAAAAAAGCTGAACCTAACAGTTATACAGAGGGAAACACAACCAAGGCACTTGCTCCAGTGGTAAACAATTCTGAAATTGGTCAGAGGTGGGGAATCATCCCCCATACAGACAGAGCCCCGCCCGCCCACGCAAGGAGCGTCCTTATTGCAAAGCTGTGGGACCGTGCCGAGGCCTCTGTGAGTAAACGTGAGCTGAGCCCCAGGCCAGCTGCTGCTGAACTGTTCCCACCCTTCCCAGGTGAAACACCTGAATATGTACAAGGGCTTGAAAGCCTAGAGGAAGGGCTGTGGAGCCACACCAGCGTCAGCACGCAGGCCAACTTGGTGCCTGCAGGTCAGCCAGGATGGTCCTGGCCACGGGCGCTCTTCTGGAAGCTTTCCATTGCCCTGCCTGAGATACCCCTCCTGTCCCGTCCCCCACTCCTTTTTTTCCTTCCTCACCTCAGCCCGGAGAGAAATTCCAGTGGAAGTTATGGGTGACACATCCTCTTCTTTACAGGTGGCAGCCTGGCAACTCCTCCCGAAAGTCCAGCAGATCCCCACTCACACCGGGCCGCCCACAAAGCCGTGGACCCTCACACCCTCCCACCAGCACAGCCCCGAGACTGCTGACGGGGCAGAGAATATGGAGTCAGGCACAGCTGCAGGGGCTATTGCTGCCTGGAGTGCTGTTTATATTGACCTCAACCCAGGCACACCTGGGGAGGGCTTGCCGGCAGGGTCAGGCTGCCCAGGTCAGCTAATCCTCAGCCCTCAGGGAATCACATTGCAGAAAATGGACCTCGCTAAGACAGAATATTCGCCAAGGAAAAAAAGGACACAATGCCATTTGCAGCACCGTAGATGAGTCTAGAGGTAATCACGTGACTTGGAGTAAGTCAGGAAGTGAAAGACACATATCATATCATATCACTTATAGGTGTTACGTATAAATTGATACCAGGGCAGATATTTCCACGGAGAAGGGCAATCACAGATTCATTAAACAAACTTATGGTTCACCAAAGGAAAGGTGTGAGGATTGAATTCATTAAGATATTGGGGTTAACAGACATATACAAACACAGTAGACGTATATAATCACCAAAGACCTACGGAGTACCAAGAGAAGACTACTCAACATTCTGTCATAACGTACATGGGAGAAGGATCCCAGGAAGAACAGACATATGTATATGTGTAAAAGAACCACCTCTTGCACACCTACAACAAGCTAAACGTTGTACTCAAACTTGCTGTAATAAAAAATAAAAAATTAAATTAAAAACACGAACAAGAAGTAGTGAGACAAACTTGAGGGGCTTTCTCCTGGCACATTCCGTTCTACATTCCAATCTAGAACGCGACTTCCATTGAGGCTCTGCTGCCCTAGTAACCAGATTTGGTAAGGGAGAACTGCTGCCACCTTGAGGCTGTTTCACACAACAGCAGCTTTAATCCCAGCGCTAATGGTCAGTGGATATTCCAAATCATTACAGGCCTGTAAATGACACCTGCCCTGAAAACAAATCCTGGGGTCATATATCGACCAAAAAATTCAAAAGACGTCCATATTTCAAAACGACAGTTTCTAGAGGCATATTTCACGCACATTAGTGTTCTGCTTCTTTTGCTTGCTTTCTTTCTTTGTTAAAAAAACGGGAATGGAAAAAGGCAACCCTCAGAATGGGCGAAAACGTTCACAAACGAATCAATGGACAAAGGTTTAAACTCCAATATATATAAACAGCTCATGCAGCTTAATATTAACAAAACAAACAACCCAGTACAAAAATGGGCAGAAGATCTAAATAGACGTTTCTTCAAAGAAGACACAGAGATGGCCAAGACGCACATGAAAAGCTGCTCAACATCACTAATTATTAGAGAAATGCAAATCAAAACTACAATGAGGTAAGACCTCACACCTGTTAGAATCGGCATCATCAGATAATCTACAAACAACAAATTCTGGGGAGGGTGTGGACAAAAGGAACCCTCTTCCGCTATTGGTGGGAATGTAAATTGATACAGTCATTATGGAGAACAGTATGGAGGTTCCTTTTAAAAACTAAAAACAGAATTACCATAGGATCCATCAATCCCACTTCTGGGCATTTACCCAGAGAAAACCATAAATCACAGAGACACATTCACCACAATGTTCATTGCAGCACTATTTACAATAGCCAGGTAATGGAAGCAACCTAAATGCCCACAGACAGACAAATGGATAAAGATGTGGTACATATATAAAATGGAATATTACTCAGCTATAAAAAGGAATGAAACTGGGTCATTTGTAGAGAAGTTGATGGATCTAGAGACTGTCATACAGAGTGAAGTAAGTCAGAAAGAGAAAAACAAATATTGTATATTAATGCCTATATGTGGAACCTAGAAAAATGGTACAGATGAACTGGTTTGCAGGGCAGAAATAGAGACACAGAGGTAGAGAACAAACGTATGGACACAAAGTGGGGGAAGCCATGGGGTGGTGGTGGTGGGATGAGTTGGGAGATTGGGATTGACCTGTATACATGTCTATGCATAAAATAGATAACTAATAATAACCTACTGTATAAAAAAATAAATTAAATTAAATTTCAAAATTTTTAAAAATAAAATGTAAAAATAAAACGGAAAAAAAGTTCTTCCATTCACACTGATGTATTTATAAGAATGAATTATTTCCATGCTTATATGCATAAATACATAAAAGGGGAATAAAATCTAACTTGAACCAAAAAAGAAAAAAAAAAGCTGAACCTAACAGTTATACAGAGGGAAACACAACCAAGGCACTTGCTCCAGTGGTAAACAATTCTGAAATTGGTCAGAGGTGGGGAATCATCCCCCATACAGACAGCAGCCCCGCCCGCCCACGCCAGGAGCGTCCTTATTGCAAAGCTGTGGGACCGTGGCGAGGCCTCTGTGAGTAAACGTGAGCTGAGCCCCAGGCCAGCTGCTGCTGAACTGTTCCCACCCTTCCCAGGTGAAACACCTGAATATGTACAAGGGCTTGAAAGCCTAGAGGAAGGGCCGTGGAGCCACACCAGCGACAGCACGCAGGCCAACTTGGTGCCTGCAGGTCAGCCAGGATGGTCCTGGCCACGGGCGCTCTTCTGCAAGCTTTCCAATGCCCTGCCTGAGATACCCCTCCTGTCCTGGCCCCCACTCCTTTTTTTCCTTCCTCACCTCAGCCCGGAGAGAAATTCCAGTGGAAGTTATGGGTGACACATCCTCTTCTTTACAGGTGGCAGCCTGGCAACACCTCCCGAAAGTCCAGCAGAGCCCCACTCACACCGGGCCGCCCACAAAGCCGTGGACCCTCACACCCTCCCACCAGCACAGCCCCGAGACTGCTGACGGGGCAGAGAATATGGAGTCAGGCACAGCTGCAGGGGCTATTGCTGCCTGGAGTGCTGTTTATATTGACCTCAACCCAGGCACACCTGGGGAGGGCTTGCCGGCAGGGTCAGGCTGCCCAGGTCAGCTAATCCTCAGCCCTCAGGGAATCACATTGCAGAAAATGGACCTCGCTAAGACAGAATATTCGCCAAGGAAAAAAAGGACACAATGCCATTTGCAGCACCGTAGATGAGTCTAGAGATAATCACGTGACTTGGAGTAAGTCAGAAAGTGAAAGACACATATCATATCATATCACTTATAGGTGTTACGTATAAATTGATACCAGGGCAGATATTTCCACGGAGAAGGGCAATCACAGATTCATTAAACAAACTTATGGTTCACCAAAGGAAAGGTGTGAGGATTGAATTCATTAAGATATTGGGGTTAACAGACATATACAAACACAGTAGACGTATATAATCACCAAAGACCTACGGAGTACCAAGAGAAGACTACTCAACATTCTGTCATAACGTACATGGGAAAAGGATCCCAGGAAGAACAGACATATGTATATGTGTAAAAGAACCACCTCTTGCACACCTACAACAAGCTAAACGTTGTACTCAAACGTGCTGTAATAAAAAATAAAAAATTATATTAAAAACACGAACAAGAAGTAGTGAGACAAACTTGAGGGGCTTTCTCCTGGCACATTCCGTTCTACATTCCAATCTAGAACGCGACTTCCATTGAGGCTCTGCTGCCCTAGTAACCAGATTTGGTAAGGGAGAACTGCTGCCACCTTGTGGCCGTTTCACACAACAGCAGCTTTAATCCTAGCGCTAATGGTCAGTGGATATTCCAAATCATTACAGGCCTGTAAATGACACCTGCCCTGAAAACAAATCCTGGGGTCATATATCGACCAAAAAATTCAAAAGACGTCCATATTTCAAAACGACAGTTTCAAGAGGCATATTTCACGCACATTAGTGTTCTGCTTCTTTTGCTTGCTTTCTTTCTTTGTTAAAAAAACGGGAATGGTAAAAGGCAACCCTCAGAATGGGCGAAAACGTTCACAAACGAATCAATGGACAAAGGTTTAAACTCCAATATATATAAACAGCTCATGCAGCTTAATATTAACAAAACAAACAACCCAGTACAAAAATGGGCAGAAGATCTAAATAGACGTTTCTTCAAAGAAGACACAGAGATGGCCAAGACACACATGAAAAGCTGCTCAACATCACTAATTATTAGAGAAATGCAAATCAAAACTACAATGAGGTAAGACCTCACACCTGTTAGAATCGGCATCATCAGATAATCTACAAACAACAAATTCTGGGGAGGGTGTGGACAAAAGGAACCCTCTTCCGCTATTGGTGGGAATGTAAATTGATACAGTCACTATGGAGAACAGTATGGAGGTTCCTTTAAAAAACTAAAAAGAGAATTACCATAGGATCCAGCAATCCCACTTCTGGGCATTTACCCAGAGAAAACCATAAATCACAGAGACACATTCACCACAATGTTCATTGCAGCACTATTTACAATAGCCAGGTAATGGAAGCAACATAAATGCCCACAGACACACGAATGGATAAAGATGTGGTACATATATAAAATGGAATATTACTCAGCTATAAAAAGGAATGAAACTGGGTCATTTGTAGAGAAGTTGATGGATCTAGAGACTGTCATACAGAGTGAAGTAAGTCAGAAAGAGAAAAACAAATATTGTATAATAATGCCTATATGTGGAACCTAGAAAAATGGTACAGATGAACTGGTTTGCAGGGCAGAAATAGAGACACAGAGGTAGAGAACAAACGTATGGACACAAAGTGGGGGAAGCCATGGGGTGGTGGTGGTGGGATGAGTTGGGAGATTGGGATTGACCTGTATACATGTCTATGCATAAAATAGATAACTAATAATAACCTACTGTATAAAAAAATAACTAAAATTAAATTTCAAAATTTTTAAAAATAAAATGTAAAAATAAAACGGAAAAAATGTTCTTCCATTCACACTGATGTATTTATAAGAATGAATTATTTCCATGCTTATATCCATAAATACATAAAAGGGGAATAAAATCTAACTTGAACCAAAAAAGAAAAAAAAAAGCTGAACCTAACAGTTATACAGAGGGAAACACAACCAAGGCACTTGCTCCAGTGGTAAACAATTCTGAAATTGGTCAGAGGTGGGGAATCATCCCCCATACAGACAGCAGCCCCGCCCGCCCACGCAAGGAGCGTCCTTACTGCAAAGCTGTGGGACCGTGCCGAGGCCTCTGTGAGTAAACGTGAGCTGAGCCCCAGGCCAGCTGCTGCTGAACTGTTCCCACCCTTCCCAGGTGAAACACCTGAATATGTACAAGGGCTTGAAAGCCTAGAGGAAGGGCCGTGGAGCCACACCAGCGACAGCACGCAGGCCAACTTGGTGCCTGCAGGTCAGCCAGGATGGTCCTGGCCACGGGCACTCTTCTGGAAGCTTTCCATTGTCCTGCCTGAGATACCCCTCCTGTCCCGGACCCCACTCCTTTTTTTCCTTCCTCACCTCAGCCCGGAGAGAAATTCCAGTGGAAGTTATGGGTGACACATCCTCTTCTTTACAGGTGGCAGCCTGGCAACTCCTCCCGAAAGTCCAGCAGAGCCCCACTCACACCGGGCCGCCCACAAAGCCGTGGACCCTCACACCCTCCCACCAGCACAGCCCCGAGACTGCTGACGGGGCAGAGAATATGGAGTCAGGCACAGCTGCAGGGGCTATTGCTGCCTGGAGTGCTGTTTATATTGACCTCAACCCAGGCACACCTGGGGAGGGCTTGCCGGCAGGGTCAGGCTGCCCAGGTCAGCTAATCCTCAGCCCTCAGGGAATCACATTGCAGAAAATGGACCTCGCTAAGACAGAATATTCGCCAAGGAAAAAAAGGACACAATGCCATTTGCAGCACCGTAGATGAGTCTAGAGGTAATCACGTGACTTGGAGTAAGTCAGAAAGTGAAAGACACATCATATCATATCACTTATAGGTGTTACGTATAAATTGATACCAGGGCAGATATTTCCACGGAGAAGGGCAATCACAGATTCATTAAACAAACTTATGGTTCACCAAAGGAAAGGTGTGAGGATTGAATTCATTACGATATTGGGGTTAACAGACATATACAAACACAGTAGACGTATATAATCACCAAAGACCTACGGAGTACCAAGAGAAGACTACTCAACATTCTGTCATAACGTACATGGGAAAAGGATCCCAGGAAGAACAGACATATGTATATGTGTAAAAGAACCACCTCTTGCACACCTACAACAAGCTAAACGTTGTACTCAAACTTGCTGTAATAAAAAATAAAAAATTAAATTAAAAACACGAACAAGAAGTAGTGAGACAAACTTGAGGGGCTTTCTCCTGTCACATTCCGTTCTACATTCCAATCTAGAACGCGACTTCCATTGAGGCTCTGCTGCCCTAGTAACCAGATTTGGTAAGGGAGAACTGCTGCCACCTTGTGGCCGTTTCACACAACAGCAGCTTTAATCCTAGCGCTAATGGTCAGTGGATATTCCAAATCATTAGAGGCCTGTAAATGACACCTGCCCTGAAAACAAATCCTGGGGTCATATATCGACCAAAAAATTCAAAAGACGTCCATATTTCAAAACGACAGTTTCAAGAGGCATATTTCACGCACATTAGTGTTCTGCTTCTTTTGCTTGCTTTCTTTCTTTGTTAAAAAAACGGGAATGGTAAAAGGCAACCCTCAGAATGGGCGAAAACGTTCACAAACGAATCAATGGACAAAGGTTTAAACTCCAATATATATAAACAGCTCATGCAGCTTAATATTAACAAAACAAACAACCCAGTACAAAAATGGGCAGAAGATCTAAATAGACGTTTCTTCAAAGAAGACACAGAGATGGCCAAGACACACATGAAAAGCTGCTCAAAATCACTAATTATTAGAGAAATGCAAATCAAAACTACAATGAGGTAAGACCTCACACCTGTTAGAATCGGCATCATCAGATAATCTACAAACAACAAATTCTGGGGAGGGTGTGGACAAAAGGAACCCTCTTCCGCTATTGGTGGGAATGTAAATTGATACAGTCACTATGGAGAACAGTATGGAGGTTCCTTTAAAAAACTAAAAAGAGAATTACCATAGGATCCAGCAATCCCACTTCTGGGCATTTACCCAGAGAAAACCATAAATCACAGAGACACATTCACCACAATGTTCATTGCAGCACTATTTACAATAGCAAGGTAATGGAAGCAACATAAATGCCCACAGACAGACGAATGGATAAAGATGTGGTACATATATAAAATGGAATATTACTCAGCCATAAAAAGGAATGAAACTGGGTCATTTGTAGAGAAGTTGATGGATCTAGAGACTGTCATACAGAGTGATGTAAGTCAGAAAGAGAAAAACCAATATTGTATATTAATGCCTATATGTGGAACCTAGAAAAATGGTACAGATGAACTGGTTTGCAGGGCAGAAATAGAGACACAGAGGCAGAGAACAAACGTATGGACACAAAGTGGGGGAAGCCATGGGGTGGTGGTGGTGGGATGAGTTGGGAGATTGGGATTGACCTGTATACATGTCTATGCATAAAATAGATAACTAATAATAACCTACTGTATAAAAAAATAAATAAAATTAAATTTCAAAATTTTTAAAAATAAAATGTAAAAATAAAACGGAAAAAAAGTTCTTCCATTCACACTGATGTATTTATAAGAATGAATTATTTCCATGCTTATATCCATAAATACATAAAAGGGGAATAAAATCTAACTTGAACCAAAAAAGAAAATAAAAAGCTGAACCTAACAGTTATACAGAGGGAAACACAACCAAGGCACTTGCTTCAGTGGTAAACAATTCTGAACTTGGTCAGAGGTGGGGAATCATCCCCCATACAGCCAGGAGCCCCGCCCGCCCATGCAAGGAGCGTCCTTATTGCAAAGCTGTTTGACCATGCCGAGGCCTCTGTGAGTAAACGTGAGCTGAGCCGCAGGCCAGCTGCTGCTGAACTGTTCCCACCCTTCCCAGGTGAAACACCTGAATATGTACCAGGGCTTGAAAGCCTAGAGGAAGGGCCGTGGAGCCACACCAGTGACAGCACGCAGGCCAACTTGGTGCCTGCAGGTCAGCCAGGATGGTCCTGGTCACGGGCGCTTTTCTGGAAGCTTTCCATTGCCCTGCCTGAGATACCCCTCCTGTCCCGGCCCCCACTCTTTTTTTTCCTTCCTCACCTCAGCCCGGAGAGATATTCCAGTGGAAGTTATGGGTGACACATCCTCTTCTTTACAGGTGGCAGCCTGGCAACTCCTGCAGAAAGTCCAGCAGAGCCCCACTCACACCGGGCCACCCACAAAGCCGTGGACCCTCACACCCTCCCACCAGCACAGCCCCGAGACCTCTGACGGGGCAGAGAATATGGAGTCAGGCACAGCTGCAGGGGCTATTGCTGCCTGGAGTGCTGTTTATATTGACCTCAACCCAAGCACACCTGGGGAGGGCTTGCTGGCAGGGTCAGGCTGCCCAGGTCAGCTAATCCTCAGCCCTCAGGGAATCACATTGCAGAAAATGGACCTCGCTAAGACAGAATATTCGCCAAGGAAAAAAAGGACACAATGCCATTTGCAGCACCGTAGATGAGTCTAGAGGTAATCACGTGACTTGGAGTAAGTCAGAAAGTGAAAGACACATATCATATCATATCACTTATAGGTGTTACCTATAAATTGATACCAGGGCAGATATTTCCACGGAGAAGGGCAATCACAGATTCATTAAACAAACTTATGGTTCACCAAAGGAAAGGTGTGAGCATTGAATTCATTACGATATTGGGGTTAACAGACATATACAAACACAGTAGACGTATATAATCACCAAAGACCTACGGAGTACCAAGAGAAGACTACTCAACATTCTGTCATAACGTACATGGGAAAAGGATCCTAGGAAGAACAGACATATGCATATGTGTAAAAGAACCACCTCTTTCACACCTACAACAAGCTAAACGTTGTACTCAAACTTGCTGTAATAAAAAATAAAAAATTAAATTAAAAACACGAACAAGAAGTAGTCAGACAAACTTGAGGGGCTTTCTCCTGGCACATTCCGTTCTACATTCCAAACTAGAACGCGACTTCCATTGAGGCTGTGCTGCCCTAGTAACCAGATTTGGTAAGGGAGAACTGCTGCCACCTTGTGGCCGTTTCACACAACAGCAGCTTTAATCCCAGCGCTAATGGTCAGTGGATATTCCAAATCATTACAGGCCTGTAAATGACACCTGCCCTGAAAACAAATCCTGGGGTCATATATCGACCAAAAAATTCAAAAGACGTCCATATTTCAAAACGACAGTTTCAAGAGGCATATTTCACGCACATTAGTGTTCTGCTTCTTTTGCTTTCTTTCTTTCTTTGTTAAAAAAACGGGAATGGAAAAAGGCAACCCTCAGAATGGGCGAAAACGTTCACAAACGAATCAATGGACAAAGGTTTAATATCCAATATATATAAACAGCTCATGCAGCTTAATATTAATAAAACAAACAACCCAATACAAAAATGGGCAGAAGATCTAAATAGACGTTTCTTCAAAGAAGACACAGAGATGGCCAGACGCTCATGAAAAGCTGCTCAACATCACTAATTATTAGAGAAATGCAAATCAAAACTACAATGAGGTAAGACCTCACACCTGTTAGAATCGGCATCATCAGATAATCTACAAACAACAAATTCTGGGGAGGGTGTGGACAAAAGGAATCCTCTTCCGCTATTGGTGGGAATGTAAATTGATACAGTCACTATGGAGAAGAGTATGGAGATTCCTTTAAAAAACTAAAAAGAGAATTACCATAGGATCCAGCAATCCCACTTCTGGGCATTTACCCAGAGAAAACCATAAATCACAGAGACACATTCACCACAATGTTCATTACAGCACTATTTACAATAGCCAGGTAATGGAAGCAACCTAAATGCCCACAGACAGACGAATGGATAAAGATGTGGTAAATATATAAAATGGAATATTACTCAGCCATAAAAAGGAATGAAACTGGGTCATTTGTAGAGAAGTTGACGGATCTAGAGTCTGTCATACAGAGTGAAGTAAGTCAGAAAGAGAAAAACAAATATTGTATATTAATGCCTATATGTGGAACCTAGAAAAATGGTACAGATGAACTGGTTTGCAGGGCAGAAATAGAGACACAGAGGCAGAGAACAAACGTATGGACACAAAGTGGGGGAAGCCATGGGGTGGTGGTGGTGGGATGAGTTGGGAGATTGGGATTGACCTGTATACATGGCTATGCATAAAATAGATAACTAATAATAACCTACTGTATAAAAAAATAAATAAAATTAAATTTCAAAATTTTTAAAAATAATATGTAAAAATAAAACAGAAAAAAGGTTCTTCCATTCACACTGATGTATTTATAAGAATGAATTATTTCCATGCTTATATCCATAAATACATAAAAGAGGAATAAAATCTAACTTGAACCAAAAAAGAAAAAAAAAGCTGAACCTAACAGTTATACAGAGGGAAACACAACCAAGGCACTTGCTCCAGTGGTAAACAATTCTGAAATTGGTCAGAGGTGGGGAATCATCCCCCATACAGCCAGCAGCCCCGCCCGCCCACGCAAGGAGCATCCTTATTGCAAAGCTGTGGGACCGTGCCGAGGACTCTGTGAGTAAACGTGAGCTGAGCCCCAGGCCAGCTGCTGCTGAACTGTTCCCACCCTTCCCAGGTGAAACACCTGAATATGTACAAGGGCTTGAAAGCCTAGAGGAAGGGCCGTGGAGCCACACCAGCGACAGCACGCAGGCCAACTTGGTGCCTGCAGGTCAGCCAGGATGGTCCTGGCCACGGGCGCTCTTCTGGAAGCTTTCCATTGCCCTGCCTGAGATACCCCTCCTGTCCCGGCCCCCACTCCTTTTTTTCCTTCCTCACCTCAGCCCGGAGAGATATTCCAGTGGAAGTTATGGGTGACACACAGGTGGCAGCCTGGCAACTCCTCCCGAAAGTCCAGCAGAGCCCCACTCACACCGGGCCACCCACAAAGCCGTGGACCCTCACACCCTCCCACCAGCACAGCCCCGAGACTGCTGACGGGGCAGAGAATATGGAGTCAGGCACAGCTGCAGGGGCTATTGCTGCCTGGAGTGCTGTTTATATTGACCTCAACCCAGGCACACCTGGGTAGGGCTTGCGGGCAGGGTCAGGCTGCCCAGGTCAGCTAATCCTCAGCCCTCATGGAATCACATTGCAGAAAATGGACCTCGCTAAGACAGAATATTCGCCAAGGGAAAAAAGTACACAATGCCATTTGCAGCACCGTAGATGAGTCTAGAGGTAATCACGTGACTTGGAGTAAGTCAGAGAGTGAAAGACTCATATCATATCATATCACTTATAGGTGTTACGTATAAATTGATACCAGGGCAGATATTTCCATGGAGAAGGGCAATCACAGATTCATTAAACAAACTTATGGTTCACCAAAGGAAAGGTGTGAGCATTGAATTCATTACGATATTGGGGTTAACAGACATATACAAACACAGTAGACGTATATAATCACCAAAGACCTTCGGAGTACCAAGAGAAGACTACTCAACATTCTGTCATAACGTACATGGGAAAAGGATCCCAGGAAGAACAGACATATGTATATGTGTAAAAGAACCACCTCTTGCACACCTACAGCAAGCTAAACGTTGTACTCAAACTTGCTGTAATAAAAAATAAAAATTAAATTAAAAACACAAACAAGAAGTAGTGAGACAAACTTGAGGGGCTTTCTCCTGGAACATTCCGTTCTACATTCCAATCTAGAACGCGACTTCCATTGAGGCTCTGCTGCCCTAGTAACCAGATTTGGTAAGGGAGAACTGCTGCCACCTTGTGGCCGTTTCACACAACAGCAGCTTTAATCCCAGCGCTAATGGTCAGTGGATATTCCAAATCATTACAGGCCTGTAAATGACACCTGCCCTGAAAACAAATCCTGGGGTCATATATCGACCAAAAAATTCAAAAGACGTCCATATTTCAAAACGACAGTTTCAAGAGGCATATTTCACGCACATTAGTGTTCTGCTTCTTTTGCTTTCTTTCTTTCTTTGTTAAAAAAACGGGAATGGAAAAAGGCAACCCTCAGAATGGGCGAAAACGTTCACAAACGAATCAATGGACAAAGGTTTAATCTCCAATATATATAAATAGCTCATGCAGCTTAATATTAATAAAACAAACAACCCAATACAAAAATGGGCAGAAGATCTAAATAGACGTTTCTTCAAAGAAGACACAGAGATGGCCAAGCCACACATGACAAGCTGATCAACATCACTAATTATTAGAGAAATGCAAATCAAGACTACAATGAGGTAAGACCTCACACCTGTTAGAATCGGCATCATCAGATAAACTACAAACAACAAATTCTGGGGAGGGTGTGGACAAAAGGAACCCTCTTCCGCTATTGGTGGGAATGTAAATTGATACAGTCACTATGGAGAACAGTATGGATGTTCCTTTAAAAAACTAAAAAGAGAATTACCATAGGATCCAGCAATCCCACTTCTGGGCATTTACCCAGAGAAAACCATAAATCACAGAGACACATTCACCACAATGTTCATTACAGCACTATTTACAATAGCCAGGTAATGGAAGCAACCTAAATGCCCACAGACAGACGAATGGATAAAGATGTGGTACATATATAAAATGGAATATTACTCAGCCATAAAAAGGAATGAAACTGGGTCATTTGTAGAGAAGTTGACGGATCTAGAGACTGTCATACAGAGTGAAGTAAGTCAGAAAGAGAAAAACAAATATTGTATATTAATGCCTATATGTGGAACCTAGAAAAATGGTACAGATGAACTGGTTTGCAGGGCAGAGATAGAGACACAGAGGTAGAGAACAGACGTATGGACACAAAGTGGGGGAAGCCATGGGGTGGTGGTGGTGGGATGAGTTGGGAGATTGGGATTGACCTGTATACATGTCTATGCATAAAATAGATAACTAATAATAACCTACTGTATAAAAAAATAAATAAAATTAAATTTCAAACTTTTTAAAAATAAAATGTAAAAATAAAACAGAAAAAAAGTTCTTCCATTCACACTGATGTATTTATAAGAATGAATTATTTCCATGCTTATATCCATAAATACATAAAAGAGGAATAAAATCTAACTTAAACCAAAAAAGAAAAAAAAAAGCTGAACCTAACAGTTATACACAGGGAAACACAACCAAGGCACTTGCTCCAGTGGTAAACAATTCTGAAATTGGTCAGAGGTGGGGAATCATCCCCCATACAGACAGCAGCCCCGCCCGCCCACGCAAGGAGCGTCCTTATTGCAAAGCTGTGGGACCGTGCCGAGGCCTCTGTGAGTAAACGTGAGCTGAGCCCCAGGCCAGCTGCTGCTGAACTGTTCCCACCCTTCCCAGGTGAAACACCTGAATATGTACAAGGGCTTGAAAGCCTAGAGGAAGGGCCGTGGAGCCACACCAGCGACTGCACGCAGGCCAACTTGGTGCCTGCAGGTCAGCCAGGAGGGTCCTGGCCACGGGCGCTCTTCTGGAAGCTTTCCATTGCCCTGCCTGAGGTACCCCTCCTGTCCCGGCCCCCACTCCTTTTTTTCCTTCCACACCTCAGCCCGGAGAGATATTCCAGTGGAAGTTATGGGTGACACATCCTGTTCTTTACAGGTGGCAGCCTGGCAACTCCTCCCGAAAGTCCAGCAGAGCCCCACTCACACCGGGCCACCCACAAAGCCGTGGACCCTCACACCCTCCCACCAGCACAGCCCCGAGACTGCTGACGGGGCAGAGAATATGGAGTCAGGCACAGCTGCAGGGGCTATTGCTGCCTGGAGTGCTGTTTATATTGACCTCAACCCAGGCACACCTGGGGAGGGCTTGCCGGCAGGGTCAGGCTGCCCAGGTCAGCTAATCCTCAGCCCTCAGGGAATCACATTGCAGAAAATGGACCTCGCTAAGACAGAATATTCGCCAAGGAAAAAAAGGACACAATGCCATTTGCAGCACCGTAGATGAGTCTAGAGGTAATCACGTGACTTGGAGTAAGTCAGAAAGTGAAAGACACATATCATATCATATCACTTATAGGTGTTACCTATAAATTGATACCAGGGCAGATATTTCCACGGAGAAGGGCAATCACAGATTCATTAAACAAACTTATGGTTCACCAAAGGAAAGGTGTGAGCATTGAATTCATTACGATATTGGGGTTAACAGACATATACAAACACAGTAGACGTATATAATCACCAAAGACCTACGGAGTACCAAGAGAAGACTACTCAACATTCTGTCATAACGTACATGGGAAAAGGATCCTAGGAAGAACAGACATATGCATATGTGTAAAAGAACCACCTCTTGCACACCTACAACAAGCTAAACGTTGTACTCAAACTTGCTGTAATAAAAAATAAAAAATTAAATTAAAAACACGAACAAGAAGTAGTGAGACAAACTTGAGGGGCTTTTTCCTGGCACATTCCGTTCTACATTCCAATCTAGAACGCGACTTCCATTGAGGCTGTGCTGCCCTAGTAACCAGATTTGGTAAGGGAGAACTGCTGCCACCTTGTGGCCGTTTCACACAACAGCAGCTTTAATCCCAGCGCTAATGGTCAGTGGATATTCCAAATCATTACAGGCCTGTAAATGACACCTGCCCTGAAAACAAATCCTGGGGTCATATATCGACCAAAAATTTCAAAAGACGTCCATATTTCAAAACGACAGTTTCAAGAGGCATATTTCACGCACATTAGTGTTCTGCTTCTTTTGCTTTCTTTCTTTCTTTGTTAAAAAAACGGGAATGGAAAAAGGCAACCCTCAGAATGGGTGAAAACGTTCACAAACGAATCAATGGACAAAGGTTTAATCTCCAATATATATAAACAGCTCATGCAGCTTAATATTAATAAAACAAACAACCTAATACAAAATTGGGCAGAAGATCTAAATAGACGTTTCTTCAAAAAGACACAGAGATGGCCAGACGCACATGAAAAGCTGCTCAACATCACTAATTATTAGAGAAATGCAAATCAAAACTACAATGAGGTAAGACCTCACACCTGTTAGAATCGGCATCATCAGATAATCTACAAACAACAAATTCTGGGGAGGGTGTGGACAAAAGGAACCCTCTTCTGCTATTGGTGGGAATGTAAATTGATACAGTCACTATGGAGAACAGTATGGAGGTTCCTTTAAAAAACTAAAAAGAGAATTACCATAGGATCCAGCAATCCCACTTCTGGGCATTTACCTTGAGAAAACAATAAATCACAGAGACACATTCACCACAATGTTCATTGCAGCACTATTTACAATAGCCAGGTAATGGAAGCAACCTAAATGGCCACAGACAGACGAATGGATAAAGATGTGGAACATATATAAATGGAATATTACTCAGCCATAAAAAGGAATGAAACTGGGTCATTTGTAGAGAAGTTGACGGATCTAGAGACTGTCATACAGAGTGAAGTAAGTCAGAAAGAGAAAAACAAATATTGTATATTAATGCCTATATGTGGAACATAGAAAAAAATGGTACAGATGAACTGATTTGCAGGGCAGAAATAGAGACACAGAGGCAGAGAACAAACGTATGGACACAAAGTGGGGGAAGCCATGGGGTGGTGGTGGTGGGATGAGTTGGGAGATTGGGATTGACCTGTATAGATGTCTGTGCATAAAATACATAACTCATAATAACCTACAGTATAAAAAAATAAATAAAATTAAATTTCAAAATTTTTAAAAATAAAATGTAAAAATAAAACAGAAAAAAAGTTCTTCCATTCACACTGATGTATTTATAAGAATGAATTATTTCCATGCTTATATCCATAAATACATAAAAGAGGAATAAAATCTAACTTGAATCAAAAAAGAAAAAAAAAGCTGAACCTAACAGTTATACAGAGGGAAACACAACCAAGGCACTTGCTCCAGTGGTAAACAATTCTGAACTTGATCAGAGGTGGGGAATATCCCCCATACAGCCAGCAGCCCCGCCCGCCCACGCAAGGAGCGTCCTTATTGCAAAGCTGTTTGAACTGCCGAGGCCTCTGTGAGTAAACGTGAGCTGAGCCCCAGGCCAGCTGCTGCTGAACTGTTCCCACCCTTCCCAGGTGAAACACCTGAATATGTACAAGGGCTTGAAAGCCTAGAGGAAGGGCCGTGGAGCCACACCAGTGACAGCACGCAGGCCAACTTGGTGCCTGCAGGTCAGCCAGGATGGTCCTGGTCACGGGCGCTCTTCTGGAAGCTTTCCATTGCCCTGCCTGAGATACCCCTCCTGTCCCGGCCCCCACTCCTTTTTTTCCTTCCTCACCTCAGCCCGGAGAGATATTCCAGTGGAAGTTATGGGTGACACATCCTCTTCTTTACAGGTGGCAGCCTGGAAACTCCTGCAGAAAGTCCAGCAGAGCCCCACTCACACCGGGCCG